>NW_020175670.1:8295359-8348578 GCF_003031525.2 Neophocaena asiaeorientalis asiaeorientalis
ATGGTAACTGATAAATAAATGCTCACACTTTTATTATTGATGAATTAGTCAATGATCTATCACTGTTGAAGTATTGATCCAACTCATGTATACATTTCTCTTTTGTCCTATAAATGTCAGGCTGTGAGCTGTGACTTTTCCTACTGTCTCTATAACTATTTTTGGCAGTCTTCCTTTACTAGACCTAATGTGGAATCAGAAACTAGACCAACCAATTCTTATAGAACTGTATGTTAAATCTGAATGTCATCTGAAGAAGACTTTTCATGGCTTTAGTATAGTTTCATTACAGCTACTTCTGGAGCATAAAAGGTAATTTATCTTTATTTCTTAGTGTTAGATTTTTATTTTTGAGGGCACTGGAAGGCTGATCTCCAGATGAGGAAAATGTAATTCTCTATAATTTGGAGAAGTCTAGTGTAGGCAATGGTCATTAAAAAAAAAAAAACAAAACTCATGAAAACTTCCAAACAATACCCAAAGTAGAGAGTCTAATATAACAAGTCCCCAGATACCTATTAAGTTCCAACAATTATCAATATTTTGATAATCTTTTTTCATCCATCCTTAGGAATCCTATTATTTTATCAAAGAACAAAACACAAACATTTCAGCACGTATCTTTAAAAACTTCAAAAAAGTTTTTAATGTAATCATCATGCTATTATTATGCTCAAAAGAATTAAGTGTAATTTATTAACTTAATCCCACCTTCAGTCCATATTTAGATTTCGCCAGTTTCAAAATTTTTTTGGTAGTTACAGCTTTTTTAAAATCAAGGGCCAGATAAAGTCCATGTATTGCATTGGATTTGATTTTTTTTCTTTGCGGTACGCAGGCCTCTCACGCTGCGGCCTCTCCCGTTGCGGAGCACAGGCTCCGGACGCGCAGGCCCAGCGGCCATGGCTCATGGGCCAAGCCGCTCCGCGGCATGTGGGATCCTCCGGACCAGGGCACGAGCCCGTGTCCCCTGCATCGGCAGGCGGGCTCTCAACCACTGCGCCACCAGGGAAGCCCTTGTAGGCCTTTTAAATTTATTTTATTCTGTAACATCCCCACTGTCTCATGTCACTGGTTAATAGTGGGTTCTTTGTCCTGTAGGCCGGTAGTTTGCAAAGTGTGGACCAGCAGCAGCTTTAGCATCTCCTGGGAACGTGTGAGAAATGTAAATTTCTTCTCAGGCCCCATCCAGTCCTACTGAAACAGACTTTGGGAATGCAGCCCAGCAATTTGTGTTTTAATAAGCCCTCCAGGATCTCACCTGGGTACCACTGTTGTTGACTAGCCCACATCATAGATTCGGCTGATTGCTGCCTCCTGTTGCCATTTATCTTCTCTAATTACCTCTATATTTCCTATAAATTGGCAATCAGCTTTAGAGCCTTGATTACATTCAGGTTCACCACTTTTTTTTTTTTGCGGTACGCGGGCCTCTCACTGTTGTGGCCTCTCTCGTTGCGGAGCACAGGCTCCGGATGCGCAGGCTCAGCGGCCATGGCTCACGGGCCCAGCCGCTCCGCGGCATGTGGGATCCTCCCAGACTGGAGCGCGAACCCGTGTCCCCTGCATCGGCAGGCGGACTCTCAACCACTGCGCCACCAGGGAAGCACCTACTACGTTTTTTTTTTTTAAGGCAAGAATACTTCACAGATGATGCTGTGCTCTACTACTGCATCAGTCATGAGGTACCTAAACTCTGTTTGACCCAATGTTAGTGATGCTGAGACTGCCAGTGTTTGGGTGGCATCCACCTGATGCCTGCTCTACTGAATGGTTTCACCAACCACTGATTGTTGCTCAGACTTATTTTCTTTGGTATCATGAGATGAAGATTTCTAATATCATCCATTCTGTACTTATTAATCATTTGCAGCCTTTTATTGTTCTTGTTGCTTATTTGGGAACATGACAACTTCCATGGCATATTTACAGGTTAAAAGCAGTATGAATGTGATTCTTTGTTGACAAATTAAAAACAACTTTATAGAATTTTTTCATAACCCTTATGATAAGCACAGACCCTTGGTTTGCATGATTTGCATTTGCTTAGAAAGCACTCATTTAATTAGTGAAGAAATTACAATTTAACCGTTTTGAATCTGGGTTCTGAATCAATTACTGTCTACCTTGATGCCTGTGTTAAGCCAGATAGGCTGCTCAACCAAGATCTGTTCCTTAGATCTCTGTTTAAATGCCTCGGCCCCTTTTACTCTATGATGACAATAGTATCATATATTCTTATCTGCCTGATAAGGACTTTAAAATATTCTGAGATAATATATGTAGAGTATTTTGGGTGAAATTATGAAGAGGTGTCTCTTAGACCTGACTCTTCTATCTATGAGATAGAGCAATGTTTCTCAAACTTTGACAGTGACCTACAGTAAAAACACATTTTATACTGTGATCCTCTTCTCTCTCTCACACACACACACTTCTTAGAAATGGAAAATCTCGGTCTCTACCCCAGACCTATAGAATCAGACATTCTGGGAGTGGGTCCGTAAGGTGTTTCGCCAATAATTGTTAATTGTATTATCTGCAGTCCACCTTGATGCTTTCCATTTTGTTCTCTACAGTTCTACTCCAATAAAAATTGCTGGTGGTAATCCGCTGGGTTAGAATGATTTCCTGATGCACTATTAGACTGCAACCCACATTTTCAAAAAAACCATCTCCTCCTATGTGGTTCTAAACTCACTCTCCACAAGACTGCTTCATTCTTTTTCATATTCTTTTCCATTATGGCTTATTACAGGATATTGAATATAGTTCCTTGTACTATGCAATAGGACCTTGTTTATCCATTCTATATATAATAGTTTGCATCTGCTAATCCCAAACTCCCCATCCAACTCTCCCCCACTCCCTTCCCCCTTGACAATCACAAGTCTATTACCTATGTCTGTGAATCTGTTTCGTAGATAAGTTCACTTGTGTCCTCTTTTAGATTCCACATATAAGTGATACCATACGGTATTTGTCTTTCTCTGGTCTGACATAACACCGCTTAGTATGATAATCTCTAGGTCCATCCATGTTGTGGAAATGGCATTATTTCATTCATTTTATGGCTGAATAGTATTCCATCGTATATATATATACCACATCTTCTTTATCCATTCATCTGTTGATGGACATTTAGGTTGTTTCCATGTCTTGGCTATTGTGAATAGTGCTGCTATGATCAGAGGGGGGGCATGTATTTTTTCAAATTATAGTTTTGTCTGGATACATACCCAGGAGTGGGATTGCTGGATCATATGGCAACTCTAGTTTTAGTGTTTTGAAGACCCTCCATACTGTTCTCCATAGTGGCTGCACCAATTTACATTCCCACCAGCACTGCAAGAGGGTTCCCTTTTCTCTACACCCTCTCCAGCATTTGTTATTTGTAGACTTTTTAATGATGGCCATTCTGATTGGTGTGAGTTGATACCTCGTTGTACTTTTGATTTACATTTCTCTAATAATTAGCTATGTTGAGCATCTTTTCATGTGCCTATTGGCCATCTGTATGTCTTCTGTGGAGAAATGTCTATTTAGGTCTTCTGCCCATTTTTGGATTGGGTTGTTTGTTTTTTGTTATTGAGTTGTATGAGTGATTGCTTCATTCTTATTTGGTTGCCTGAATACAAGTGCCCCCGTTCTCACGCACATACAACCAACTGTAATGCAAGGTGGTGCTGTTAAAGTATGAAACGCGTTCATAGAGGTGGGTGCCATTGATTTGAACTAGAGGCACAGGGGAAGGCTTCACACTGAGGATAAGAATTCATTTATTCATTCATCACTTAAGTGAAGAGGAAGGAACAATAAATGAAGAGAAAGATTCTTGCCCTTCCTGAGGTTACAGGCTGGATGGGAAAGAAAACAGGACATGCGACAGGCAAGTAGACGTGAAGGGACAAAGAGCCTGGTAGTGTCAGTGGGGGCTCATGGATCTCAGAAGATGGAACTAATCAGAAGGTTGACTGTGGATGGGGATGGAAGCAAAACTTGAACTGGCCCTCGATGGCTAAAAAGGATTTAAATGGACAGATTGGGGCGAGGGTGGGAAAGGACCTTCCAGATGGAGTTACCAGCCTCCTTCTATTGATATAATGCTTGAAGTTATAAATGAGAAGGGTGATTTTAAGAGGTAACTAGAAGCCTGGCAATAATAACAAAACTTTTATTTTTATCAATAATAATAGCACTTGCTGTGAAGTTATGAGTTAGGTACTATTGTTCCCAAGGTTGAGAATGCAAGTTTATGGCAGAACGAGGATCTGAGCTCAGGTCAACAGAACTTCAAGGTCATAGTCTTATCCATTAAGCCCTGGAGCATGACTGGGACAGAGCTCCCATTAAGAGCCCGCAGGCAATGGTATATAATGGCATTGAAGGATGGGTGGCTCAAACGTGGACTGACTGGGGAACACGGACCTAATTCTTTGATCTCTGATTACTATGACTCCATCTGCCACTAGATGTCAAATGTTACTGAAAAGGAATCACTAAAGGTTGTGAATGAAAAATTATTAGGGCTATTAACAGTGACATTCTCTGTTTAATTGAAATCAGTTGACTTAAATATTAGTTTCAGGTGTACAACGTAGTGATTCAATATTTTTGTACCTTATGCAAATCCAAAGTTATTACAATAATATTTGACTATATTCCTCTTAATCCCCTTCGCCTATTTTGCCCATCCCCCCATTTGCTTCACCTCTGGCAACCGCTAGGTCTAACAGTGACATTCTTATTAACTTTCCTTCTGTTATACATATCTGAATGGGACTAAAAGGGGCAGAGTTCCACAAGTTGCTCATGACCCAAAGCCTATCCCTGTTGTGTCACGGGCCATAAAATACCTGGGTCTGCCCAGGAGTGTTTTACAAATGTGAACCCCATCTTGTGTGTGTATTGGAAAAACAAGTGAAAGTAGCTGCTATAGGATATCAAAGATGATCTATGGATTGTAGCTTTGCCTTAGAGAGATTTTGAACTTTGAATTGGGTCTAAAGTTCCCTCAGCTTTGGAGAAGTCATCGCCACTGGGGAGAATGGCGGAATAACTCCTAGGAGTTATTTCCCCTTGAAATAGTCCCACTAAAATCCTGACTTACAGTTGGGTTGCTTTCTTGATGTTCCTAGATTTTACATGCATGACTGATTCTGTCATTCTAATTTCAGTCATCAGCTCAGACGTCACCTCCTCAGCTAGACCTTCCAGCTAAATTAGCCATTGAAGTACCTACTACAACACCTTGTCATATTGTTTCTAATTGTACCTTATGACCAGCTAAAACGACCTTTTAAAAACTCCTTTATTTTCTTGTTAATTATCTGTTTTCTCCTCTACTATAAGCTCCAAGAAAGCAGGGTCTTTATCTGTCTCTTTTATCACTGTATTCTCATGCCTAGAATAGTGCCTGGCACATAATAAAAGGTTTAGTAGATATTGTTGGTTGAATAGATGGCAGCTGGTAGGAGTGGTGTGCTGTGGGTTTAGCAATCTTCCCAGTTCATTTTCATCCAGTAAACTTTGTTCTTTGTGATTGCATGGAAAGACTAGGAAGAAGTGAACAGCTTAATCTCTCTCGGGGTTAATTACTTGGGTTAAGACCTTTTCAGCCATCAAGAAATCCTCATAACATTCAACATATAGTTACCTATGCTAGGGAAAATTATTCATCAAACTGAACTAGTAGCTGTTATGTAACAAAAGGTGGTAAAAGATAATGGTGATGGCTAAAAATGATAAGATCTTAGACATGATAGACACCTTAGGGAGAATATAGTACCAACTTTTCATTTTACAGATGAGGAAATTGTCTTCCCCAAAGATTAACTGACATGCTTGAACCCATGCAACTAGGTTAGTGGAGAAGGCCAGGGATAGGAGTTTGAATTTTTTTTTTTTAAGGAATTAAAAAAACATTATTTCATTTTTGGCTGTGTTGGGTCTTTGTTGCTGTGAGCAGGCTTTCTCTAGTTGCGGTGAGTGGGGGGCTACTCTTCGTTGCAGTGCGCGGGCTTCAGTAGTTGAGGTGCATGGGCTCAGTAGTTGTGGCTCACAGGTCCTAGAGTGCAGGCTCAGTAGTTGTGGCGCACGGGCTTAGTTGCTCCGCGGCATGTGGGATCTTCCCGGACCAGGGCTCGAACCCATGTCCCCTGCATTGGCAGGCGGATTCTTAACCACTGCACCACCAGGGAAGCCCAGGACTTTGAATTTCTAATCCCAGCCTTATCTTTCTACTTTACACAAGGGCTTCCATTATGCTTTCTTCGAATGAGAATTTAATTGGTCAATAGACACGTATTCTAGACATGGGTGAAGGACATTGCATTTAAGTAATATTGCAGAAGAAGGAAATGTCTGATAAAAATGAGTTAACATTCTTTGCTCCCCTGTAATACCTCTGTGATTATGCACTTGGTTAACAGCACACAATCTACAACAACTCGGTGCCTAAATATCTAATTTTGGTAAATTACCGAATTTGTCACTGAGAAAGATAAGCAAATGAAAAGGACATTGTCTCTGATCTCAGGCACAAACAACTGGCCACAATGGAAGGCAGTGTTGTAATAAAAGTGTAAAATGGGTACACAGAGGTGGGTACCATTGATTGGAACTGGAAGCACACTGAGGACAAGCATTTCAACAAGCAGAGAAGAGACATTGCAGATGGGGAAATGGCAGGAGGTCTGAAGCTGGGCAGTGATGCTCAAAGAAGAGTAGGCAGCCTTCTGAGCTGCAAAGAGAAGTGTAAAGAAGGCGGTCATTCTGAAAAGGCAGGCAGAGGGTCCTGAGGTGGATTGTGGAGGACCTTGAGATTCCTATTAATATTTTTTCAAATTCTTTTTGGATATCACTGAGTTTTTGAGTAGGGGACCAACATAATCACGTATGTCTTTTAACAAGGTAATTCCGTTACTTTGTAAACAGGTGTAAAATGCCAAGAAGAAAAAGGCTGCAATTGGAGGGACTAGTTAAGAGTCCAGGCAAGAGCAAATGAGGGTCTGAAGCTGCTTGGCATCCAAACAGATGCGAGAGACTCTGTGAGTTAGAACCATGTAGAAATACCACTAGACTGGGAGGGATTGAAGATATGAGAAAGAACTGGCAGAGAAGCTCCTGAGGCAGCTGAGGCCGAGGTGGTATCTTTGGACAGCAGCCTTTCTTGTTGAGATACTCTACAGACTGGGCCCAACGGAGGTGAGATTGGAGGAGGAGATGAACAGGGGAGGTTTATGGTGGGTGTCCTCTGTCCCTCAGCAAAGAGAGAAAGGAGATCTCTTGCCAAGGAAGAGAGAGAGCAGATAGGTTTTGTGACTGGCTAAGTGAAAAAGAGCTGTTACACAAAATATACATCATGGGCTTTTCCAGAAGATGTCCTTAATTTAGTGAGTGATTTATTCATACTTATCTATATATATTTAAGAAATGAGTGTTATTCTCACTTGCTCTGCTTGGCAAATATCGGTGCCTTGAACAAAGTGACTACACAACATCAATGAGTGATAGCACAGGCCACTGAATCCTTAATGTTCCGTCTTGCCAACTTAGTCCTCTTTAAGTCCACTTCTAAGCATAGCTGTAGGAACCATGACAAAAATATATGTAACCATGGCTCTTCAGGAAAAGGTTCTCTGGCTTTTCCAAGTCTCATTTCACGAAATGCAAGTTCATTGAGATTAAAACGTACGCACTTTGCATTTTGTTTATAATGCACTAGTAGTCACCATAAAACAAAACTCTCCATCACAGCTTCCATGAAATGCCCATTTGTTAGTCACTTGTCAAGACCAGTACACAAGGCAATTAGTCACAAAGTTGAAAAAGTCTCTGAGAACTTTTAGTCGGCTTTCTAAAACTTGGCAAGACTCAGGACTATTTTTATTTCGAAAATGGCCCTTCTAAGCCCAATGATGATAACTAGGAACTCTGTCCCATGAGAAGGGAAATTCATGCCATCACTCCAATTTTCTGACTAAGGCTGAGCAACTCCTCTTTATTGCAGTTTGGTTAACAGCCAGAAGCAAATGGAAAAATACGTGCTGAATAGCAAGCCTGACTCCCCAAAACACAGTTCAGGAAGGTAATTTCTCTTTATTTTCCCACTGGAAGGACTGCCAGGGGAAACTGAGCTGTTAGCTCTGTGCTTCTTCATTTCTTAAGATCTATAAGACAGATCAGAATATTTGGAGACTAATATCAGGAATATCAGAGTAGATGGAAAACCAAACTAATGAGAAGGGATTTTAAAAGAAGCAATTTACCTACGTGTATCTGTTTAGAGTCGGTTGATTTCCACAGTTGTTGAAGCTCCCAAGTTTTAAGATGGGGTTACAGTCTACAATCTGGCTTAGCTCCAGTTACCTGCTACTTACTGATTTAGAAAACATGGGAGACAGCAAAAAAAGCTTGAGGAAGGAAAGCCTGGTGCAGCGGTGCTGAATTTAAGCTTGCATCAGAATCACCTGGGGGCTTGTTCAAACACAGTAACTCTGAGCCCCACCCAGAGTTTCTGATTCTGTAGGTCTGGGGTGGGACCACAGAATCTGTTTCCAAGCCACTCCCAGGTAACACAGTTGCTGCTGGTATGGGACTGTACTTGAAGAAGGGGAAGTAAAGTTACAGTCCTGAGTAAAAGCATGGAGACTACACTTTAGTGAAAGGATAAAGGAATTGACTTTATTCTGGAGAAAGATGATGAAGATGCAAATTACCTTACCCACATGAAGGACTGGATCAGAAATTCACTTCAAATTAACAATTGGCAGAATTTGGAGAAAGTGGTCTTAAGTGGCAAGGAGTTCTATTGTAAGGTTAGGTATAAGGGAAATATTTAGCCACCAAAGTTAAATGATGGATTCTTCAAATGAGTGATCTAAAAGGGAAATCTTTCATCATTTTAGTTCAGAAGAACTAACTTTAAGACTTATAGCTCATAAAATAAGTAAAATTGAAATAAGCAAAAAACAGAAATTGATTTAAAAGCACTTACGTTAACCACGACTTCTGGAATTAAAAAAAAAGAAAAAGAATCTGGCATAAGGAGTTCATGTTGGCTGAATTCAGGTCTCTTCCTGCTGTATTCCTGGAGCCAGATGACAGCCAGAGAGGCTTAAATAAGTGAGTCCTGGGGCCTGAGCCACTCATTTAATGCAAATATGATTGGCTCTGCCTGTGAGAAAAACTTTATCTGAATTTTTCTTGAGGGGGTCAGGTGGGAAAATTACTAAGACATAAACTTTTCATTGACCTTCATACATGGACATCGGCTTTGTCTTGAAAATGCAGTTGAAGACACAAGCTGTCATTAACAACAACAAAATAAAAACATAGGATAGGTTCCTCTCACAATTCAGTATTATTAAGTTTGTACCTTTCTCCATGAACTGCCTTGATTCCTTTTTATCACATGATGAAAGATGTGAAATTTACTATGTTCTTCTTTTGGTCACGGCTGCCAGGAACCCCAGAGCTAAGCTTTCTGTTCAAGTCTGGTAGCTTCCTTTGAAATGATTTTCTGACATAGTTGTCTCTCCCTAGCCCCTTACTTCTTAGCCAGTAATTTTTTTGGGTTTCATTTAAAATATTCTTTCATGTAATATAAATTCCTGTCAAAAGCTTTTTTGGTGTAGACATTGTTACATATAATGAATTTTAAAAACTATATACAGAATCCTATTTAGCCACAAATAAATATATAAAAGTGTCTCTCTTTATAAAGATAAGGCTGACCCTCAGGCAGGATATTCTTTCTGGGGGCTGGCCATAGCATTGTAGTAAAGAACATGGGCTTTGAACCTGTTCCTGCCGCACAGTCTGTGTGACCCTAGATACATTATTTAACCTCTGTGCACCTCAGGTCTCTCATCTGTAAAATGGTCTAATTACAGTGCCAAACTCCAAAGATCCTTGGGAGGACTAATTAGTGCTTCGAACAGTGCTTGGACCACAGGAAGTATTTAGTAAATGTTAGCTCTGTCAATTAGAAACAGTAGTGATGGAATTTTGTGACCCACTCAATCGTGGAGTTAAGTGGTACCATTTCAACCACAGGTTCACATTTCTGGGCAATGGGAGCTCTGGTTTTAATTTGGACTTAACTTGAAAGATACGCTTCCAACAAATGAGTGTTCATGATGAGAACCTTCTATGGTCGTAGTGTGGCCAATGGAGAACCCAGGGTCAGCAGACAGAGAGCAACAGAAAGAGGTAGCACTGCAGAGAGAGGGAGAGACCGTTCCCAAGGAAACAGGTTGCTAGGGGCAGGCGTTTGGTAGAGTGTGCTGGAGAAATACAATTTCCTTGAACTACATCTAATGAAAATACTGTGTACTGACAGTGAACTTTAAAGCAAGTGTGATGTGAAGCTGAGAATGTTGATGAATTTGAAATAAGGCTTCTGAAATCACCCTTACTCCATCATGGGGTACTTTACGGCAAGAACAATATGGTCACACAAGACTAGACAGTAAAAGCGTGGATGACACAAGAGGAAATCTGGAGTTGAGCATGATAGATTTGATTCATATTTTTGGGAAAACAATTTGGAAGCCCAAATTGGATGGGCTTGTATCCATGTATTTCTACATGGTTCTAACTCATGGATAGTGTATGTGGCTGTATAAAATTATATGCCAGACAATTATAAACTGTTCTCATTTCATCATATGTATTGGATTTTTTGGTGATGATTTCTTCTTAAAGTTCTGAGTTGAAGAACTGTTCCAGGTACTGATAAACAGATGTTTACAGTGGATAAAATCTACTGACTACTGGCGATGAGATCATGGTGTCCAGAGGGAGCAAAGCAAGTTATGACTCTTTGTAGACCTGATGTAAAATGTTAAATAGGGTTGTATTACTCAGGGTTCTCCAGGGAAACTTCTAGAACCAACAGAGAGAGAGAGAGAGAGAGAGAGAGAGAGAGAGAGAGAGAGAGAGAGAGAGAGAGAGAGAGAGAGAGAGAGAGAGAGAGAGAGAGAGAGTGTGTGTGTGTGTGTGTGTGTGTATGTATCTCTATATTTTTAAGAGTTGGCTTACATGATTGTGGTGGGGAGCAAGTCTGAAATTGTCAGGGTAGGCTAGTAGGCTGGAGACCCAGGGAAGAGTTGATATTACAGCTTGAGCCTGAAGGCCTCTGCAGTCAGAATTCCTCCTTCCTTGGAGGACCAGTCTTTTTTTTTTTTTTTTTTTTTTTTTTTTTGGTGGTGGATCAACTGGTTGAAGCCCACCCACATTATGGAGAGTAATCTGGTTTACTCAGTCTGCTGATTTAAATGTTAATCTCATCTAAGAAAACCCTCACCGTGACATCTTGATTGGTATTTGGCCAAATATCTGGGTATTGTAGTCTAGTCAGTTTGACACATAAAATTAGCCATCACTGGGACCCTTCCTGAAATCTCAGAATTTTCACTGGAACCCAAGCAATAGGCTATTGCAACACTTAAAGAGGAGTTGCTAGACACTCCTGCTGGGCTGACTAAAAAGTGATCACCTTATTCCTGTGACCCTCATCCCCACCACCCTCCTCCAGTCTATGTGACTGAAGACTAGAAAGATTCCCTGGAGGAGAGTCTGCTTCGTTTTTGCCGCCTTAGGATGAGCGATGTTTCCCCCACCCTCACCCCCATGAAAGGAGGGAAGTAGGATATACTAGCTGTGGGGCTGGGAGACCACGTTTTATTCCCTGACCACGACCTGCTGAACTAGAGAAGCCCCCATAGATTCCTCTCCAGTGAACACTGGGGGTGGAACACACTCAGATTTCTTGAGAGAACCTAAGATGTGGCCCCAGAAGCTTTGGAAGATTTTTAAATATGTTGGAAGATTTTTAAATATGGAGACTAGTTCCCACTTCCCTCATAGAGAACTGTGGAAGGAATAACATGATGAGAGCTGCCCACGAAGGCAGAGCGGGCACAGGGAGGCCTGTGCCTTCAGAGACTGGCAAGGTAAGGGGTAAGGATGTGTGAGTTTCTCAGGGACTCATGGAATCATGACAAATAGCCAGGCTCGAGCCATCTTTTTTTTTTTTTTTTTTTTTTTTTTTTTTTTTTTTCGCAGGCACTCAAGCCATCTTGATGAGGCTTCACCCACGAGGGCTACATGCCAATGTGGGGACACCACTAGTAAGAGAAAGTGAGGGGGGCTGCAGGGGCAGGAATCAGATAATATTGCTCGTGTCAGGGCGGATGGAGGTACCACTGAAGTTCTCCTCACAGTGAACTCCATGAGAGAGCCAGCATTTGGACACAGATGTGGAAATGCAAGGTGGCAGACAGGGTTGGATAAGTTTCTGTTAGTTTCTGCTCTTCTATCCTCCCTCCCCTTCATTGACTTGAAGGCAGAAGCAGCATTTTGAGGGCCGCAAGGCTGGGTGTGGGATGAAGGGAGAACAAGGAAACATGGTGCAGAACTGCCCAGGCCTCTCTACCTCTATTCCAGACCCGAGAACATGAACCAAGGAAAAGCAGACACTTTAGACTGGGTGTGAAATGGACACTTTGATTTAGACTCACCTGGACTTTTGAATACTTGAAAGTGAGTCTTGAAAGCGTCTGGATGAGAGAGCTTCCAGGGTGGGGAAGGGATCCAGCAAAGCATGTTTGAAGGCAGTGACGCAAGAAAAATAAATTCTCTTTCCTTGTGTCCTCAATTGACTTCAGCTCTCTCAGTACACTGGTTACACAAATTTAGAAAGACTCAGTCCTGAGTTAGTATGTGTCACCACTGCCCTGATTATCAAACTGCCCTGATTTGGAATGCCTTGTGGCCCTTCACATGTCTGGGCACTGTATCTCTGTCAGCCGAGGGCCAGGAGGAGGATGAGATCAGGAATTGAGGCAAAGGCTTCCAGGAGAGTAACAGGGGCCGAGGTGTACAGTGTGCCAGCTAAAGCAGCCAATCAGGGGCAAAGTTCTCACGTGCATGGTTGTGTCTCCACTGCAAACACTAATTTATAATCCTCCTGTTCCTCTAGAGTGAGACTAGCTTGCAGATAATTAAACTAGAAAAAGGAGTTAGTGATGACTGAAGGACATTAGTGCTATGGCTTATATGTAGCCCCTATTTGAATTAAATGGAGAGAGTTTGCCCCTGTTTGGTGAGTATTTAAATGCCTATTTCTGGAGACCACTCTCACTTGCTGTGCTAGACATTATACAAGGCAACGGGTTGATTTTTCAGCCTTAGGAATCAATAATTCTGTTGTTCATGTCCAGCAGCTTCTGTTCTGGGTCATGCTGGTGTTAACTGATTTTACTGTCTCCCTTGAAAAGCCTTGGTCTCCTTTTCCCACCCCTATTGAGACTTCTTTAATCACGTGAAAATAATACAGACGAATACATAAGGAAAAGACTAACGAACAATGAAAGATCTCAGAATGAAAACTGATGCTATACGTTAACAGTGAGGTGAAATTATACATCTCAGTGCTTAGTGCAGTTATGTTAAGGGACGGAAAATATTAGGCAGATGAGAGCTGCAAAGCCTTCCATATTCACCTCAAATGTCTCTCTTCCCCCACTTCACTTTTCTTCGTTCTTAGAAGATACCTGAAAATAATAATACTCATGTTTGGAGGGACATCTTTGCAATCGGAGGACCATTCTTTTTGCAATTCTTTACCAAAGTGAAGGATTCTCTTTCAAAGGTTAACCTGGTACTCCCAGCCTGGGGACTAAGGGAATCAGACTAACTTATGTGGCCAACGCATGGCTTTGAGCCTTAAGGAGAAGAAAGGTCTGACAGGAGAGACGGATGTTGGCTAAGAGGAGAACCACAGAAGGATCAGGAACTGATAAAGTCCATGTTACATCAGGAGCTGTGAAGAGAGTAGGCAGAAGGGAAGTTAGGAAGCCAGTAACCCCAAATTCAAGCCAGCAGAGTGCTAGCTGCTGTACAGAATTCAGTTTTCTAAGCATTTTGAAAAAAAGACTAAAATAGTGTGCCCTACTAAGAGTCACTAGGATCCATTAAGGTGTCTGTGGTGATATTTGTGTCCATTTTGCATCTTCAAAAATATGCCTGGACCAGTTTCTTTGGAAATTTTCAAGTTGTATTGGATACTTATGAATTTTTTCCACTCTCTATGATGTTCAGGCATTTCTTATGACAACATAGGGACCAGGAAATAATGAAGGGTCTTAATTTAAAAAATCAAAACTTCTGAAATTCTTGTAGAACTTCTTCTAAAAACTTGCTTTGAGGATCAATTGCTTCTTTTATGAATTAGGTAATGTACATGGTTCTGACAGAAACGATATGATAAAAAGTCCAACTACATGACGATCATTCATAGCATGAAAGACAGTTTTCTCTGAATCCCATCTTTTATTTGATTAGAATCAAGGTCAGAGTTTTTTCCGGATGTTTCTTGCTAGCCTAAAGTGGATCCTTTGTTTTCTAAGAAAAAGGCCCAACATTCACAGCCGGGCTGCATTACCCTCTGCTTCCCACTTCCTGAGGCTCAGTGGGTCAGAGCCAATGCATTCCGACAGGAGAACCGAAAGACAGCCTGATCCGGGTCAGCTGTCCACTGGGGTGTTTTGGGGTCAGAATTCTGAAGCAGCCACGACATTCATAGACATCCCAGTGTGAATGAGAATTCCTCCGTACTTAGAAATTCTCCTAGAGGGAGACAGTTCCTGTCTTAAGTTTTAAGGAGACTCTAAAAGGGTCAGACAACTCTGGTTGGCGGAGGTGATGTTGAGGGGCGTAAACTGACAACTTCTGAGTCCGAATTCGCTCCCAGAGGCGTTTATTGAGCACCCCTCTGCGTGCAGAGCCCCGCGGGAGCAATCAGCCAGAGCTGAGCTCGAGCTGTACAGACGGAGATAGCACAGTTCAGGGCAGTACACTGCTGGCGACTCCCTGCTCACTTCTCATCTCGAATCCTAGATCGGCGAACTGAAATCCCAAGACATTCTTACATCATCTACATCCGTGGTTCTCAATGCGGAGGGGGCGGTGGTTCAGGGAGGGAAAGGAATTCAGCCTCGAGGAGACATTTTCAGTCGTCATAACCTGGGGGTGGTGGAAGGGTCGCTACTGGTATTTGATGGGTAGAGACCAGGAATGCTGCCAAACATCCTACAATGCACACGATAGACCATCAACCTAAAATGTCCACAGAGCTGAGGTTCACAAACCCTGATCTAAATGTATGGTTTCAGCTGTTTAATGATAGTGGTTAATTATCTATGCTCTCGTCTTTAGGTTTTCTTTTAAAATTATTTATTTAATTGGTTGTGCTGGGTCTTAGTTGTGGCAGGTGGGCTCCTTAGTTGCGGCTCTAGGGCTCATTAGTTGCTGTTCACCAGCTCTTAGTTGCAGCATGGTGAACTCTTAGTTGTAGTACGCATGTGGGATCTAGTTCCCCAACCAGGGATCAAACCCGGGCCCCCTGTACTGGGAGCGTAGAGTCTTATCCATTGTTCCACCAGGGAAGTCCCTAGTCTTTAGTTTTAATGGAGGCTTATTAGGCTCAAGCCTGTGTAATACACTCATAAGTATGTTAAAAACAGGACAATAGGGCCCAAATGGAGTCGTTTATGCTAAGCCCCACGTCATCAAACCTAGACTTAACTGTATAATAGTTTTGGCTCTCCTAGAAATGGAATCTTAAACCAGTCAATCAGGAATTGCCTGGTAGGCACTAGTTAGGTAATCTGCCTGATACACCCCTGCCTTCCTCTAAAGGAAAGTGACCTTGAAATAACCAAGCTGCTTTTTTGCCTAGTATAACTTCCTTGTTCCTGTTGCCTTCTGCCTATGAATGTCTTTCATTTTGTACAGCTCCTTTATATCTGCTAGATTAGATGCTCCCTGATTCAAATTGATTTTTGCTCAAATTCTTAAAAATTTTAATATGCCTTAGTTTCTTTTAACAGGCATATGGGTTTAAGAGGTTGTTTTTACCTCTGTATGTTCATACTTTAATTCATCAAATGAATATTTTTAAGCTGATGAAGAATTAAGATATTCTTAATTCTCCTCAAATTCAGTGAGGTGAGGCCATGTGCTACAGGCAAGGAAAACATTGGAGCAGGAGGGAGAACCTGGGGGGATGGTGCCACTGTGTTGGGGTCTCCATGTCTCAGCTCCCTCCTCTGGATGGTGAGGAAGATGGGCTTTATCTGAGTTCTTTTGGGGGTTCTAATTTTCTACCGTTCAAAACTCCTCATAATGGAAACCCTACATCCATTTCACCTTTTTGTATATCTTCACCAGATATTTCTCTTTCCTCCTCTCCTAGCTACCAAAACACCTTCCCTAATTTCTCCTTTTCTACACAAAAGATTTTTAACCTAAACAAAATGGTTAACTTTACCTCAAGCCTTTATTTAAGTCTAAACCCCTCTTTCTCCCCACTCAAAAATCACCTTCTCAAAGCTTTCCTTGCCTCCCATACTCCCACTGCTCTGGTACATACATATTATCCTGTCAGCTGGCTGTGGGCACTTTGACATATAACGACTATACTTGTGTTATATTCTAATGTTCTGTTTTATATGTCTCTTTAATCCTAAAATCCGTGTGTGTGCCTTCTCTCTCTGTAGACCACAGATTGCTAGAATACGAGCACCTCTGCATTTAATCATACTTTGTGTGCACTTTTTGATGGATGGTCACACGTGCTTTCCTAGTTCTTAGTAGGAGATGAGGCATCGCCAACACAGAAACACAGTTTCTGAGAAAATAACAGGAAGGTGAAACTATATTATATTCAGGGATGTAGGTGGAAAATGCTCTCAAACTGGATGTTGTGAAAACAAAAACAAATCAGTGATGTAGATTACATTGACATATAGAATCTAATTTGAATTAGCTCTGTAAATGAAAATGTTAACAGATAAATTCCACAAATTTATTGAAATATAAAAATCAATTTATAACTTGGAAAACAGATTAGAGATAGACATTGTATAGTCTCCATTTTATCTCCCCCTCCCTTTTAAAAGCATTCTAAAAAATGAAATGAAACATTTCATGAATTTCTGACAGGTTCAAAATAGCCATCAAGGTCCTTCATGAAACTTTTCTACTAATTACCAGTGTGACTTCTGGCAAGTTATTTAAACACTCTGGATCACAGTTCGCTCACATACAAAACTAATTTTTGATGGATCTAAGATGGTAAGTCCCAATCTTGGGAATCTCCTGGGTAGATTTTAAAAAATCCTGATGCCCAGGTAACACCCCTGACCAAATAAATCAGAATCTCTGGAGTTGGGACAGAGCAACAGTATTTTTTAAGCTCCCCGAATAATTCCAATATTCAGCCCAAGTTAAGCCCAATGTTCACCCCTAACTTAAAATAAACCAAGTTCCCTAAACCAGTGACTTGCTGTATGTTTTAAAAATGGCCACTGTCAGAAAAAGCTGTTCATATTGTGGCTAAGTACACACACGGATATGTTTTTACTATTTCAATAAAATAGTTTCATGGAATGTATCTGTTAAATTTTATAAAGCATTTCTCATCACTCTGATACTTTATATTCCATTTTACTCCATTAAACATTTTTTTCAAGACCTACAGATTGAAAAATGCAGTATCTACAGGCTATGTCCTACAGTTTGGCCACTAGATGGAACCCTCGTATTTAAAGAATGGAAAGCACAGCTCAGTTCTGAACTCTGCAAAGGAAAAATAAACATGCATATGATTTAATATGAATTTTACATCTGGCCAAAAATTATTTATTGTATAAGAAAAGGAGTGTGGCTATTGAAAAAATAATAGTTCTGTTAATGGTAACTAACACCAAAGGAAAGGTAAGACACTGCATTACTCTGGTTCCTTCACCACCACAAGCACCTGGTAAGGTCTGTATTCTAACCCTTTCCCAGCTGAGGAAACTGAGTACCAGAAAGGTGTAGTAACATGACCTGCCCTTGAAAAACCGCAGCCCCCATCACTGTGGAGCCAGCAGAAGGCAGAGAAAGGTTTGAAATCTAGTCACAATGGTACAAAGAGACAGAAGCAGAATTTAAGTCCAAATGTGTTCGCCTTTTGCTTCTAACTATGACAAAATGTAAGAAATTTAAGGTTTGTAACATTAATATCAATACACAGGTTAAATTCGTACAAAATAGAAGCACACTGGAATTTTTTTCTTTTCTGTAAATCTAGGCTTCAAAGTACATACTTTTAAAGAAAAGGGGAATAAACAGCACCATAGGGAGAAGCAGAGGGGCCTGAGGCAGAGGCTGTGATGAGAGGCCTCCCGGGACGAGGAACAAATTTTGGTTTTATTCGAACTGTGGCAGTGTAGGCGTAGGGGTCCCACTGAAGGGTTTTTGACAAGGGAAGGACTTGGGATTTTTGCAGAGCCCACTCCTTCACTTCATTCCCCTCTTTGGGCAACATCTTTTTTGCAGAGAGGCCTGTCTTGATCATTGGTGAGAACATTCCTGTCCTCCGTCCCCTTATGAGGTTTTCTTTTTTCATCAGCATTTAGCATTAGCAGACATGATGATAAATATCTTTTTATTTGATCCGTCTTCCCTCAGCTAGTTGTAGACTCCATAATGGAAGCTGAAAAGTCAACTCATACTGAAGGTTGGGGGAGGTGGGGATGGGGAGTTTTTGCTTAATGCGTACAGAGGTTCATTTGGGACGATGGGACGATGACAGAGTTTTGGAAATAGCTAGTGGTGATGGTTGCACAACGTTGTGAATGTAATTAATGCCACAGAATTGTACAATGGTTAAAATGGCAAATTTTATGATATATATTTTATCAAAATCAAAAATCATTAAAAAAAAAAGTAACCCAAAATTAAGGCCTGCAGAATGACTTGGAAAGTATCACTGTCACTTATGAAGTGCTTTCTATGCACCAAGTATGTACTTTATATCTATTAACTAAGTGGATCCTCACGGCAACCCCATAAGGTAGACACTATTATTGTTCCCATTTTACAGATGAGAAACTGAGGCACGCAATTTGCTCAAGGTCACTCAGCTCCTATGTAGAGGTGGGATTTGTACCTGGATAAGCTGCTCTTAGCCCACTATTGGTGTCTATAACTATTGCTGTCTATAATTGCTGTCTGTGTTATAGACAGAGCCTGGCATGTAATCATTTAACATTTGTTACAAGAATAACTGCTTCAAAATGGTCACTTTGGCTGCTGCTGGGTGGCGAACAGACTGGAAGGGTGAGAGGAGCTCTGCGGAGCAAGCAGGGAGGCTGCTGTAGGAGGTGAAAGATGCGAAGGTCATGGAGGTACAGACAAGTAGATGGTTTACATGTATTTCAAGATAGAGACAACTATCCATTAGCAGGATATGCTAATGGATCTCATTGTGAAAGACAAAGCTTCAGTCTAAGACTGCACTGTACAATATGGTAGCCACTAGTCACATGCAGCTACTGAGCACTTGAAATGAGGCTAGTAAGACACGAGATGTACTGTTGAGTGTAAAATGCATTCTGGATTCCAAAGACTTAGCACAAAATAGTCAACTACCTTATGGATAAATTTTATATTGATGTAGAAATGGCAATATTTGATACATTGCATTGAATACAATATATTATTAATAAATACAACATACGGGCATACCTCAAAGATATTGCAGGTTCAGTTCCAGACCACCGTAATAAAGGAATATCACAATAAAGCAAGTCACATGAATTTTTTGGTTTCCCAGAGCATATAAAATTTATGTTTATACTATACTGTAGCCTATTGTGTGCAACAGCATTATGTCTAAGCAATGTACATACCTGAACTAAAAAATACTCCGTTGCTAAAAAATGCTAACCATTACCTGATGTGGTAGGGTTGCCACAAACCTTCAAATTGTAAAAAATGCGTCTGCAAAGTGCAATGAAGCAGAGCACTGTGAGACAATGTGTGCCCGTGATATTAAATTAGTTGTATTTTTAAATGTGACTACGAGAAAACGTAAAGTGATGTTTGTGGTTCATACTGTATTTCCATTGGAGTTGCTGATCTAGGATAATGTCCTGGTTTCTTGCTTGAACAATGCAAGTAATGGTGGTGCATTTACTGAACTGGAAAAGAAGAGAGGGAGATATAAGGATGAAAATTAAAAAAATTATGCTCTGGACATAGAGGTTTGCAATGTATGTGAGATATCCAGGTGGAGATGGGGAGCCCGAAGCTTGAAGGGGAGGTCAGGGCTGGCACTGCACATGTAGGTCCCATCAGCCTGCAGATGACACTGAAGACCCTTTCTGGACAATCTATAGGTGGGAAAAACCAGCCAGCACCCAGGGTCAAGACCTGAGACACCAACAGTTAGGGGTTGGGTAGAAATAGGCAACCAGATATTGCAGAAAAGATGCTACATTTCTACATTCAATTTTCTGGCTAAGAAGTGACCTCTAAATTCATTATGGTTTCATGTCAATGTACTTTTGTCTGGGATTCATATTTTTTGTGAATTGCAGGTTATTTCAATACACACTTAGGATTGCTTTTATTTTTTAGACTATATTAGTGCAGGTTAGTGGCAGAAATCTCTGGAAATATTCCTTTATGTAGAAATAACAAAACTCAATATGATGAACAAGTGCTGTAGATAAATCTCACAAAATCCCTAAATATCCAACATCAAGGGAGGAAAAAATGTCCACTGAGCTCTCAAGTGACAGTTTCTTCGTGGCAACCATCTTGGTAGGGTGATATGTTTTCTGAGAGAGGGACACATTTTTAACGATTTTAAGAAACTTCATTTAATCCTCCAATTAAGTATTTCTTTAGAAAACTCAGTTTTACATAACAATGAATGGTCACAAAGTTAAGAGCTCAAACGTTGCGGTCGGGTACATGAGCTGATATTATAAATGCACTTAGTGGAGTTCCTGGCCTGCAGTGAGCACTTGGTAAATATTATTGTTCCTATTAATAATACCAGAACCACCTCTGCCCCGTTCCCATTCAGTAGAAACTGTACTCCGAATTTTGATCTTTTCCTGGGCTACTGATATGTTGTCTAACACTCTCTCGTGATGCTGGGCATGGGCAGCAAGCCGTGGGATCATCTGTACACTTATAACCATCCTTACCCAGATGACCATTCTGTTTTCACTTTCAGTACAGTATTCAATAACATGAGATACTCAACACTTCATTATAAAATAGGCTTTGTGTTAGATGATTTTGCCCAACTGTAGATTAAGTGTTCGGAGCACATTAAGGTAGGCTGGGCTAAGTCACGATGTTTGGTAGGTTAGGTGTATTACAGGCATTTTTGACTTAGGATATTTTCAACTTACAATGGGTTTATCGGGATGCAACCCCATCTAAAGTTGAGGAAGATCTGTGTGTAACATATCTGTATATAACATATATGTTAGGTATGGTATATCATATAACATTATGTCAAACCAGTTGATGTGTTTCCCACCCTTGTTGATACAGCACATGCTTTCCTGCTGCACGTGCTCTTGGAGGGAACCCCATTAGAGTAACACTTTCCGTTTCTGCCCTCCTTCAATCACTGCTCTCCAGTTTGGGGGAATGATTCTCTGGAGGCTTTGGGAGATGGAGCTGGGTACCTCTTTCTGGAATCCACCTGTGGGCAGAGAGAACGTGTTCTGCTCTCCCCTTTGAGCAGTTGGTTGTACACGGACAGGTCCCCGTCGGGGAGGCCTGAGACTGTCCATCTGTGGCTGGTAAGTAGTGATTGTGAAATTTGACAGACACACCTACCTGGGAATTCCCAACAGCTAAATTCACAGAAAGGTGAGTTTTTAAGTTGCTGTCCGACTCCCGTGTTTATCTCAGTGGGTTCAGAATTTAAACACGGGTAAGAGGAGTGCTGTTTACTGATATCCTTAAATTCCCAACATCCGGTGTGTTCAGCCGGGAACTTTGAGAAATAGACCTAGAGAGGGTTTTAGTGGAGCCAAGGCACATGGCTTTGGGGCCTCTGGGGTCGGTGAGGGGGCGGTATCACGTGTTTTAATCTTGGTAGTTGAGTGGTGTCTATATTGTGCCCTGCGGCTGGTTTTAACTGTTGGCTTTTAACTAGTACAGCTGAGCAGAAGGCTTCAGGCTTTGGCAAGTGTGGGTCTTGTGGGATTCCTACTCTGGCTTAGGATGGCTTTATTTATAGGTGAATGGCTATTTCTGTATGGGTGAGAAGATATTTATATGCAGACAGGACTGCAGTTGCCAACCTTGGAAAGCAGTCATAATGGAGGCCAAGATCGGGAAAGTGTTTGTTTGGTACAGGCCTTTTAGATAGTCAGGAGCTGAGTGACCTTTTGCTGCGGTTTCTCAGCTGGGCCTGTTGGCCAGGACTCGAAAGAGCAGATATAGCTGAGCTCCATGTGCACTGCGGACACTGGAAGGTTCTAGCTTTAAATTATTATTATTTATTTATTTTTTGCAGTGTTGGGTCTTCGTTGCTGTGCGCAGGCTTTCTCTAGTTGCGGCGAGCAGGGGCTACTCTTCGTTGCAGTGCACGGGCGTCTCATTGCGGTGGCTTCTCTTGTGGAGCACGGGCTCTAGGCGTGTGGGCTTCAGTAGTTGTGGCACGCGGGCTCTAGAGCTCAGGCTCAGTACTTGTGGCACACGGGCTTAGCTGCTCTACGGCATGTGGGATCTTCCCGGACCAGGGCTGGAACCCGTGTACCCTGCATTGGCAGGTGGATTCTTAACCACTGCGTCACCAGGGAAGCCCTTTAAATTATTATTATTTTAAATTTTATTGAAGTATAGTTGATTCACAATGTTAATTCCTTCTGTACAGCAAAGTGATTCAGTTATACATATATATATATATTCTTTTCCATTGTGGTTTGTCACAGAATATTGAGTGCAGTTCCCTGTGCTATACAGTATGACCTTGTTGTTTATCCAACCTATATGTAATAGTTTGCCTCTGCTAATCCCAAACTCCCATTCCTTCCCTCCCCAACCACCCCCCCTACAAACACAAGTCTGTTCTCTGTGAGTCTGTTTCGTAGATACGTTGATTTGTATGGTATTTTAGATTCCACATATTAAGTGATATCATATGGTATTTGTCTTTCTCTTTCTGACTTACTTCCTAGCTTTAAATTATTAGTTCCTGGCCCAGGAAGGCAGCATTATTCTGGCTGCCTCAGAATCCATGAACTACATTCAGGGCCAAAAGAGGGAATTAAGATGGCTAACCTCTTGTAATTATGTGCTTGCCAAAGGCCCTCAAGAGTCACCCATGAAAGGTAGTATACTCAGAATAAATAAATAGAATATGCCATCTTCTTGGGTTGAAGTAGAGAACAACTCAGTAAAATTATCACCCAAAGGGCTGTCACTCAGAATGAAGGAATAAAGGAAGAACTCAAGTGCTTTGAAAACTGTGCTTTAGTGTGACAGTCATATCAAAAGCAGTAGAAGACTGAAAACAAGATAAACTGATTAAAAGCTGAAGGAAAGAAAGATTTCCTTGAGGGAGAGGCTGACATCTTAGAAGACAGGCTAATCTTTGAAGGTCTGAAAAGACAGCTATGAAACATAAGGAGACATGCCTAAGCCTGTCTGCCCCTATTAAGGAGAGACCTTAAGGTTGATATTAGATCAGAAGGAGTGCCTTGAGCCTAAGGAAACCCAGTAAGAGGACAGAAAACTAACTGAAATTACTCGCTAGTGGGGGGCTGAAGTCCAGAGAACATTTGCAAACCCTTAACCAGCAGAGTCCCCAGTAAGAGACATTGAGGACACATATCCTGATGATTGGGTCAGTACAGAGAGTAGTTTTCTATAAGATTTGTTATGGTAGGCTGGGGAAGGCAGCAAAGAATTCCTGGATGAGTTTTCAGGTGATAGGGCCATTGTAGAAGGCATGCAGGTGTTTCCTATGCTCTGAGGGACTTGCTTGAGAAATTGATGAGATGAGAACTTGAAGACAGACAGGGTGAGGCATGCTACATGCAAACAGGCAGGACAATAATGGAGCAAGTCCAGATCCTGGTTCCATGCTGATCCCATGGGAGGATATCATCCAGGTGAATTCTCCAAAGTAGCAGGGGCAGAGAGGTATGATTTGAAAAGTAGACATATAGGGCATATCAAGAGCTCATAATTTCGTATTTCTCATCATAGGAGACCCACGGAATGAGATCTAAAGAGATACCTTAGAAAATCAATTGTTTTATCTGTAAATCAAAAGGGAAAGAAGGTCCTCAAATTTAGTAAACAGGGCTAGTCCCATGTATGTTAGAAAAGGGAAGAGACCAAGTCAAGGATTAAACTCTTAGAAATTCCCCTGAGATTTCCTAAAAGGCTAGATGATGCTACTGCAGAGAAAGATTACGCAGAGAAATGCTCCTTAGGCTTCAGTCAAAAACAGAGGGAAGCCAGTGGTTTAATGGGAACTCGGCAGAGGAAATGGTTCTCAACAGGTTCCCAAGACACCAACAGCACTTCCAGTTCAGGAAATTTCCTTGGACAATTCTCCAGTTGAAACATTTGTGGATTCAGTGAAAATCCTCCCTAGGAACCACATTTAATAGATGTAAGTGATGCCATAGCAAGGGATAGTGACAGACATTTGTCACAAGAGTTTCACAGAAGGCTGTGGTTACATCACTAGAGTCCATACTGTCAGTGCAGACTGGGGTGCCAGAAACATGGGCTGAAAGGGGAAATGGAGAGATGTGGGACAGCCCTGTTTTTCCCGTTCATATTTCCATTGGGAGAGGCAGGCAACTCTCAAATAAAGCTTGATGCCTGGGGTTGCCACCATTCCAAAAATTTCAGTTTGCAAGGCAGGAATGTCTCAATGTTATGTCCTGTGAGGGGAGACAGTACACGTAAGGAGAAATGTCCTCTTGAATTCATAAACAAAGTGCCAAAATTAATCTCTTGATGGGAATTTTCTCCCAAGTGAATCTAGGTCATAGTCGCTGGAGTGCACGCACAGACCAACTGGCATCCTGGCAAGGTGGAAACCAGGACTTTTCTGCTGACTCTTTCACTTGCCACCACTGAATCTCTGCTATGGTTTTTGGCAGCATGAAGTATGGATTTATGGAACGTAACGGTGCCTGGGCTACCTTCTTTAGGGCATGGGTTTGGCTTGTTTTCTGAATTTCATGGGAGTGGGATCAGCACCAAGATGGTTAGCAACGTTTTATTCTCTTTTTGGAGACACAGAATGATCATTTCTGAGATGCTGAAGTAGTAACGCCCATCCAGAGGAGGAGAGCCCAAGCTTGTCCTAGGTATCAAGACTGTCTGTGAATGAGACTGAACAGAATAAGATACTCAAGAAGATCAATTTTAAACTTTAATTTTACAAATTTTATCCCATAAAAGCAAAAGAATTTTCAATTAATTTTGAAATTTGACTTAACTACTTTCTACTTTAATTTTTTGGATGTTAATCTTTTAACTTTAATTTCTCCCTGGACAATTAGTAATGGGATGAGATTTATATTCAATAGGACTGTTTATATTATTAGCATTTCAGAATTGGAATAGCTATATGCTGTCTCTTAACCTTATTACAGAACCTCTGAAGGGCTATGTTGGACAATATGGTTGCGCATAATTTAGGATGGGAAATAGAATACAGACTGAATTTCAGATCTGCGTACAGAGTAGCTTTCATATTAATTTAATAATTGTATATTTCTGACCTATTTTGGCGCTTTCTGGGGACAAAATGAACACTGCCTAGCTATGGTCCAGGGAGGAAACCCAAAGAAGCAGTATTTGGTCTGGGGAGCTGTCCTGCCCTGACAGATGTTAACCTCACCTGAGGGGGTAGTCCCATACCCAGATGCCCCAGTCTTAAAGGTTGAGCCCAGTGAAGTTGAGAGAACACAAATGGGGAATGTTAAATGGGATCCTACACCCCACGCACGGTGTTTCTAGTCACTAGAGTAACACCCCTGGTCTTTCTCTACCTTCACTCACTCCATCCAGGAGAGGAGAAATCACTTATCCGATTGGTGATGTGGGAGAGAGGATGGAAGCCAAATGAGTTGGCCCTTCTCTCTTCCTGGGATCTGTCTGCTGAGAACTCACTCAGTGCCAATCCGCCAGGGCAGGCTTTGTGGGGTAGGGGTGGGAGCTGAGGCATTAGGCTGGCCAGTGGGTGGGTCATTCTGCCTCACGAAAGATTTAATAATTTTGCTTGGTATCAAATCTAAGCCATGTTCTTCAATAGCTTTATCATGAGAAAGTAACATTTTAATTTCTATCTACTTGATTCCTGCAACTACCTCTCAACTGGTTCTGAATCTAATCAGGTGAAAGAAGTGTACTCTTCTAACCTGCTAAATCCCTGACACTTGGACTCCTCAACCCTGGGGAAAGTCTATCTTAATTGGCTTGTCAGAATTGATGCGGAATGATGAGGGCTCAGAATCCCACCTGCCTGGGCTCACATTCCAGCTCTACCACTTACTGGCTATGAACATTTGAGGAAAAAAAAAAATTAAACTCTCAAAGTAGTATTTGTAAAATGGGAATCATGTAGCACCACTTCATAAAAGTTTTGGTGAAAGCAAAATGAGATAATGTAGGCTACTTGTAAAATCCACTTTTTTGAGTCTCCTGTCCCTGGTTCCTTGGCATAGAGTTCCAAATAATAATCAGAGTGTTTATTTAACATACACAATGGGTAAGGGTCAGGGCTAAGTAACTCAGTATCTCATTTGATTGTCACAAAACCTGTGGCATAGGTGTAAAATTATTCCAATTTTATGAACAAGGTAATTGAAGCATGATCACACATTATGTGACTAGTAAAGCAGCTATTTGAACCCTGAATTCAGAGTCTAGACTCTTAAATAATATGTTATCTCCCCAAAATAACACCTGCCATTTATTGGCTGCCTAGTATGTGCCTGACACTTATCAGGAGCCCTATCTCATAATTTCCCCAATCCTTTGTAGGTTAAGGGCATAGACTTTATAGTCAGACAGATGTGGTTTTGAATTCCAACTCTGCCGTTTTCTAGCCTAGTAGCCTTGGGGAGGTTAGCTCATCTCTCTGAGCCTCAATTTTTCATCTATAAATTAGGGATGACAATAGCTACACCTCACAGGTTTGCCGTAAGGATTAAATGAAAGAATGCTTAGTAACTTGGCCCACTAGAAGCGCTCAATGAGAGGCATCAATTCTTACTCCCATTTTACAGATAAACCGTGGACTGAAGCTCATAGGTGCCAAGTTCAAACCCTGACTTACCCAAATGAAAACTTGCTTTTCCTCTATGCTCTTTTTCCTATTTCCAGGAATTTCTGGCCTCTCCATGCTCATTTCCCCTATTACCACTCAGTCCTTCCAGGGGCGAACAAATCCATTCTGTACCTTTTGAAAGGTAACACGGGATGAGGCAGTGAATTCCCAGTTGTGTTCCACGGAGCTGTCTTGGGGCCTTGGGGGTGGAATGGGAATGGGTAGGGCTGGAGGGATGTGTAAGCGCCCTGCTTCAACTGGGACACTTCAGCCTTCATTTTTCTGGTCAAGAGATAGCTTAAGTTTTCATTTACTGAGAATGTTCCTTGGCAAAACAAAAACAAAACCCCCTGAGAGACAGAGGTGTGAGATGGGAGTAGGAGGCTTGCCGTGGGAGCCTGGGGTTGAGATGATGTCACCACTCCCCGGTATATGGCCCTGGTCCACTCTGCCTCAGGCTTCTCCACCTCAGTTCACTCAAGTGAACAATAATACAACTTTCATATCTCCAGGGGATATTACAAGGATTGTGATAAACGTATTATGAAAAGTGCTTTGTGACACACACAAGCATGACACCAGAGTGCGTGTATCCTGAGCTAGACCGGTGGCGTCTTCATTGTGGCTCCCTCTCTTACTGCGTGACTCTGGGTGATCCGTTCATACTCTCTGTGCTTCAGCTGTTCTGTAAAATGGAGATAACAACAGCACCATCATGCTGTTGGAAACCCTAACTGGTTGAAAATGTGGAAATAGTGTCCCGTTAAGTGTTCTGTTATATTTATTCTTACTCTCAGGTTTGAATGACTACATTAGCTTTGTCCCTCACAGTTCTTCCTGTGAAAACGTTGCGAAACAGACCAGAAAAGTGCTGCCTTTTTCTGAAACTTAAATACAACAAAAGATTGGACTGTTATGTGGTTTTCCACTGAATCACTGTGACATCCGGAGTAAAAGAAGTTTTTGGGGGACTCGTAGGGGACATGGTGGAGTCCAAGTTAATCAAGAATTTGCTAAACTCCAGCTTTCCTTTATATAATTAGTTTGAAAGTTGAGTGATAAAATGTGAATTGAAATTGTAGCCAGTTTTATAACTTCAACAAAATGAAATCAAGCTATTCCATTAGTTTTATAGTTTATGATTATAAAACTATAAAAACAAATATTGGTTCCCTCAGCAGCTTTAAAGCAACAAATAAGTCCTTGTGAATTTCAGCAAAATGCCCAATTCTTTAAACTTCTCAGTTTTTAAAGAAATCAGTTGTTGAGCCCAGCATTACAGAAAAAGCAGGGTTTTAAAAAGTGATTTATAAAATTACACATAGAACACATGGAGGGGATATTGAAAGAAACACTTTTACAACAGTCACCAAATTATAAGTCCCTGTGACTTAAAGGTCACTCAAAAAAATGTTTAGGGAAATAAGGCAAAACACAAGAGCCAGAAGAAAGGTAATTACATAACAGGTCAAGGAATTGTCCTAAGATCCATGCAAAACCAGGTTAGAATCTGGCTGGCATCAGCCATGGCTGCAAGGGGAAATGGAGTTCCCTCCTACCTTTCTTGAAATTGTGGACTGTCACCCAACGTGAATGATAACTAACTGAACTAAATGACACCCTGACACCCTATCACACTGCTCACCTCCTTAAACAAGAGCCTTATGACTATGCTTATGATTATTATTTGGCCTATGTTTCACTTTTCTCTTTGAGAAAGCTTAAATAATAAAAGTGAACTTAAACCTGTCCATAAAGATGACTGTTGTATACGCCTTTTATTTCAATTCAGGCATCAGTATAGAAGAAGATAATAATAGAACATTTAAAATTCTCCAAATCAGTCACTGCAGTTAGCATTTTGTGAAATGATTATTAACAGGGATGTGGAACAGATACAGGCTCATAAGTTGGGGAGGGTGGCCTGGGGATGGATAAAAGGCACAGACAGCCATACAAAGTTTATTTTCTATCATCATAACCAAAAACAGGCCTACAAATTTATATTTTTATTATAAAAATGTTCTAACCTAAAATATGGTTTAACCTAAAATATCTACAAATGTTTTTTTCCCCTGAACTTTCGTAATAACTTTGGTCTGATAGTGAAAATAATTTAAAAAGACATGTTGATTTTCGTAGGTCTTTATAAAACTGTATCAGTCAGTATTGTTTCACTACACCAAACATTGGGAGACCGTTTTGAAAACATTTATCTTTCAATGAAAGAGAAGGCAGGGGTGAGCACTCCTCCTTTTGCTGAGGTCTACACTGTGGTTGCTCTATCTTTATTCATCAAATCGACTGTAATTGGGGTGGTCACCACTCTTGCATTTGTCCTTGAGTTTGGCCTAAATGTAGTTGAGTCTGTCCTAAACAAAGTGGTTAGTAAATAGTTAAAACTCCAAATGCTGCCTTTGAGAACTTAAATTTGAGGATTTCTATTTTTTAAATTCTGCAATAGGAAAATGATAAAATGTTTTAGAGGCTAGCTAGATGGAATCTTGACATCTAATCACAAAACATCCTTTGGAAGTATTGATAATTTTACATTCAGCCCAACATGGTAGGTATATATTCCTAATACATATCAGGCTTTTTGCTAGGTACTGGAATGCTAGGGACAGAGGAAAAAGATAAAAATTCTTCCTGAGAATTCATCTATTGATAAGTAAATACAAAACTCTAATATAAGTCTAAATAGAGTCTAAATCTAAATAAGTGACATGAAAGCATGGAGCAATCTTTTTTAAAAGTAACCATTGGAAGGCTGCTATTTGTACACTTTTTTACAGATACACTTTTCATATAGTATCTTATTTAATACTGACAATAAACTAATGAAATATTATTATCATTATCCCTACTTGAAAGATGAAGAAACAGGTTCAGTGAGATTAAAGTTTGTGGGATTAGGATTAACCTAGATTTCTAGGATAACATATTTCTAGATTTCACGTCAGCCTTTGTGTGATAACAACATAGTGTAGGGATGTTCAATTTCTTAAAAGCTGAGAACTCTAGAGCCTCTGTTGACTGTTCTCAACTGTTAGCTATGCTGTTTTCTCTGAGGTAGGAATCAACAGGCAAACCACAAAACCATATTCCAATGGCTAATAAAATATGAAAAGGTTATTAAACTTTACTAGTAGCCAAAGATGTGAAATAGGATACTCTTTTTCACCTATCAAATTTACAAAAGTTTTAAATAGCGGTACTATTCTGAGCTGATGAGGTTGCTATGAAATGGGCATTCTCATCTTCTTTGGGTAAAAATACAAATTGCAAATTCCTTCCAGGAAACAAGTAGAAAATCAGGATGGTTCGCAAATATTCATGATTTTTGACCTAGTAATTCTGCATCTTGGAGTTTATCCTCAAAGAAAAAATTAGTTTCAATTTATATGAAAATGTTAAATGCATTAATATGTACAATAATAATCAAAAATGGCCTAATATGTAAAAATAGGCAACATTTAAATACGTAATAGTTCATTTGTATGCTAGAATATGATAAATTATTGAAATAATTAAGAACATATATTATCGGGAAATGCTTACGATAAAATATTGGAAAAACGTTCTCTAAAGAGACGATTTAATTTAACACATTGTTTAAAGGTGTGAATTCTAGAGAAACGCTGCTTGAATTTATACCTTGTTTATGTGACTGCTTACTCAGCAACCTTGGGCAAGCTACTTAACCTTTCTGTGTGTCAGTCTCCTTATCAGGAAAATGAGGATTACAACAATAATACCTGTGGCAGAATATTCTTAAAGTTCAGTTCAGTTGACCCTTAGAACAGGTTTGAACTGCATGCGTTCACTTATACACAATTTTCTTTCAATAATAAATACTACAGCACTACATGATCCGGGTTGGTTGAGTCTGTGGATGCAGAACTGCAGATGTGGAGGAACGGTATATTCGAGGGCAGACCATATATGTGGAGTTTCAACTGTGCAGAGGGCTGGTACCCCTAACTTAGTTAAATGAGTATCTCTGGATGGTGAGATTACGGGTTAGTTTTATATTTTATTTTATAGTCATCCGCAAATTCCTATCAATAAGCACTAAGTTTACAATTATGAGATAGGCCATGGGCATGCTTATAGTAATCACAAAGTTGGTTACTAACATATGGTAGATATTCTTAAAAGGAAGAATCTGTTGGTTGGTTTACAGAATTCACTGCTTGGTAGGAAAGGGTCTTGAATTTTATTAAGTTCCTTTTCTGACATCAGTTGAAATTAACATATTTTTAGCATTGATTTACTCATTAATGGACTTTCTAATAATAATTTTGTTACCTTTCTGGGGGTAAACCCTAAGTATGGTGAATACTTTTAAAAACCTACTTCTAAATTTGGTTTAGCAATTATTCGATAAAGGATTTTTCAATCTATATTAAAATTGATAAGGGATATTAATTTTTGTGCTCTGTCAGGTTTGGGGTCAGGATTATGCCAGCTTCAAAAGTGAATAGGATGGCTTTATACCTTTTTCTGTCTTCATAATGGAACAATTTATTTAGCATGGGAATATGTTTCTTGAAAGCATAGAATACACAGGTAGAACCACTTTTTTTTTTCTTTCTTTTGGAAGCAAAAGGAAGCTTATATCTGGAAGTTATGCCTTAATGAATTTTCAATATCTTTTACAACTACCAGTTTATCCAAATCATCTTGAATCTATTTTGGTAATTAACACTTCTCAGAAAAGTATTCATATATTCAGCTTCGAAACTTTCTCAGCATTGAGTTTTACACAGTATCTTCAACTTAAAAGTTTTCTTACTTGTGATGAAAATGTTTAAAATCCTATATATGTAACTCAGACTCATGGCACCTAGTTAGTCAGTTCTACATATTAGTGTTGTTTCTGGTTATTATTTCTATATCCATGGCTAAATCACTCTTTATTCCTAATTTTACTTCCATGTATTTTCCCTATTTTGTTACATATGTCAAAGATCTATGTTTTTATTGCTAGTAAAAATCATTTGTCCAGATTTTCTTTCTCCAGTATTGTTGCTGATTGCTTCTGACCCTACTGTCTTCCTTCCTGGAAATGCCTGTAATTTTAGGGTTGGATTCCTTTCTAAGCCCTCGATCTCTCTCGTTTCTTTTTCCTTTTGTTTTTCATCTCTTTCTTCTGAATACTGAGAAACCATCTCATGTTTATTCTCTGTATCACTGGACTGACTTGAATTTTACTGTGTTAATTCTAGTCTTCGTTTTCCTTGCATGTCACCCATCCCTACCATTTAGCTGTTTTTTTCACGTTAGTCTGTTCTCACCACATGATTTTTCAGTCTCAGATGCTACTGAGATGCCAATGTGTTTGCTAAAGTCTTTTGTTTCTTTGTAGAAAATCATTTTCAGATATATTACCTTCTTCTTAATCCATTTTTATTAATATGTAAAATATTTTTCAAAAGCTTTTTTTCCCAAACCTGATGTTGGTGAACATCCAGGATGTCTGGCTTGCTCTTTTGTCCTGATCTCTATCCGTTTGGGTGTTTGTCAACTCTCCTCCTCCATCTGTTTGTTGCTGGAGAACAAATTGATGCCCTTTCTCCTAATTTAGAAATCAGTGTCTAATAGGCGTTTAGTAGCTTGAGCTGGATCTTCCATCCACAACTGTTGCTAATTCTCTGTGTCTTCAGTGATGGGGTATACGGATATTTAGAATTATTAGAATGCAGTGCTAATAAGGTGTTTCCAAACAGCAACTAGTTTACAGGGAATATCCATGTTAAATTACAGTAAGCTACCAAACCTCTATCATGTTCCTAGTTTGTGGTCATTTGCAGCCCCTAAATTTTTACTGATTGAACTTGGACAATTCTTTTGGAAAGCTGTACATGCACAGCCATGATGAGTGCCCAGTGTACTGCATGTAACTGACCTGGATTTTGAGGCAAAGAGTAGGTAGTATGGTCAAATGAAGCCTCTTATATCAAGTGCAGGAGATACGGTTAGAGTGGTTGAGACCATGAGCCTCAGAGTCAGTCTGCCTGGCTTCAAATCCCAACTCTGTGTGCTTGTTTCCTTATCTGTAACATGGGGGTAAAAACAGTACCCACACCTCATTACTACTGTTATGAGGTTACGCAAATGATTGTACGTCCAGTGTAGAACAGTGCCTGGCACATAAATAATGCCAAGTAAATGTTTGCTCTTAATACTATTTATGTCTTGAGTTCATGAATCTTAATTTCACTCTACACATCTTACAGCTAGTTAAATTTCTTCCTTGATTTGGTCTTGGTTTTAGTATTGTAAATTTTTATCTTTGCCTTGTATCTTCACAGTTCAGTGTAAAGCTGGGAGAGTCAGAGGGTATTTACAATATAAGTCTGTATTCTTTCATTCACTTTCTCCTCAAGGATTGGAGGGGCGATGGATTCTATGCGAGACAAAGAAACATGAACTAACTAATCATTCCTAGAAATGAACAGTTTTCTGTGCTGCGGCATGAGTGTGCCTTAAAGAGGAATGAAAAATATGGATTGATATTGGGGGAAGGGTGAAAGTCAGGAATGTTATTCTTAGACCTTGCTATATCTGAGCTGCAAACACACTAAAAAAGGTGAGATACTAATAGATGTCTGTGTTCCAGGGGGAATTCAAGACCCTTTGATTAAGAGTACTTTGTACATTGAAATGAACACATCTTAATTCAGAGGAAACAAAAGCTGAGTGAAGACAAATTGTGAAGCAACACTGACTGTGGAATGGTTAACGTGTAAATCCTAGCACCAGACCACCCGGGTTCATGTCCTGCATTGCTCCTTACTAGCAGTATGTCCTGGCAACAGTCAGGAATCCCCTTTTTCTCCTCAATTACCTCGTCTGTACAATGGTTATAGCAAGAGTAACTTCTTCGTAAACTATTTGGAAGAGTGAATGAATTATCCACGTAAAGTACTCCTAGTACAGTCTGTATATGGGTCCCACTAATGTTTTATATGTTTATGTAGAACCTTAAATCTCCAAATATAAGAAACTGGACACTTTTTAGAATGAAGAATATGAGTCAAAGAAACGTGCTTAGTTTTAATAATAGTCTTGAGGTAGAGATAATAAAGATAGTAAGTAAAATGAGATACAAATAAAGTTATTCAAATGTACAATTATTATTCAGATAAAATTCGTATTTTAATTTCACCTAACAATGATTTGAAAGAAATCCTAGTAGCATATTTTCAGGATACTATATATGAGTATGATACTATTAATTATCTTATTTAAATACATGATACTTCAAAAGATAGAAATGACTTTTTGATCCCCTAAAATGTATTGCATTCATTTTTCACACTTTATGAACGTCATTACCATGAATACAGGTCTGCTTCAATTTAGAAGGACAGTGTTAAAGTTTGCCCTTGTAAGAATTCATTTATTTGTGTTAGAAAAGCTTTTAAGAAAGGAAAAATTATTCTGCACTAAAGGGAAAAATTAGATAGAACAGGAATACATATTTTAATATTTTCTCCAGGGAATAAAAAGGTAGAACACAAATTCAGTTGTCTGGTTTGTAAGGTCAAAAAAGAGAATTGGGTGAGATACTTGGTACCCTCAAGTAAGTATGAGCCAGTTCGTGTCAACCATAATTATCAGTTATATAAGAAAGTGAGAAAAGGGAGGCCTCTTGTCTGCTTAATTTCCTGAGAAAATTCAACAGACTGAATTAGAATAAAAGCAGAAATCATGACATTGATAAACACAGAACAGCTTTCCATCCTAAACTTTATTAAAGAAGCTGTTTAATAGTCTATTTTGGCCACCTATTAAGAGGAAATTAGAAAAGAAAACATAGTAATTATGATTTTAATAAGAAAGTAAAGGCAAATGTGGTGGTCCATGTGACAGTACCAAGACCCTTGCTTACACTGTAAAGGGTCCCACAGGAAGACTAAAAAACACCACTTTCATTTAATCTGCAGGTTTGCTTGTGCCAGATTACATAGTTATAAAACTAGTAAAAAACTAAGCTAGGCTGAACATTTTATAATCAAGCTTTAGCCTCATTATTCTTCCTGTCTTGAAGAAATGAGGTATAGAGATGCATGCAGTGACTACTCTAGATTCTTTTTATATGTATCTGCTACATTTTGGAAAAAGTTGAGCCCAGTACTTCACTGAGACTGCTACAGGCAATTAAAGATATGATTGCTTCTCTGTTGTTGGTTAATCTTGGTTACCTCTGTATTCATAATGTATTCAAGTTGGAGACCAATTAATTCCATTTTCACAGGGACAAAATTTAAAGCATCTTCCAAATGCTCACTCAAGGGCCTCTTCCAATGCTGGGTAAAAATCCACAAGCCTGCTCCCATTGGGGCAAGAATAAATTTTATAGTTAAGGGAAAGCACCATGGTGAATCCATTTGCATGACAAGATACACTTTAAATTATGTATAATATTGCTGGTGGTGTATGAATATTTGATTCTAGTCCAGAAACACTAATCTTAATGGTGGGTTTGGAAAACCTGGAGCACTTATTAATAACAATACATGTTCTTGTATAGTAGACAAAGTATAAATGCTGAACTAAGTAAAAATAAACAGAGATTCCCTTTCTCCAAGTTAAAATTTAATAGAACTATTACCTCTTTCATATATCATGTATACATAAATAAAAATGCTAAAATGTTTAATTTGCCTCAGATCATTCAGTTTAGATTTGCAGAATGGCTGGGAAGATAGTTTTGCAACTTGTCATAATAAAGCAGGAAAGGGGTCAGGAGCAATGGTAACCTCACAATCAGATCTGTACATCCTCTAGCACCTCAGATGCTAAGGAAGGAAGAGAAAGAACAGGAAGAAGTGCAGCACCTCCCAGTACTTGTGTGGCTGCTATGGACAGCTGAGAATACAGAAGGGGCCATAAAACAGAAGACCTACAAGGCTGTCCTATACCTGTGCATATTTCTAGTTGGGACACCTGCTTTGATCTCTACAGAGTTTTCTTTGCATTGCAACAATTATAGTTGTTTACAAAATTACTCTGTCCCTGATACTTTAAAGAAGAAAAGTAAAAACCAATATGAGAAGTATTCATAGAATATTGATGGTACACACTGATACTGTGATTCAACTTCCTCCTTACTCACTCTTGGTTACCATTTTGACTCTCTTCCCATACTAAGACAAAAGAATCAGAAAACACAGAGAATATGAAGAAAAGAATGAAGAATATGATACATTCTTGCTAGTCAGTATAGATTTTATTTTCAGCAAATAATCACCTTTTATACACATGGATTGTGAGTTACTCTAGAATGTGATTTGCTGTGTGTATACATAAGCATATATGATGATAGAGGGGCCAACATCCTGGGTATTGGCATAATCACCTCTGACTCATCCTTCTCCTTTAACCCCCGCATTTAAAGAGTCAACATCAATTTTATTTCTTAAATGTCTCTAATCTATGCCCTCTATTTTACCTCTCACCACACCGATTATCTTTCATCTGGATCATGACATTAGTTGGGCTCCTAGTTAGGTGTCTCACCTCCAGCCTCTTCACAACACTACCTCCAGAGTAACACATCTGAACATGAGAAAGTCCTCTTCACTGCTAAAAATGTAAGCTGAAACTTACTTATAAGGTCTGGCCTCAAACTATACTTCTTGCCTCATGTTCCCCAATGCCCTGTAATTAAGCCTATATTCTAACTACAAGCAGGAATTGCTGGTCTCTGAACATTCAAGGCACCTCATATCCCACGTCTTAAATCTAAAGATGGAAAGCACTTAGTCCTTCTAGCTTCACAGCAAACGTTACTTCCTCTGGATGTCTTTTGTGACCCACAGAGTCAGAACAATTTTCTCAACCTGGCTCCCATAGCACTTGTTTAATACAATATTTTCAAATTTGTCAAATTGTATAATATTTAACTGCATGTACATCCCCTTTCCCCTCTCTCTCTGTTTAGGTGGGTAGTTAAGAGTACAGAGATAGTATGTTATTTTTATACCTCTTAGCATCAAGTCTTACACATGATAGGCACTACATAGATTTGCTGATTGTTTTATTGAACAACATTGCGAAACGTGCACATTCAGAATCACATGGAGACTTTAGGTTGGTTTAGTATAGCAGACATGGACCTTGTATTGTGAGTAGATACTGGATAGTGTGAGGGGAAAAAAAAAAACCCTAAGAAATCTTTGCTGTTTTCACAATTTGCATGTATGACATTTCCAAGTACAGATTTTGGCAACTTCAAGTTTCTCTGTCCAGGGAAATTAGATTTAAAAAGTCAAAGTTTATTACAGAATTTAATGGTTGGCTTAAACAACCTTAATAAAGCCTTGGGCAACAAAGCTTCATTCCCCAATGGAGAAAAGTACACTGCATACTAGATGAGTGATGATTTTATCTGACTCATTCAACTGTATGTAGAAGAATTCCACAAAACAGGGCATTATTTTTCCATTTTCTTCACTTTTGTAGTGGAAATAAAAATAGACTGGGAAAAAGGGACTTGGGTTCTAGACCTTACTATGGCTTCTAATTAAACCATTTAGGGTCTTGTTGTAGGAAGGGTATGGGCTTTGGAATTAAAGAGACCTAGGTTGGAATCCTGGCTCCATCTCTTACTAGTTGCAGGACTTGAGGCCAATTGCAGAAACTACTTAAGTCTCAGCATCTTCTTTGATAGTGCTGGAAGAATAATGGCCACCATGGGTTGTGTATTGAAAAGCGCTCAGAACAGCAGCTGGCGTATTTTAGGAGCTCAGAATATATTGGATTCCTTCACTTCTTTGGGTCTCAATTTTCTACCTGTGTAAAATGTAGGATTTTTAGCTACTTAGTTACTTAATGATCTCAAGGGCTGTTTCCAGCTCTAAAGTCCTGTCTTCCTTTTATCCTTAGAGGTATACAAATAGTACTGGGAATCTTTGAAAATGTTTTAAAAGCTTTTGCATTCTGATGAATGTTTCTTTTTCTTTGAATCTCTTTAGGTTGAATTTTCTCTTTTTCCAGCCTCTTGACAGTTTCACCTCTTGCCTCCCAATTTGGATACCTTTTATTTCTTTTTCTTATCTGATTGCTGTGGCTAGGACTTTCAATACTATGTTGAGTAAAAGTGGCAAGAGTGGGCATCCTTGTCTTGTTCCTGATCTTAGTGGAAATGCTCAGCTTTTCCCTCTTGAGTATGATGTTAGCTGTGGGCTTATCATACATGACCTTTATTATGTTGAGATATGTTCCATTGATATCCACATTGTGGAGAGTTTTTATCATAAATGGATGTTGAATTTTGTCAAGACCCTTTTTCTACAGCTGAGTCGATCATATGATTTTTATTCTTCAGTTAAGGTTTATTGCATTAACTGATTTGTGTATATTGAACCTTCCTTGCATCCTTGGTATAAATCCCACTTGATCATAGTGTATGATCCTTTTAATGTATCATTGAATTCATTCTGCTAATATTTTATTGAGTATTTTTGCATCTATGTTCATCAGTGATACTGGCCTATACTTTTCTTTTTTGTGATATCTTGATTTGGATACTGGCTTCATAGAATGAGTTAAGAAGGATTCCTTCCTCTGCAATGTTTTGGAATAGTTTGAGAAGGATAGGTGTTAACTCTTCTCTAAATGTTTGGTAGAATTCACCTGTGAAGCCATCGGATCCTGGACTTTTGTTTGTTAGAAGTTTTTTCATTCCTGACTCCATTTCATTACTGGTAATTTGCCTGTTCATATTTTCTATTTCTTCCTGTTTCAGTTTTGGGGGTTTGTACATTTCTAGGAATTTGTCCATTTCTTCTAGGTTATGTTATTGGAGTATGGTTGTTCATAGTATTCTCTTATGATCTTTTGTATTTATGTGGTGTCAGTTGTAATTTCTCCTTTTTCATTTCTGATTTTATTGACGGGCACTCTCTTTTTTTCTTAATGAGTCTGGCTAAAGGTTTATCAATTTTGTTTATCTTTTTAAAGAACCAGTTTCCTTGATCTTTCCTATTTCTTTTTAGTCTCCATTTCATTTATTTCTGCTCTGTTCTTTATGATTTCTTTCCTTCCACTAACTTTGGTTTTGTTTGTTCTTTTTCTAGTTCTTTTAGGTATAAAGTTAGGTTGAGATTTTTCTTGTTTTCTGAGGTAGGCTTTTACTGCTATAAACTTCCCTCTTAGAACTACTTTTGCTGCGTGTCCTAGATTTTGGATCATTGAGTTTTCATTTTCATTTGTCTCCAGGTATTTTTTGATTTCTTCTTTGATTTCTTCAGTGATCCATTGGTTATTTAGTAGCATAATGTTTAGCCTCCACATGGTTGTGTTTTATTCAGTTTTTCCTATGGTTTATTTCTACTCTTATAGTCTGTGGTCAGGAAAGATGCTAAATATGATTTCAATTTTCTTAAATTTACTGAGACTTATTTTATGACCTAGCATATGACCTATCCTGGAGAATGCGCCACATGTACTTGAAAAGAATATACATTCGGCTGCTTTTGGATGGAATTTTCTATACATATCTATTAAGTCCATTTAAGGCCAGTGTTTCCTTATTGATTTTCTTTCTAAATGATCTCTCCATTGATGTAAATGGGGTGTTCAAGTCCCCTACTATTACTGTGTTACTGTCAACTTCTCCATTTATATTTGTTAATATTTGCTTTATGTATTTAGGTGCTGCTATGTTGGGTGCTTGTATATTTACAATTCTTATATTTTCTTGGATTGATCCCTTGATCATTATGTAATGTCCTTCTTTGTCTATTTCTGTGGAATACCTTTTTCCTCACTTTCAGTCTGTGTTTTTAAATCTGAAGTGAGTCTCTTGTAGATAGTATATATGTGGGTCTTCTTTTTATATCCATTAAGCCACTCTCTTTGATTGGAGCATTATTCCATTTATGTTTAAAGTAATTATTGATAAGTATGTACTTATTACCATTTTGTTAATTGCTTTGGGGTTATCTTGTAGTTCTTTTTTGTTCCTTTCCTCTTGTTTTGCTCTCTTCCCTTGTGATTTGATGACTATCTTTAGTATTATGTTTAGATTCCTTTCTCTTTTTTTGTGTGTGTATCTATTAGAAATATTTGGTTTGTGGTTACCATGATAATATATATCATATATATACACATACATAATTTTAAGTTGCTGATTTCTTACTTTCCAAGCACTTTTTTGTTCTTCTTTTTTTAAAATTTTTATTGTAGTTGATTTAAAATGTGTTAGTTTCTGCTATACAGCAAAGTGAATCAGTTATACATATATCCACTATTTTTTAGATTCTTTTCTCATATAGGTTATGACAGAGTATTGAGAAGAGTTCCCTGTGCTATACAGTAGGTCCTTATTAGTTACCTCCAATGCATTTTAACAACCCTGCATTTTTACTCTTCTTCCCCCATGATTACTGTTTTTGACATCATTATTTTGAATCTTTTTTTTGGTGTGTGTAGCCTTAACTGTTTATTGTGGGAAAAATGATTTTACTACTTTTTTCTTTTAACCTTCCTATTAGCTTTGTTCATGGTTGATTTACTGCTAATTTTACTGTTTATTTGCCTTTACCAATGAGATTTTTCCTTTTGTAATTTTCAAGTCTCTAGTTATGGCCTTTTCTTTTTCACTTAGAGAAATCATTTTAACATTTCTTGTCAAGCTGGTTTGGTGGTGCTGAACTCTTAGCTTTTGCTTGTCTGTAAAACTTTTGATCTCTCCAGCAAACCTGAATGAGAGCCTTGCTGGGTAGACTATTCTTGGTTGTAGAGTTTCTGGCCTGCAGTTTCTGCTGAAAGGTCAGCTGATAGCCTTATGGGAGTTCTCTTGTATGTAAGTTGTTGCTTTTCCCTTGCAGCTTTTAATATTCCCTCTTTATCTTTAATTTTTGCCATTTTAATTACAATGTGTCTTGGTTTGGGCCCTTTGGGTTGGTCCTGTCTGGGACTCTCTGTTATTCCTGGACCTGGATATTTGTTTCCTTTCCCAAGTCAGGGAAATTTTCAGCTATTATGTCTTCAAATACATTCTCTGCCCCTTTCTCTCTCACGTCTCCTCTGGGGACCCCATAATGCAAATGTTATTACAATTGGTGTTGTCCTAGAGGTCTCTTAACCTGTCCACATTTCTTTTCATTCTTTTTTCTGTTCAGTGATTTCCATTACTCTATCTTTAGGCGCACTGACCCATTCCTCTGTATCATTTAATCTACTGTTGATCCCTTCTAATGTATTTTTTATTTCAGTTATTGTATTCTTCATCTGTTTGGTTCTTTGTTTTCTAACTGTTAAAAACATCTAACTTCTCTGTTCATCCATTCTTCTCTTGAGTTCTTTGATCATCTTTACAATCCTTAACCTTGAACTCATTATTTAGTAGACTGCCTATCTCCATTTCACTTAGTTTTTCTTCTGAGGTTTTATCCTGTTCCTTCGTTTGGACATGTTACTCTGTCCTCTTGTTTTGCCTAATTTGCCATCTGAATTTATATGTATCTGGTAGGTTGGTTATATTTCCTGACCTGGGAAAAGTGTCCGTTTGTAGGAGACATCCTATGCTTCCTAGCAGCACATGCCTCTCTGGTCACCAGAGCTATAAGGTCTAGGGGTACCCCTATGTGGGCTGTATGGGTCCTTCTGTTGTGGCAGACTGACTACTATGGGAGGTCTGGTAGTTGTGACTGGCCCCTGGTCTGGTTGATTGCCAGGCCCTGCCTTGTTCAGAGGCTGCCAATCACTGGTTGGCAGGACTGGGTCATGAGACAGCTGTCTGTGGAACCCTGGGGGTGGGGTCCCTGGGCTAGTGGTGACTCACTGGTGGGCAGAGTCAGGTTTGGGGGTGAGTGGTTACAGGTCAGGGGTTCCCAGATCTACTGTTGGCCTGTTTGTAGGTGGGGCTGGTTCCTGACACATCTGGCTGAAGGTTTCAGGGTGTCTCAAAGATCGTGCTGGTCTGCTGGTGAGTGTTATTGGATCCCAGGGTGGTTAGCTGTGAAGAGTCCATGGTAACTCAGAGCTGGTGCTGGGCTGCCCGAGGGCAGGGACTGGGCTGGGTGTTCCCAGTGCTGGCTCACTGGTTGCTGGAGCTGTGTACCAGTGTCTCTGGTTGCAGGGCCCTGGGGTTCCTGAAACTGGTGTCATCTCCCTGGTAGGTTGGGCTGGATCCTGAGGACACTTACTGAAGGGCCCAAGGTGTCTCAGAGCTGGAGTTGTGGTCAGAGCCAGGGCTGTGGGGGTCCCTGGTATAGTGCCAGCTTGCTGGTATGTTGGTTGGGTTTTGACAAGGCAGGCTGTGGTGGTCCTAGTGATGGCGACAAGCCACTGGTGGGTGGGGTTGGGATCCAGGGAACCCCAGGGCTATTATTACCTGCCCACTGGTGGGTGAAGTTGGGACTTGGGGCTAGTGACAGCCCACTAGCAGGCAGAGTTGGATCCTGGGGTCTCTGGCTGCAGGGCCCAGGGGTCCCAGAGGTCCCAGAGCTGGTTTGGACTGCTTGTGTGGGGGTCTGAGGACCAGGGTATTTCAGGGCTAGTGCTGACTCACTGGGCAGAGTCTGTTCTTGGGATCTCTGGCTGCAAGGCCCTGAGGGTTCTTGAGCTGGTCTGCTAGTGAGTGGGCTGGGTCCTGCCATGGCTCGCTGTAGTGGTCCTGGGGTTGGTGGGCACTGTCAGATCCCAGGTGTTCCTAGGGTTGATACCTGCCCAGAGGTGTGTGAGGCTGGTCCCAGGGCTAGTGCATGCACACTGGTGCATTTGGCTGGGTCCTGGGTCCTCTGGTGGAGGACCTGTGTCACAGTGCAGCTGTGGGTTCAGGCATTTTTAAGGCAGCCTGCCTGCTGGTCTGTGTCCCCACTTAGCTAGTTGTTTGGCCTGAGACATCCCAGTTCTGATGCCTAGAGGCTGCCTGGTGGGGTTGAGTCCTGAAGCTAATAGCTAGAGGGAGGATTACAAAATGGCACTTGCCAGCACCAGTGAACATGAAGTAGAATGAGCTCCTAATAATGGCTGTTGCCAGTGTTTGTGTCCCCAGGGTGAGCTTCAGTTGCCTCCTCCTCTCCAGGAGACTCTGCAAGATCAGCAGGTGGGTCTGACCCAGGCTTTTTTCAAATTACTGCTTCTGCCCAGGTCCTGGAGCATGTGAGCTTTTGTATACAACCTTTAAGAGTGGAGTCTCTATTTCCAGGTCCTGGAGCAGGTGAGCTTTTGTATACAACATTTAAGAGTGGAGTCTCTATTTCCCGTGGCCCTCTAGGTCTCCCAAAAGTAAGCCCCACTGTCCTTCAAAGCCAATTGTTCTAGGGGCTCATCTTCTGGTGCAGGACCCCCAGCATGGGGAACCAATATGGGGCTCAGACCCACTGCTCCTTTGGGAGAACCTCTGCAATTGTAATTAACCTCCTGTTTGTGGGTTGCCCAACCTGAGGTATGGGTCTTCACTATACTGCACATACCCATCTCATTGTGGTTCCTTCTTTATACCTTTATTTGTAGAAGTTCTTTTCTGCTAGATTCTGTCTTATCAATAGTTGTACCATTTTTTGGGCTTCCCTGGTGGTGCAGTGGTTGAGAATCTGCCTGCTAATGCAGGGGACAAGGGTTCGAGCCCTGGTCTGGGAGGATCCCACATGCCGCGGAGCAACTAGGCCCGTGAGCCACAACTACCGAGCCTGTGCATCTGGAGCCTGTGCTCCACAACAAGAGAGGCTGCGATAGTGAGAGGCCAGCGCACCGCGATGAAGAGTGGGCCCCACTTGCCACAACTAGAGATAGCCCTCGCACAGAAACGAAGACCCAACACAGCAAAAATAAATAAATTAATAAAAACTCCTACCCCCAACATAAAAAAAAGTAGCATTTTTTTAGATTCCACATATAAGTGATATCATATGATATTTGTCTTTCTCTGAGTTACTTCACTAAGTATGACAATCTCTAGGTCTATCCATGTTGCTGTAAATGGCATTGTTTTGTTCTTTATGGCTGAGTAATATTCCATTGTATACATGTACCATGTCTTCTTTATTCATTCATCTATCTGCTGATGGACACTTAGGTTGCTTCCATGTCTTGGCTATTATAAATAGTGCTGCAATGAACATTGGGGTGCATGTATCTTTTCTAACTATGGTTTTCTCTGGGTATATGCCCAGGAGTGGGATTGCAGGATCATATGGTAGCTCTAATTTTAGTTTTTTAAGGAACCTCCATACTGATCTCCCTAGTGGCTGTACCAATTTACATTCCCACCAACAGTGTAGGAGGGTTCCTTTTTCTTCCACACCCTCTCTAGCATTTATGATTTGCAGACTTTTTGATAATGGCCATTCAGACTGGTGTGAGGTGGTACCTCATTACAGTTTTGATTTGCTTTTCCCTAATAATTAGTGACAATGAGCATATTTTCATGTGCCTTTTGGCCATCTGTATGTCTTTGGAGAAATGTCTATTTAGATGTTCTGCCCATTTTTTTGATTGGGTTGTTTGGGGTTTTTTTTTATATTGATCTGTATGAGCTGTTTGTATATTTTGGAAATTAATCCCTTGTCAGTCGTATCATTTGCAAATATTTTCTCCCATTCCATAGGTTGTCTTTTCATTTATGGTTCTTTTGCTGTGTAAAAACTTTTAAGTTTGATTAGGTCCCATTTGTTTATTTTTGCTTTTATTTCCATTACCCTAGGAGATGGATCCAAAAAGATTTTGGTGTAATTTATATCAAAGAGTGTTCTACCTATGTCTTCCTCTAGGAGTTTTATAATATTTGGTCTTACATTTAGGTCTTTAATCCATCTTGAGTTTATTTTTGTGTATGGTGTTAGGGAGTGTTCTAATTTCATTCTTTTACATGTAGCTGTCCAGTTTTCCCAGTGCCACTTATGGAAGAGGCTGTCTTTTCTCCATTGTATATTCTTGCTTCCTTTGTCACAGATTAATTGACCACAGGTGTGTGGCTTTATTTCTGGGCATTCTACCCTGTCCGTTGATCTATATTTCTTTTTTTGTGCCAGTACCATACTGTTTTAATGACTACAGCTTTGTAGTATAAAGTCAGGGAGCCTGATTCCTCCAGCTCCATTTTTCTTAAGATTACTTTGGTTATTCATAGTCTTTTGTGTTTCCATACAAATTAAAAAATTTTCTAGTTCTGTGAAAAAATGCCACTGGTAATCTGACAGGAATTGCATTGAATCTGTAGATTGCCTTGGGTAGTACAGTCTTTTTGACAATATGGATTCTTCCAATTCAAGAACATGGTATATCTTTCCATCTGTGTCATCTTCAATTTCTTTCATCAGTGTCTTATAGTTTTTGGAGTACAGGTCTTTTGACTCCTAGGTAGGTTTATTCCTAGGTATTTTATTCTTTTTCATGTGATTGTAAATGGGATTGTTTCCTTAATTTCTCTTTCTGATCTTTCATTGTTTAGTGAATAGAAGTGCAACAGATATCTGTGTATTAACTTTGTATCCTGAAACTTTACTGAATTCATTGATGAGCTCGAATAGTTTTTAGATCCTAGTTTCTGGTAGCATCTTTAGGATTTTCTAAGTATATATCATGTCATCTGCAATCAGTGACAGTCTTACTTCCTCTTTTCCAATATGGTTTACTTTTATTTTTTTTTCTTCCCTGATTGCTGTGGCTAGGACTTCCAAAACTATGTTGAATGATAGTGGCATCCTTGTCTTGCTCCTGATCTTAGAGGAAATACTTTCAGCTTTTCACTGTTGAGTATGATGTTAGCTGTGGGTTTGTCATATATGGCCTTTATTATGTTGAGATAGTTTCCCGCTATGCCCACTTTACTGAGTGTTTTTATCAGAAATGTATGTTGAATTTAATCAAAAGCTGTTTTTCTGCATCTATTGAGATGACCATATGCTTTTTATTCTTCAATTTGTTAATGTGGTGTATCAGACTAATTGATTTGCAGAATCCTTGCATTCCTGGGAATAATCCAATACTTTCAGCTTTTCACTGTTGAGTATGATGTTAGCTGTGGGTTTGTCATATATGGCCTTTATTATGTTGAGATAGTTTCCCGCTATGCCCACTTTACTGAGTGTTTTTATCAGAAATGTATGTTGAATTTAATCAAAAGCTGTTTTTCTGCATCTATTGAGATGACCATATGCTTTTTATTCTTCAATTTGTTAATGTGGTGTATCAGACCAATTGATTTGCAGACAAATCCTTGCATCCCTGGGATAAATCCCACTTGTTCATGGTGTATGATCCTTTTAATGTATTGTTGGATTTGGTTTGCTAGTATTTTGTTGAGGATTTTTGTGTCTATGTTCATCAGTAATATTGGCCTGTAATTTTCTTTTTTTGTGATATCTTTGTCTGGTTTTGGTATTAGGGTGATGGTGGCCTCGTAGAATGAGCTTGGCAGTGTTCCTTCCTCTGCAATTTCTTGGAAGAGTTTGAGAAGGATAGGTGTTAGCTCTTCTCTAAACGTTTGATAGAATTTGCCTGTGAAGCCGTCAGGTCCTGGACTTTTGTTTGTTGGGAATTTTTATATCACTGATTTAATTTCACATTTTGTAATTGGTCTGTTCATATTTTCTGTTTCTTCCTGGTTCAGTCTTGGAAGGTTGTACTTTTCCAGGAATTTGTCCATTTCCTCTATGTTGTCAATTTTATTGGCATATAGTTGTCTGAAGTAGTCTTTTATGGTCCTTTGTATTTCTGAGGTGTCAGCTGTAACTTCTTTTCCATTTCTAATTTTATTGATTTGAGTGCTCTTTTTTTTCTTAATGAGTCTGGCTAAAGGTCTATCAATTTTGCTTATCTTTTTAAAGAACTAGCTTTTAGTTCCATTGATCTTTTTTATTGTTTTCTTAGGCTCTATTTAATTTATTTCTGCTCTGATCTTTATGATTTCATTCCTTCTACTAACTTTGAGTTTTGTTTGTTCTTCTTTCTCTAGTTGCCTTAGGTGTAGGGTTAGGTTGTTTATTTGAGATTTTTCTCATTTTCAGAGGTAAGCCTGTATCACTATAAATTTCCCTTTTAGAACTTCTTTTGCTGCATACCATAGGTTTTGGATCATTGTGTTTTCGTTTTCATTTGTCTGTAGGTATTTTTTGATTTCCTCTTTGATTTCTTATGTGATACATTGGTTGATTAGTAGCATATTGTTCAGCCTCCATGTATTTGTGTTTGTTACAGTTTTTTTTTCCTTGTAGTTGATTTCTAATCTCACAGTGTTGAGAAAGATGCTTGATATGATTTCAGTTTTCTTAAATTTACCGAGACTTGCTTTGTGGTCCAGCATGTGATCTATTCTGGAAAAATGTTCCATGTGCACTTGAAAAGAATGTGTATTCTACTGCTTTCAGATGGAACATACTATAAATATCAATTAAGTCCATATGGTCTAATGTGTCATTTAAGCCCTATGTTTCCTTATTGACTTTCTGTCTGGATGTTCTGTCCATTGGTATAAGTGGGATGTTAAAATCCCCCACTATTGTTTTACTGTCAGTTTCTCCGTTTATGTCCATTTGCATATGTCTTATATATTGAATTGCTCCTGTGTTGGGTGCATATAAATTTATAATTATTATATACTCTTCTTGAATTGATCCCTTGATCATTATGTAGTATCCTTCTTTGTCTTTTGAAACAGGACTTTAAAGTTTATTTTGTCTCATATCAGTCTTACTGCTCCAGGTTGCTTTTGATTTCCATTTGCATGGAATACCTTTTTTCCATTTCCTCACTTTCAGTCTGTATGCATCTCTAGATCTGAAGTGGGTCTCTTGTAGACAGCATATATATGGGTCTTGTTTTTGTACCCATTCAGCCAGTCTATGTCTTTTGGTTGGAGCATTTACGCAGGCTCAGTGGCCATGGCTCACGGGCCCAGCTGCTCCACGGCATGTGGGATCTTCCCAGACCAGGGCATGAACCCCTGTCCCTTGCATTGGCAGGCAGACTCTCAACCACTGCGCCACCAGGGAAGCCCCCTTTTTGCCATTTTGTAACTTGTTTTGGCTTTGTTTTCTGTAGGTCTTTTTTCTTCCTTTCCTCTTATGTTCTCTTGCAATTTGATGATTATCTTTAGTGTTGTTTGGATTCCTTTTTCTTTTTTGTGTGTTTATATCTATTATAGAGTTTTCATTTGTGGTTACCATGAGGTTTTGATACAGCAGTCTATAAGTATACATGATTGTTTTAAGTTGCTGATCTCTTAATTTCAAATGCATTTCAAATATCCTGCATTTGTACTCTCCTCCTCTCATGATTACTAATTTTGATATCAAATTTGTATGTGGACAGTTTCCTACCTTTACTGTATGTTTGTCTTTACTGGTGAGCTTTCCCATCCTCATAATTTTCCTGTTTCCAGTTGTGGCCTTTTCTTTTCCACTTAGAGAAGTTCCTTTAGCATTTGTTGTAAAGCTGGTTTGTGAATTCTTTCACCTTTGGCATGTCTGTAAAGCTTTGGATTTCTCTGTCAAATCTGAACCAGAGCCTTGCTTGGTAGAGTATTCTTGGTTGTAGGTTTTTCCATCACTTTAAATATATCATGCCACTCCCTTCTGGCCTGCAGAGTTTCTGCTGAAAAATCAGCTGATAGTCTTATGGAGATTCCCTTGTTTGTTATTTGTTGCTTTTCCCTTGTTGCTTTTAATATTTTCTTTGTCTTTAATTTTTGTCAGTTTCATTACTATGTGTCTCAGTGTGTTCCTCCTGAGTTAATCCTGTATGAGACTCTGTGCTTCCTGGACTTGGGTGACTGCTTCCTTTCCCATGTTAAGGAAGTTTTCAGCTATAATCTCTTCAAATATTTTCTCAGGCCCTTTCTCTTCTTCTTCTCTCCTGGGACCCCTATAATGCGAACGTTGGTGCATTTGATGTTGTCTCAGAGGCCTCTTAAATTGTCTTCATTTCTTTTCATTCTTTTTTCTTTATCCTGTTCCATGGCAGTGATTTCCACCACTTTGTCTTCCAGCTCACTGATTCATTCTTCTGCCTCATTTATTCTGCTATTGATTCTCCCTAGTGTATTTTTCATTTCAGTTACTGTATTCTTTAAGTTTGTTTGTTTATTCTTTATATTTTCTAACTCTTTGCTAAAAACTTTTGTAACTTCTTACTCCATGCATCCATTCTTTTCCTGAGTTCTTGGGTCATCTTTACAATCCCTACCCTGAACTCTTTTTCAGGTAGATTGTCTATCTCCACTTCACTTAGTTGTTCTTCTGGGGTTTTACCTTATTTTTTCGTCTGGAACATATTCTTTGCCATGCCATTTTGTTTAAATTTCTATTTGTATCTTTATGTATGTAGTAGCTTAGTTATGTTTCTCAACCTTGGAGAAGTGACCTTCTATAGGGGATGTTGTATGTGTCTCAGCAGTACACTCCTCTCTTGTCACCCTAGGGCCAGAGACCAGGTAGGTTCTGATCTGCGTTTGTGGACTCAGTTCTGCAGGACTGTAGTTTTCTTGCTTCTGGTGTCTGCCCCTGGTGGATGAGGCTGGTCTAGAGGCTTGTGAAGGCTTCCTGGCTAGGGGCAGGGGTGGTGGTGACTACCCACTGGTGGGTGGAGCTGGGTCTTGGCACTCTGGTAAGTAAGGCTGTGTCAAGGGGCATGTCGAGAGGTGGCTGTGGGCTCAGGAAATCTTTAGGCAGTCTGTTTGCTGATGGGTGGGGCTGTGTTCCTGCCCTGTTGGTTGTTTTGGCCTGAGGCGTCCCAGCACTGGAGCTTACAGGCTGTTGAGTGGGGCCAGGTCTCAGTGCCAAGGACCCAAAATGTCTTCCTCCAGCCAGAGTTCAGGTAGGTCCCCGCTGTGTCTGTCACCAGCTTTTATGACCCCAGAGAGAGCCATAGCCACACCCCACCTCCCCAGGAAACTCTCCAAGACCAGCAGGTAGGTCTGGCCCAGGCTCCTACAGAGTTACTGCTTTTGTCCTGGGTCCCAATGCGTGTGAGACCTTGTGTGCATCCTCTGAGAGTGGAGTCTCTGTTTCCCCAAGTCCTGTGGAGCTTCTGCAGTCAAGCCCTGCTAGCCTTCAAAGCCAAATGCTCTGGGGGCTCCTCTTCCCAATGCCAGACCCCTAGGCTTGGGAGCCTGGCCTGGGCCTCGGATTTCTCCTGTGCGAAAACTTGTGTGATATAATTATTCTCCAGTTTGTGGGCTGCCCCCGCAGAGTGGTACAGGACTTGATTATAACATGAGTGCGCCCCTCCTACCAGGTTATGGTTTCTTCTTTGTCTTTGGATGTAGAATATCTTTTTTGGTAGATTCCAGTCTTTCTTTTATTGATAGTTGTTCAGCAGTTAGTTGTGATTTTGGTGTGCTCATGAGAGGAGGTTCTTTTACTCCACCATCTTGTGTCCAATCTTTGGGACTTTCCATTGTCTTTTGATTTCCAGAGCTTCTCTATTAAAAATCAGCTGAAAGTTTGGGTTTTCTGTAGGTAATGATTTTTTTTCCTTTTGATGGATTTTAATTTTTTTCTTTATTTTTTTTCAGCAGTTTACTATAATGTACTCAGATGCAATTTTCTTGCTCGCAGTTTACTGAGCTTTTTGAATCTGTGTGGGTTGATGCCTTAAAAAGTTTTGGAAAATTCTCACTTGTTACTTCTTTTCCCATCCTCTTTCTCTATCTCTTTCTAGGACTCCAGTTACACTTATGAGAGACTGACTGTGGTTCACATGTCTCTTCTGCTCCATTCTGTTTTTCCTATTTTTTAAAATCTGTGCTTCAGTTTGGATATTTTCTATTGACTTCTCTTTGAGTTCTCTAATCCAGTCTTATGTTCAGTCTCCTATTTAAGCCCATCAAATGAGTTAAAAAATTTTTTATTGGAGTATGGTTGCTTTACAATGTTGTGTTAGTTTCTACTGTACAGCAAAGTGAATCAGCTATACATATACATATATCTCCTCTTTTTTTGGATTTCCTTCCCATTTAGGTCACCACAGAGCATTGAGTAGAGTTCCCTGTGCAATACAGTAGGTTCTCATTAGTTATCTATTTTATACATAGTATCAATAGTGTATATATGTCGACCCCAGTCTCCCAATTCATCCCACCCACCCCCCTTTCCCCCTTGGTATCCATACGTTTGATTTTCAAGTCTACAAACTAGACGTTTTTGTGGAAGGAGCAGAGAGTTTCACCTCCACTATCTAGAGATCTGGGCTTTAACGAGTCATTCTGAAGAACTCAAGTTTGCTAGACTTTAACTATTTTGATGCAAATCTTTCTCAGTAGAGAATTCTAAAAATCATTTATTCTTTTCTGATGATTTAGGGTCGTAACTGATCATTTTTCATGATGTGATGAAGCTCTAGTTTCATCTGAAGCAAAGGGAGGTGTAATCCCCTTTCCCCCTTGGCATCCATACTTTTGTTCTCTGTGTCTATTTTTGCTTTGTAAATAAGATCGTCTATACCAATTTTTTCAGATTCCACATGTATATCAAATGAGTTTTAAATTTTATATCTTCTGTATTTTAGTTCTAAAATCAATTTTTAAAATAGATTTCATTTCTTTGTTGAAATTATCTCATTCCTTTACCTTTTCTTCTTTTTTTATTTTTTAATATCTTTATTGGAGTATAATTGCTTTACAATGGTGTGTTAGTTTCTGCTTTAACCTTTTATTTTCATTGACATATTTTTTTAACAATTTTTGATTGCCCATTCCATCATCTTGTTCATCTGGGGGGTTAACTTCTATTGTCTACTTTTTTATTAATCATATTTTCTTGATTCTTTGCATGTCTTATAATTTTCATTGTATTCTGGGCATTGTATTTAAAAGAGCTTTTATTTAGTGGTTCATTTTCCTATGTTAGACTCAGAAGCTAATCATGTCAGTCCATTCAGTATTTGAACTGGGTGAAACTAGGTTATTATAGTTTGATTCAGCTTTCTTTGCACTAAAATGTTTCAATGGCAAGCACTTTGAATACTCCTCTTAGGTTCTAGCGGACTTTGTCTCCTAAATGCCAAAAGACTGTGGAAGAACTTACTCTGCTCTTTCATCCCAGCTCTCTATCATCCATGTTTCCCATGCCCAGCAAATGTCTCATGATGACAACTGCTGATGCTTTTGGGACGCCTCTGTCTGTAAAACCAGCTCACCAAGGAAGGACTCCTCTCTGGAAATTTTAATCATTTTTGTCTCCATAGCTCTACTAGCTCTTTAGGTTGTTACAGTCCTAGTTTTAAGTGAACATTTTTCTTACCAATTAAGTTATAAGGAGGTTAACTGCTCTCCGGTTCACTTTCTTTTCTCCATAATTCTTTTTCCACAAAAAAGGTGCTATTTTACATAGGCTGTGAAGTAAACTATTAAAATAGCTTATGTATTAATAAAAATTTATTGTGGAAACATTTTCTATATTAGCAACAATTAACTAAACAGCTCTCTTGGCTGCTACCAGTGTGATAACTAGCATTAGTTTTAAAACAATATATATATATATATATTTTTTTTTGGTATGCGGACCTCTCACTGTTGTGGCCTCTCCCGTTGCGGAGCTCACGGGCCCAGCCGCTCCGCGGCAAGTGGGATCTTCCCGGACCGGGGCATGAATCCGTGTTCCCTGCATCAGCAGGCGGACTCTCAACCACTGTGCCACCAGGGAAGCTCTAAACAATATTTTTTAATGTTTGCCCATTCTAACTTTTTTTGGTGGTGATCAAGTGATTTATTATTGGAATGTCTATTGGAACCAATTTATTAATGGAACCCATCTTAGAACTATGATGTCTAGCTGATTTAAACTGGACAATCTTAATTTTAATGTAAAGAATTCTTGATTGTGCAAGCAAAATATATCTAGAAAATCTGAGGTTGTAGATTTTTATTTAAATGTTTTTTTAAAAGGGACTTTAAGGGCTTCCCTGGTGGCACAGTGGTTGAGAGTCCTCCTGCTGATGCAGGGGACACAGGTTCATGTCCCGGTCTGGGAAGATCCCACATACTGCGGAGCGGCTGGGCCAGTGAGCCATGGCCGCTGAGCCTGCGCGTCTGGAGCCTGTGCTCCACAACGGGAGAGGCCACAACAGTGAGAGGACCGTGTAC
>NW_020175670.1:8348754-8457176 GCF_003031525.2 Neophocaena asiaeorientalis asiaeorientalis
AAAAAAAAATTCTAGATTCTTTAATTTAGATGATTTTCTAGTTTAAATCTGTTCCCATTTTAGTACTATATTTTAGTAAATCTGTACTTATAAATTTGAGAACTAAGTCAAAAAAAAAACCTGTACCTGTTGCTAAAGTACAAACTAAGCACTTGTTTTAATTTTTCATGTGTATTTTATTTCGTGTACCTAAAATGGTAAGTCAATCATAAGTTGAAATGTGGATAAAATGAACTATTTTTCCAAAGCTAAACTTTTATAAAAACCCTAATTTTCTTCAAATTCAATGATTTAAGAACTCTCACAGTATGATTTTCTTAAAATTATTTAAAATAAGAAACTAAACTTGAACCATCAAGTGGGCATAATTTAGCTGTGAAGGTGATGATGAGCTGATCTACATTCTGTAGGTTTAGTTCACTACTGTCACTCAGTGATGTACAAATACGGAATGGTTTAATTTTTACCAATAACAGCCGTGGCTTTGTCTTTACTCTTCTGGCTAGTGGAAAAACTTAAACTTGCTGAATAATAGATTTTGCAGTCTAACTCCTTAAGTTTTCATGTTTCTGGTTTAAAAATCTAGCCCTCTAGCTTCCATCTTCTCCCTTTGTGCATACTGGTTTTAAGAGCGCCTGCCCGAAGCTGCCTGTGGTAGGCAAGAGCATAGCCTGTTCTTTCTCAGTCCCGTGCCACTGATGGCAGTGTGTGTGTTGTTGGGGGCCGGGTGGGGAGGCTGCTTCAGCATCTATGATGGCAATAGTTCCATTCTTTTGGCCTTGGCTGTTTTTCTTTCCAATGCCAACATACTATATCTGTGCGATCTGGTAGCCCCAATGAGAATGCTACATGGGCTTTGGCTTCTTGAGACTCCTAGCAACCGACAAAGCAATGAACAATACCACAGACAGCATTTTCTTTGTCCTGACTCTGAATGTGAAGTCATGGAATCTCCTCTTACCTGTCTCTAACTGGCACTCTTTTTACTGGATGCATGGGCCTAGCCTGGCTCGCTTAGAGTAAGCTGCCGCTACCGTTTCCTCAGTAAATCTTCACATCATCCAGACTGTGGATTGAGGGAATGTAATGAGATGCTGTCTGCACCCCCCAGAGCACGCACACATTTGGGGCAGCTTCACTAAAGTTATCTAAGCTTTTCAAACTCCAGTTCTTCAAGCCAGCAGAGCACTTGCTTTTATCAACTTCTGCCAAGAGATGGGCCTTTGCTCAAGGTCCAGAGTCAATGCCCAAACTCCCCAAGCGATTCTCTGGGGGTACTCCAAATATGGAGGGATGACAAGAAGAAAATTCCCCTCTCCCCATAAATACACACTGTGAAGAGAAATGGGGATGGTATAGGTAGCATGTACCTGGAATCTGCTCTCTCCAACAGGCAAATTCTTCTCCCCTTCATAAGCATTGTTTATGAACTAAGTGGGTGGGACAAACTGGTGCGGGAAAGATTCTGCTAAAGTTTCCACACTTTGCAAAGGCTGAGGCAATTCTCTGCACTTAAAAGGAGAAACAGATAGTGAGTTTGGACTCAACTGTGAGCTGTCTCCCTGCTTACTGCAATCCTGGTCAAAAACCCTCCTTGGGAGCAGATTAAGGTCTTACTAAGTAAATTTCAGCAAATTAATGTATATGCTCTACATTTGACAATGTTAAGAATGAACCCAGGGCTTCCCTGGTGGCACAGTGGTTAAGAATCCGCTTGCCAATGCAGGGGATATGGGTTCAAGCCCTGGTCTGGGAAGATCCCGCATGCGATGGAGCAACTAAGCCCGTGTGCCACAACTACTGAAGCCCGCGTGCCTAGAGCCCGTGCTCTGCAACAAGAGAAGCCACTGCAATGAGAAGCCTGTGCACCACAATAAGAGAGTAGCCCCCGCTCGACGCAACTAGAGAAAGCCCGCACACAGCCACGAAGACCCAACACAGCCATGAATGAATGAACTAAAAAACCCTTTAATATTTGACTGTCTGAATCAAGACTTAACACTTTCTACATTGAGGCTATCATCAACATTCTCAAAGGGAAAATTTTCCAATGCCACATAAATGCCCAGTATGAATAAAAACATTTTTTCTCATTTGAAAATAACTGAAATCACAATTTAATAATAACTAATGGTTGTGTAGCCCTTTATAGTTTATAAAAAACTCACATACATCATCACATTTGGTTTCCACAACAAACCTTTGATATTTCTTCAACATTTAGTTTACTGTTATTTTTTCCCATTTTATGGATGTGAGAATTAAAGTGTGGTGAGGTTGGTGAGCTGCCTTGTCAGAACTAGGGCTCTAACTCCAGTTGTAAACTAAAAATTCTGTGTTTTTCCCACTGTCTGAGGCTTCCTCTAAACACATGTCTACAAATGCTATTCTTCCTCAGTAGAGATGTTGTATTTCTGTGTGATACATCTCCCAAGTTAATCCTGAGAGTGAAACTGGACACATGTCCAGGTACCTTACTCTATCACTCTATCCTTTTGACCAAAAGCATGCGTACAAAGAATTGTCTGGGATTAGCAGGCACAGCCTGCGTGTCTCTAGGACCTCAGGCCATATCTCAAAGGACAACTTTTAGGAAATGAAGTTGAAAAGAGCCATGTGCATACAACGCTTATGTTTCCCTTTGGACTTCAATCCCCCGGGTACTTAAAATGAAAGCTTTGTTTGATACTGAATTTGTAACTAACATAAGGGCTAATATCTGTGAAGACTTTGAAGATATAAAAACATTTTTTTAATTCAGCAATGGTGAATTTTCTTGCCAAACACTTCAGCATTAGGGGAAGTAATATGCCATGCTTTGCAGCCCAGGGGGTCATCATGACTTGTAGAAATGTCACAAGGGAGCAGTGTGCAAGGAAACCGGAGCTTAAAAGCGACACACATATGCCCGCTGTTACCATAGTTACAACAGGAAAGGCCATGAGAGGCGTGCTTTCTCCTATAAGCAGTGAAATGAACCTTCTGTGATTTAGGATCACTGGGGTGAATAATCCTCTGTCCACAGGGTTTTATCGTGGTTGCCTTGAGTTTCAACGTGTAACAGTGAAGAGAAGGAGGGATAAATGATTTGTTTAAGCTCAGTGGTTACTGATGTTCTATCACTTAACCTTTACTCTCAGAGCCTGCATGAACTTGGCAAGTCTTTATTCATTCCCCTACCAGTAAATTATAGGGATTAATGGTCATGACTAATTTTAGTTCGGGTATGACACACTACAGGGTGATAAAAGGAGAATGTCTCTCTCATTCCTGAATTTCTGAGGCTGGATCAGTATAAAGCTATGGAGATCATAGCAATAGAGATGCCCCAGGACATACACATAGCTCTTTATTCTTCCTAAATCTGGCTTTCTAAGCATGATGGAATCCGGTCTAACTTGTCTTCCAAAGTTTGAATCTCTCCTACAGCACCTCTGCCAGAGTGATTTGTATTCTCTAGTTTGATGAAAACTTTGTAATGAGTGCATCACCCATAATATAGACAGTTTTGAGAAATAATGCTTACAACAACAAATAAGTAAAAGTGTCCTGTAAATTCATTTCATCCCCAGAAAGACCCCAGGAGGCAAGTAACTATTATCTCCATTTTATAGAAGGAAGCCAAGACTTAGAATGGTAAAGAAGTTCCTCCAGTGTCCCACAGCTGTGAAATGTCAGTCATACCCAGGGATCTGTATGGATTTCAGGACTTTCTGCAGTCTGTTTAGACCACAAGACACTGTTTTTAGATGTCCATTCTTCAACCCGCCTCCACCCATGTATTCTTCTTGTTTTGCATATTGCATTAGCTTTCTAATGGGTTTCTTCATGCTCTTCCCTCTGTCTGACCACCAGCAGTTGTAGGCTTTAAAATGAGTCAGATCTCTTCAGTCCTCTGCTCAACGCACTCTGCTTCTCATGTCAAAGTGCAAGTAAAATCTTTACAGCCAACTTCAAGATGGCAAACCCCATGCTGTGGCCTCCAGTCCCACACTCTCCCTTTCTGCTCACACTGCTGGAGGCACACCCGCCTGCTTCCTGTTCCCTAAACCTGCCAAGCATGTTCCCCATTCCTCTCCCTGGAAAGCTGAGCTGGAATATCCAGTCGGTTCTTCCCTGTCCCTCCTCCTGTCTCCCCTCCTTAGTCACCTTATCAGTGAGACCTTCTCCATCTACTCTATGGAAAATTAGAAGTCTCTCCCCTCACTGCTCTTCCCTTTCCTCCTTCCTTTTTGTATTTTTCTCCACAGCTCTTGTCACCATCTGATTGTTCATTTTACTTATTTGATTTTTGCCTGCCGTCTCCTCTTAGCCCCACATAACGACACAAGCTCCATGAGGGTAGAAAGTCTTACCTTTTAGTTCAATTCTAACATTAAATCATAAGAAACTGGCCTAAAAAAAAAAGACCATTTCATATGGGTCAACTTGCCCCTGGCACAGAACAGCATTCAGTAAGTAGTTGGTTGATAAATGAATAATTTATCCACATACTAAAAATATTATAGAGACTTTATGTACTTTACATCTTATGTGGAGTTGAATATAGATGACCATGCAAATAAATATTAAAAACTTTTATTGATACACTGAACCTAGTATTTAAATATAAGATATGACATTTTCATATCATAGTAATTTTGACAGTCATCCGTCAGCCTCAGGACATCCTGTGTCGAAAGGGTCAACTTCCCTATCAATTGGTAGGAGCTGTTTGGATTCAGGATAAGGTCTTTCTCTTCAGCTAAACTGAGGCAGTGATTTTGCACATCACCGCCATAGAGTGACCTTCTTACCACCACTGTGTTTACACAGAGGAGTGGATATTCTTTAGAAGATAATGACAAACTAATAATAATATTCCTGTTCAACATCCCTAGCTGAAAATCACTGCAAAAAGAAATTTTTTCCAGAGCCTATCAATTCCTATTGGCGGATCTGAGACCATATGTTTGGTTTACTTTAATAATGTTTCTGCCACAGTATTTAAAAAAATATGCCAGAAATTCTAATGTTGAGAAACAGATACTAGGATAGAATACTACATGATAAAATATAAGGAAAATTAGGATAATTATTGGAGGACTAACACAGTAAGCCTTACTGCTGATCACAAGGTGTTGTGGAAATTGTTGTCAACCCCAAGTCAATCCTTTGATTACCACTTCAAATTATTCACTGTTAATTTGCAGTGCTTCTTATGGAAAGGGGAGGATTTTGTCCTCACACATTGAGGGCAAGGAGACAGTTTAAGAATTTTAAATAAATACAGAAAAGCTAGGTTTTTTTCCCCATTCTAAAAGCCCCTTAAGAATCACGAATCAAGAATTCTCACATTCATCTACAATAGAAAGCATTAAGTTTTTTTTATACCCACAACAAAACATGGACCTGCAGAAGTTTTCAAACAATCCTCCAGGAGCTTCATGCGGGTCTTCTGGAGCTCAGGGCTGTCCCATTCCTCTTCATCAATTCCCCAGTACAGATCTATGACCTGGGGACCAATGGATGAGGCAGCGTTAATTCACCTGTGCAAAAAATCAATTGATGTGGAGGCTTTTATATTCACAATATTAAGCTAATGTGACTTCTAACTTTTCTCTTTGCAGCATGTTTTCCCTTGCAGAGGGAAAATGATTTTTAAGATCAATCTAAAGAGGTATTTTTTTTTAAATCCCATGATGGTTTGGGGGATGAACACTATAATTTTTTTTTGTTCCTGATTATACTGTTGACATGGCCCCAGAGAAAATGAAATGTTAAATATCAGAGGCTTTGCAATTCAGGCTTTCATTATATTGAAATGGTAACAGGATTTCAGAAGTCTGAAAGCAGCTGGGATATAGTTACTACATTATTGGAGACAAATAACAGTGTATAATTTTACTGTTATGTCTCAATATGAGAAGGGAAAACCATAATGGGCATTCACATATACTGAGCCAAAGTTAAATAGCTACATTTCTGTAAAAAATAAAAATAGAAAAAGAAACCTGTTATCCCACAGAGACATTTTGTTTATATCTTACCTCTAAGCAGCTTAGCTTTCATTAATACATATCTGAAAAAACATGTATGGAAAACAATGAAAGGTATGCCTCACTGAGAAGTGAAGATAATAGGATCCTCTATCTCCTTACTTCAAAGACGATGAGGAAAGAGTCTGTAAAAAACTTTTACAAGTACACTCTTTGAAAAATTTGCTATGGAGAGCAGAATGGGTTTCATTCCTTTTACTCAATTGCTGTCTGCATAAGCTAAATGTTTCTCATTGTAGCTTTGAAGATTTCTTCTTTTCCTTTATTTCCCACAAGCAGAAAAAACAACCTCTCCTCCTTACTGGCTGTTTGCATGGCATTCAGTGAGATGTAGGCACAGAGCATGGGGTCCCCCACTGTGCCCCAAGTGCTCTGTATACTTTCCATCTCCTGGCCAATGCCCCACACAAGTGTGTTTGTATCAAATCTTTGTCTATCTGCATTTGAGTCATTAGATGGCTGACAGAGATATAACTACTTCTCTAAAAAAATATTCCCGTGGCTCAGTCCATGAGTTTTATAATATATGAAACTATCAGCACTGATTTTGGGGTTCTTTCTTTTAATCTACTTGACAAGGTTTAATCACAATATTAAGAAAGAGGGACATCTGAGACTATAACTTGACTGTCCACTATGAGAGCCCTTAGCTGTGGTTATCTAAAACTAAATATAAATTAAAATTAAAAATTCAGTTCAAGTGCTCAATAGTCACATGTGATTACTGACTCCCATGTTGGAAAATGCAGATATAGAATACTTCACCATCACAGGAAGTTTAATTGGACAGAACTGTAATTTACTGAACTTTATATACTGAAATTACTAGAACAAGTCCATTTTTGGCCATCTGCCAATAAACTCTCAAACAAATCTGCAATGTGAATGGTAACTTAGTTGTGTCATGCACAAACTAACAACCATACACAGAACCTGGTCCCCGTCCTTGTGGCTGATACTGTTTGATATCTGAGGAAAGGTAGGATTTAGAATAAATGAGAAACAGAAATGGTAAAAATGCAAGTTAATGTAACAAAAGCTATAAATATACAACTGCTATTCCTCTCACATCTTCTGTGACATAAAATTATATAAAGTAATAATTATGTCACTGTAACTTATTAGATGTTGCATATATAATAATAATAGCACAAAAGGGAGAAAAGGGAATAGAGCTATATGGGAGTAGTCTTTCTATAGCTCACTGGAATTATCAGAATCTACCTATGATTTATACTAACTAAGATGTATATGCCTTAAAATAACTGCAAAGAAAATAACTCAAATGATTTTTTCAATATAAGGAATTAAAGAAGTAAAAGAGGAATAGAGGAACAGAAATGACAGACATAAAAGGAAAAGGGCAGAAGTAAATCCAACTATGTCAATAATACCATTAAGTGTGAATGGTTTAAAAAGTCCAAACAGAGAGACTGTCAGACTAGATAAAAACAAGATCCAACTATATACTTCTACAGGAGTACACTTTAGATTCAAAAAGGTTAAAAGGATGGAAAAAATGACAAAGGAGGCAAGAATATACAATGGAGAAAAGACAGTCTCTTCAATAAGTAGCACTGGGAAAACTGGACAGCTACATGTAAATGAATGAAATTAGAACACTCTCTAACACCATACACAAAAATAAACTCAAAATGGATTTGAGACCTAAATGTAAGGCCAGATCCTATAAAACTAGTAGAGGAAAACACAGGAAGAACACTCTTTGGCAGACTTCCCTGGCAGTCCAATGGTTAAGACTTCGTCTTCCGGCTGGAGCGGAAGATGGCGGAAGAGTAAGATGCACGGAAATCACCTTCCTCCCTACAGATACACCAGAAATACATCTACACGTGGAACAACTCCTACAGAACACCTACTGAAGGCTGGCAGAAGACCTCAGACCTCCCAAAAGGCAAGAAACTCCCCACGTACCTGGGTAGGGCAAAAGAAAAAAAGAATAAACAGAGACAAAAGAATAGGGACGGCACCTGCACCAGTGGGAGGCAGCTGTGAAGGAGGAAAAGTTTCCACACACTAGGAAGCCCCTTCGCGGGTGGAGACTGCAGGAGGCGGAGGGGGGAGCTTCGCAGCCGCGGAGGAGTGCACAGCAACGGGTGCGGAGGGCAAAGCAGGGAGATTCCCGCACAGAGGGTCGGTGCCGACCGGCATTCACCCGCTGGGGCAGGCGGGGCTGTGAGCTGAGGCTCGGGTTTCGGTCAGAGCACAGGGAGAGGACTGGGGTTGGCGGCTTGAACATAGCCTGAAGGGGTTAGTGCACCACGACTAGCCGGGAGGGAGTCCGGGGAAAAGTCTGCACCTGCCGAAGAGGCAAGAGACTTTTTCTTCCTCTTTGTTTCCTGGTGCGCGAGGAGAGGGGTTTAAGAGCGCTGCTTAAAGGAACTCCAGAGATGGGCGCGAGCCACGGCTAAAAGCGCGGATCCGAGATGGGCGTGAGCCGCGGCTAAAAGCACAGACCCCAGGGACGGGCGGGAGATGCTAAGGCTGCTGCTGCCGCCACCAAGGGGCCTGTGTGCGAGCACAGGTCACTCTCCACACCCCTCTTCCGCGGAGCCTGTGCAGCCCGCCACTGCCAGGTTCCCGGGATCCAGGGACAACTTCCCCGGGAGAACGCACGGCGGGCCTCAGGCTGGTGCAACGTCACGCCGGCCTCTGCCGCAACGTCACGCTGCCTCTGCCGCCGCAGGCCGGCCCCGCACGCAGTGCCCCTCCTTCCCCCATCCCCCAACCCCCGGCCTGAGTGAGCCGGAGGCCCCGAATCAGCGGCTCCTTTAACCCCGTCCTGTCTGAGCGAAAAAACAGACGCCCTCCAGCGACCTACACGCAGAGGCAGGGCCAAATCCAAAGCTGAGCTCCTGTGAGCTGTGAGAACAAAGAAGAGAAAGGGAAATCTCTCCCAGCAGCCACAGAAGCAGCGGATTAAAGCTCCACAATCAACTTGATCTACCCTGCATCTGTGGAATACATGAATAGACAACGAATCATCGAGAAGGAGAGCAAGAGCTATGATTTTTTTCCCCTTTTCCTCTTTTTCTGAATGTGTATGTGTATGCTTCTGTGTGAGATCTTGTCAGTACAGCTTTGCTTCCACCATTTGTCCTAGGGTTCTATCCGTCCATGGTTTTTTTTACATTTTTTTCTTAATAATTAATTTTAATAACTTTATTATACTTTTATTTCTTTCTTTTCTTTCTCTTTCTTTCTTTCCTTCCCTCCTTTAGACAATGAATCATCCCAAATTGAGGAGGTGGTCTCTGAGAGCAAGATTTATGACTTTTTCCCCTTTACCTCATTTTGTGAGGGTGTATGTGTATGCTTCTGTGTAAGATTTTGTCTGTATAGCTTTGCTTCCAAAATTTATGCTAAGGTTCTATCTGTCCCTTTTTTTTTTTCTAAATAATTTTTTTAATTCAATAACTTTATTATACTTTATTTTACTGTATCTTCTTTATTTCTGTCTCTTTTCCTTCCTTCCCCCCTCCCTCCTTTCTTTCCTTCTTGCCTTCTTTGCTTCTTTCTTTCTTCCTTCCTTCCCTCCTTTCTTCCTTTCCTCATACTTCTACTAATTCTCATACTTAATAATGAAGTGATCACTGAAGAAATCAAAAAATACCTAGAAACAAATGACAGTGGAGACACAGTGACCCAAAACCTATGGTATGCAGCAAAAGCAGTTCTAAGGGGGAAGTTTATAGCAATACAAGCCCACCTTAAAAGCAGGAAACATCTCGAATAAGCTATACTTATACTACCCAAAGCAATCTACAGATTCAATGCAATCCCTATCAAACTACCACTGGCATTTTTCGCAGAACTAGAACAAAAAATTTCACAATTTGTATGGAAACACAAAGGACCCCGAATAGCCAAAGCAATCTTGAGAACGAAAAACAGAGCTGGAGGAATCAGGCTCCCTGACTTCAGACTATACTACAAAGCTACAGTAATCAAGACAGTATGGTACTGGAACAAGAACAGAAGGATAGATAAAAGGAACAGGATAGAAAGCCCAGAGATAAAACCACGCACCTATGGACACCTTATCTTTGATAAAGGTGGCAGGAATGTAAAGTGGAGAAAGGACAGCCTCTTCAATCGTCTTCCAACATAGAGGGTGCCAGTTCAATCCCTGGTTGGGGAACTACGATCCCACATGCCTCAGAGGCAAAAAAAAACCAAAACATAAAACAGAAGCAATATTGTAACAAATTCAATAAAGACTTTAAAAATGGCCCACATCAAAAAAAAAAATCTTAAAATAACCCCACTCTGACATAAATCACAGCAAGGTCTTTTTTGATCCACCTAGAATAATGAAAATAAAATCAAAAATAAATGGGACCTAATTAAAAGCTTTTGTATAGTAAAGGGAACTGTAAAAAGAAAAGACAACCCTCAGAATGGGAGAAAATATTTACAAATGAAGCAACTGATAAGGGATTAATCTCTAAAATATACAAGCAGCTCATGCAGCTCAATATCAAAAAAGCAAACAACCCAATCAAAAAATGGGCTAAAGATCTAAATAGATGTTTCTCCAAAAAGACATACAGATGGCCAATAAACACATGAAAAGATTCTCAATATCACTAATTATTACAGAAATGCAAATCCAAAGTACAATGATGTATCATCTCACACCAGTCAGAATGGCCATCATCAAAAAATCTACAAACAAATGCTGGAGAGGGTGTGAAGAAAAGGGAAACCTGTTGCACTGTTGGTAGGAATGTAAATTGGTACAGCCACTATGGAGAACAGTATGGAGGCTCCTTAAAAAACTAAAAATAGAGCTACCATATGATCCAGCAATCCCACTCCTGGGCATATATCTAGAGAAAACCATAATTTGAAAAGATACATGTGCCCCCAATGTTCACTGCAGCACTGTTTACAATGGCCAGGACATGGAAGCAACCTAAATATCCATCAACAGAGGAATGGATAAAGAAGATGTGGTACATATATACAATGCAGTATTAGCCATAAAAAAGAACAAAATAATGTCATTTGCAGCAACATGGATGGACCTAGAGCCTGTCATACTGAGTGAAGTAAGACAGAAAGACAAATAGTATATGGTAACACTCACATGTGGAATCTAAAAACAGGTAAAAATGAATTTATCTACGAAACAGAAATAGAGTTAGATGTAGAAAACAAACTTATGGTTACCAGGCAGTAAGGGGAGGGATGAGATAAATTGGGAGATTGGGATTTACATATACACACTATTATATATGAAATAACTAATAAGGGCCTACTGTATAGCACAGGGAACTCTACTCAATACTCTGTAATGGCCTACATGGGAAACGAATCTACAAAAGAGTGTATATATGTGTATGTATAACTGATTCACTTTGCAGTACAGCAGAAACTAACACAACATTGTAAGTCAACTATACTGCAATAAAAATTTTTAAAAATTCACTTAAAAATTGAAAGTGTTATAATAGTGTAGAACCAGCATGACAATAGACAAAATCAATAAAACAATCTATATACGTAAGAGAATTTGTATTAAAATAAATGTAATATTTCAAAAAAAGGATGGAAAAAGATTTATCATGCAAACAGCAACCATAAGAAAGCTCACGGGGCTATACTAATATCAGACAAATATATACTAATATCAGACAAAAGAAATTTTAAAACAATATAACTAAAGATGAAGAGGGACATTTTATAATGATAAAAGGGTCAATCCATCAGGAGGATGTAACAATTATAAATGTATATGCAATGAACAGAGCTTTAAAATACATGAAAAACAAACTGACAGAAATGAAGGAGAAATAGACAATTTAACTATAATAGTTGGAGACTTGAATGTATAATAATGGTAAGAACAAAATCCTGGAAGACTGTAGCAATACTGTAAATGAACTAGTTCTAACATGTCTTAGGACAATCTACCCAACAGCATAACATACATTCTTCTCAAGTTCACATAGAACATTCTCCAGGAGAGAACATATGTTAGATCATAAAACAAGCATCAATAACCTTCAGTGGATCTAAATCATATAAAGTATGTCCTCTGAACACAATGCAATGATACTAGAAATCAATAATAGAAAGAAACTTGGAAAATTCATAAGTAGATGGAAATTAACACACTCCTCAATAACCAATGAATCAAAGAAGAAATCACAAGGGAAATTAAAAATTACTTTGAGATGAGTGAGAATGAAGATACAACATAGCAAATTTATGGGATGTAGGTAAAGCCATACTTAGAGGAAATTTAGAGCTGTAAACACCTATATTAAAAATGAAGATTTCAATAATTTAACTTAAGACAATAGAAAAAGCATCAAGGGCAAGCCAAAGCAAGCAGAAGGAAGGAAATAATAGATTACAGTGGAAATTAATGAAACAGAATAGAAAAATGATAGAGGAAAAAAATGAATGAAATCAAAAATTGGTTCTTTGAAGAGATCAACAAAATGGATAAAACTGGATTCACCAAAAGAAACAAAAACAACCTCAAATTCCTAAAATCTGGGGTGAAAGAGGCCATTACTACTAACCTTACAGAAATAAAAGGATTATTAGAGAATACTACAGACAACTGTATGCCAATGAATTAGATCACTTAGATGAAATGGACAAATTCCTAGAGAGACACGAATTACATAAATTGACTCAAGACAGAATAGAAAAATGTGAAGACATTTTTAACAAGAGATTAAATAGTAATTTTTTAAAAGCTGCATAAAAAGCCTAGGTCTAGATGGATGCACTGGTGAATTCTACCAAATATTTACAAAAGAATTAATACCAATTATTCAGTCTTCCAAAACTTACAAGAGAATACTTCCTAACTTATTCTATGAGACCAGTATGATCCTGGTACCAAAGCCAAACAAAAATATCAGAAGAAAAATACAAAGCAACATCTCAAGAAAATAAACATCCTCAGCAAAAATATTAAAAACCCTAACCTGGCAGCATATAAAAAGGGTTATACAACACAATGAGGTGGAACTTATTCCAGGAATGCAGGGTTGATTCAGCATCAGAAAATCAACTAATGGAGGACACTATATATTAACAGAATAAAGGACAAAAACCATATGTCTCAACATACACAGGAAAAAAAAATGACAAAATCCAACACCCCTTCATGATAAAAAAAAAAAAACAAAAAACACTCAACAAACTAGGAACAGAAATTAACTTCTTCACAGAAATTAACTTCTTCAACCTGAATAAAGGGCATGTATGAAAAAACTACATCTAACATCATACTTAATGAAGACTGAAAGCTTTCCCCCTAAGATTAGGACCAACAGAAAGATATCCACTCTTGCCACTTTTATTCAACAGTATATTGGAGGTTCCAGCTAGGCAACTTGGCAAGAAAAAGAAAATGCATCCATATAGGAAAGGAAAAAGTAGACCTACCTTTATTAATAGATTACAAGATCTTGTATATTGAAAATTCTAAGGAAAGCACTAAAAAACTGTTGGAACTATGAGTTGTGCAAGGTTGTAGGATACAAGATCAATATGTAAAACCCACTTGTATTTCTATATAGTAGCAATGAGCAATCTAAGATAAATTAAAAAAATAAGTCCATTTAAAAGAGCATCAGGTAGAATAAAAAGCTTAGGAATAAATTTAACAAAAGAAATGCAAAATTTACACTTTGAAAATTACAAAACACCATTGAAAGACATCCCCTATAAATGGATTGGTAGACTAAATATTATGATAACAATAATCCCCAAATAAATCTATAGATTCAATGCAATCACTATAAAATTCCCAGCTGACTTACAGAAATTGACAAGCTGATCTTAAAATTCATATGGAAATTCAAGAGACCCAGAACAGCCAAAATAATCTTGCAAAAGGAGAACAAATTTGGAGGACTCACACTTCCAGATTTCAAACTTAGTACAAAGCTACAATAATTAAGACAGTGTGATACTGGCATAAGTATAGGCAATGGAATAAAACTGAAAATCCAAAAATAAATTCTCATACTTACAGTTAACTCGTTTCAACAAGCATGCCAAAACAATCAATGAGGAAATAAATAAACAAATGGTATTGAGACAACTGGACATCTATATGCAAAAGAACAAAGTTTAATCCCTGCCTCATGCCATATATAAAAATTAAAACAGATCACAGACATAAATTAAGAGTTAAAACTACAAAACTATTTTTATAGAAAACATCTTTATGACCTTGGATTTGACAATGGTTTCTTAGATATGATAGCAAAGTACAAGTAACTGAAAAAAATAGATAAATTGGACTTCCTCAAAATTAAAAAAAATTGTGCTTCAAAAGATCTATCAATAAAGTGAAGAGGGCACCCTCAAAATGGAAGAAAATATTTACAAATCATATTTGATAATAGATTTATATCTAGAATATATAAGGAACTCCTACAACTCAATAAGACAAATAACCCAATTAAAAATGGACAAAAGATCTGAGTAGACATTTCTTCACAGAATATATACAGGTTGCCAATAAAGATAATCAGTGTTATCACATGATAAGATAATGTCATTAGTCATCAGGGAATTGCAAATCAAAACTTCAAGATAATACTTCATACCCACTAGGATGGCTATAATCAAAAACACTGATAACAAGTGTTGATAGGGATGTGGAGCAACTGGAAAACTCATGCACTGCTGGTGGGAATATAAAATGGTGCAGCCACTTTGGAAAACAGTCTGGCAGTTCCCCAAATGGTTAAACACAGAGTTACTATGTGATCCAGCAATTCTTCTAGGTATATACCCAAGGCAGATGAAAATCTACGTCTAGACAAAAACTTGTACATGAATGTTCATAACAGCATTATTCGTAATAGCTAAGAAGTGGAAACAATCCAAATGTCCATCAAGTGATCAATGGATAAATAAAATGTAGTATACATCCACACAATGGAATATTTTCTGGCAAAGAAAGTAATGAAATAGGGACTTCCCCGGTGGCACAGTGGTTAAGAATCTGCCTGCCAATGCAGGGGACACGAGTTTGATCCCTGTTCAGGGATGATCCCACATGCTGCAGAGCAGCTAAGCCTGTGCACCACAACTACTGAGCCTTCGCTCTAGAGCCCGCGAGCCACAACTACTGAAGCCCACGTGCCTAGAGCCTGTGCTCCGCAATGACAGAAGCCACCACGAGAGGCCCGCGCACCGCAACGAAGAGCAGCCCCCGCTCGCTGCAACCAGAGAAAGCCCGCGTGCAGCAATGAAGACCCAACACAGCAATCAATCAATATCTAAAAAAAAAAATTAATGAAATACTGATGCATGTTACAACATGGATGAGCCTTGAAAATGCTATCCTAAGTGAAAGAAGCCAGTTACAAAAGATCACCTTTTGTATGATTCCATTTACATGAAATGTCTAGAACAGGCAAATCTACAGTCAAAAAGTAGATTAGTGGTTGCCTAGGGCTGGGAGGGGAATAGGGCTATTAGGGAATGATAGCCAGAGGGGAGAGGATTTCTTCTTTGGGTGATGAAAATGTTCTAAAATTAATTTTGGTAATGCTTACACAACTGAGAATATACTAAAAACACTGAATTGCACACTTTAAATGGGCAAATTTGATGATGTGTGAACCGAATTGTATCTCAATGATAGTCAGCACAGCTAGCTTGGACTGTGATTTTTCCACAGGTCTTACATCTCCAACTCAAAGAACTGAGATCAAGAACAGAATGTTTAAATCAAGCACCTAGTGTATGAAGAGCTAAACAATAAGATCTAACTAAATATATGTGAGCCAAATGACCAGGGTAAAAGTCAAAACAAGGCTTTCACTTATGTTTTTAAATAGAAGCTTAAATATCGCATGATTTATTTGACACCTATGGGAGCCTTTTATAATAGTTTCTGCATCTGTTATTTCCTTAAAGTTTGGCCACCACTGCTTTCATCCAGGTCTTTATAACTCCATGTGTCCTTACTTTAGTAGCTTTGTTTAAAGAAGAAAAGCTGGAAGTAAGAGAATATTTAAATTGTTCTTTCTCAAGTGTCTTTATGAGCAGAAAATGATGAAAAATAAAATCAAGCAACCGTGAAGACAAGCAGGAAATAAATAGATAAAACATTTAGCTTATGCAACACAAAACACCATGACGGGCAAACAGAAATGCATTATCAATAACTGGCAAGAAGTGGCTGGAACCCAAAGTGCTCAATAAGACAAGATTTATTACACACTTTAAAAAATTAAGTTTAGCTTTTGGCCTAATGTCCAGGCACTGCAGACACTGGAATCTAATTTACTATTTATTGGAATACTACCTTGTTGATAGCACATTTTATGCGCCTTTACTTATTTCATAAGTATAAAAGTTCAGGAAAGTAATTGATTTTATTTTTTCACTTGTTTAAAAATATTCTTAGGGAAGCTAATTTATCATGCTCATTATAATGTGCTGAATTGGTCTGCAAACAAAAAGCCAGCGAATAAAAGCCCTAACAAATTTTACTACTTGAAATCAGACATAATGATTTAAATACGAAGATTATTGAACAAATAATAAAGCAACCTGTAAGAATCAAATAATAGCCTTATGCTTTACAAAAATATAACAAAAAAAGGTCAAATTTCAATTCATAATGGCATCACATGATCACTTCTTCAGAAAGAACCTTTGAAATTTAAATATTTTCCAAAATATTTTCCTTCTCAATCTTCCCATGCTATATGACACTATCTGAATGCAAAACAATGTAACTACTGAGATAATATGACTGATTTTGTTTCTGAACAGATACGGTACTAAGATGAAGGCTGTTCCTCAAAGTTATTACTATGGGAGGCTACACACTCACTCTAATGATTCTGCCATTGCCCAGGGCATTTCCTCTGTAGGAGGAAATGGTCAGGGATGATCCCACATGCTTCTATTATCTCATTTTGTATTGAAAAACTCTCACCCCTTTATAGCTGGGAAGTTGTTTTTATTAAAATGGTATTTCTCCAGGCTTAACAGGCCTTTACATTTATAAGACAGGCTTTGAAAAGAATTTTAGCTCTATAAAGAAATCAAATCTATTCTTAAAAGGGATAAGTATCTGTTACTGCTAAAAACATTCAAAAGAGCACAGAGCAGGTTCAGAAAATTTTGAACAGGGACACATTCTTGTGCTATGGATATAACTTTCAAGGTCAGTGCAGAATGCAGACAGTACTCATTTGAATGTAGCTTAGTAGCTATGTCCTGTTACTAGAATGTTCATCTCACAGGATAAGGTAAGCAGAGAGTCTTAAACCTCAGACTAGGTTTGTCAGATACTGTTTACCAGGGAAAAGTTATTGTTTATACTTATCAAATTCTTACTCTGGTTAGAATGACTTTCCCCAGTTGCATGGAATACAAGAGAAAAAAAAACCCAAAACAAAAAAACCCTTGGCCACACTTTTACTAGAACTATTGCAAACACTGATGACTTTAGGTCACCTGCAATTATTCTCTTGGTCATGAGATACCTGACTAGGATATATGGAAGCACAACTAAGACAGACATTTCTGGGAAAATCAGGTCCTAAATCAAGCCCAGAAAGAACTGGTTGGCCCCAGTGGTTGTACACAATCACCAGAAAGAAAGAGGGTCCAACAGGGTGAGTTAGGATAATGTTTCATCCAAAGCCTCATAAAGGCGACTAACTGCTCAGACCTGATGCCTCTGTCTCTTGGGAGATTCAGCCTCTGGACAGTCCTAACAATTGTAACGTGATGGTAAGAAAGAACTGAACTCTTAACCGAGGCAGAACCTCTGCCTATTAAGGCTTAATGAACTTGGGGACACAGAGAAGGTGTCAGGAGTCGCTGGAGACAGAAGCTGCTGCAAGGCAGAAGCCGTGCGCATCTAGGTTGAGTCTGAGCTGGGGACTCTCCATATAAAGGAACCTCAGCCCGGCCGCAGCTAGGCACCAACTGCCTTCAGGGGCAGGACACTTGACCACAAACAAATGATGTGCCTGAGTGAAAAACCCAAAGTTGGCTCTGTTCCTGGCAGCGGGCTTTTAGCAACCACTGTATGGGAGTGATCTGCTTCGTGGACCTGGGCCTGCATCACTGCTGCAACTTCCCAAATCATCTCCTTGCTTCTGTTCTCGCTCTTTCTAATCCATTCACTACACCCAGGCAGAGAGTTCTTGTTAAAATGCAAATCTGATCGCCAATGTTAGGATTTCCTTTCGTTCCACCAGACACTATATAGAGTAACTTATTTACTCCTTAAACTTACGAATAGACAGAAATATTATCGCTATTTTATGGATGAAAAAGCTGAGGAACAGAGAAGTAACCTGCTCAAAATCACACAGGTAGCGAGTAGCAAAGGTGGGATTTGAACCTGGGCTGTTAACATTATTTTACAGCACTTTCCATGTTTAAGCTTCCCATCACCCAAAGATAGTATCTAGAATCTATGACCTGATTTCTGAGATCTTCCATGATGTAGTCCCATGCCTAACCCTCCAACCTTACCTTATACCACTTTCTCTCTCATGGGTCACACTCCAGCTGTGTATATACTCCTCACACACGTTTGTACAACATGTGTACACGTGTTTACACATGTACACATTTGTACACATTTACATATGCACATGTATTTACATATATACATGTACATTTACATACCTATTACACACTTATATAAATTTTTGTGAATGTATGAATATAAGAGGCTTTTTGATGCAGTAATTAAGAGCACAGACACTGGGGCCAAACTACATTGGTTCAAATTCTGACTCTGCCACTTATTAGCTGTGGGATCTCTAGCAGTTATTTACTTCTGTATTTCTAAGTGTCCTTATCTAGTAAAATGTAGAAGATAGAATTTACCTCCTAGGCTCGTAGCAAAGATTGAACAGGTTAATGTATATACTGCACTTAGAAAAAGTGCCTGGCAGGCAGTGAGTACTACCTAATGCTAAAATTCCTTCCCAAATTTGCTTATGAAAATATGTTCCTTCTGCCTGAAATACTCTTCTGTTTAACCTGGCCATCTACCCATCGTTCAGCATTCAGCATAGACATCAGTTCCTCAGCAGGCCTTCCTGATGCCTCTAGGTTCGACGAGGCCCACCCCCCGCCCCCATCACGCATGCCCAGAGCTCCCTGTATTTCCTCTGCAGTAAGCACCACCATGGTCACTGTTGTGATGACTGTATTCTCTGAGACTGTAAACTCTGAGGACAGAGACTATGTTTGTTTTCAACACTAAGGTATCCACTGCACCCACAACCTGGCCTATGCAGAGCAGAGGCTCAATAAATGTCTGTGAATAAATGAGTGAAGCCCATGGGACCAAGCACCTTAACCTGCCCTGGGGATTTGGGGTAGACATCAGTGAGGAAGTAAGACAGGAGTCTGGACCTGAAGGATACATGCATAGGAGACTGTTCTTCAGAGAGGGTAAGAGGACAGAACTGCAAAGACAGAAATGTGACACGGCCCGCCATATAGAGATGAGGTCAAAGCATCATCATTTTGGGAGCTGAGAGGAAACAAGATCGGGCTGAAGAAACACTCTGCTTAATAGATAAGAAAACTGGGCTTAAGTTACTTTTCCAATGGTTTATAACTAATTACTGACAAAGCGGACCTCTTAAGTGAATGTTCTTTGTGCAAAGACTTGTTATAAGGTCTCCTCTCCATCCTACAAGAAATAGAAAACGAGGATGGGAAGAAATAGCTACCTTGTGTTCAGAATCTGAGAAAGACTTCATGGTGACTGGACCTGGCTGGGATACTTAAATGTCACCTGCAAATGGGGATCACTCATTCTGTTTATTGAGGGACTAATCCTCTTGGGTGATTTCCAGAGTTGGCATAATTGATAGCCACAATTTAGCGGAATTAAATGTTCAGCGAAGTATAGCTCCTCCAGTAAATTTTGGAGTTTGCCGCAATGCCACTGCTCTATATAAAATTGCCTATGTGCACAAAGTAAAGGAGGAACAAAAATACTGGCTTGGGAAGTCAGGCCTGAGAATTCTAGAAGAGCCATTCCACACTGCAGAAATGTTGAGCCAATATTTATAATTCAACTGGAGCAAGGAAGGTCAATGATGACATAATGATTTCCTTCCCTTTTATCTTCTCTATTAATCTTCCTTTCCCCTTTTTATAAATGGGCTTATGGATGGGAGCAGGATGATGTAACATGCTTTTAAGACTTTTTACAGAATAGGAACTTGGTAAGGCCTGTCCAGGCTTTGATGGACAGAATCAAAATGCAAAGCGACCTAGACAAATTGAAGTGCTGGCCTGAGTGAAATGATGTGATTCAATGAGGGGAGATGCATTTCATTTTAGAAAGAGGCACACATTTGATTAATAGACAATGGAAAAGGAGTGATTAGTTGACAATGTGGAGAAAAGACCAAGGGCATCACAACATATCCTATCAATTATAAAGCCAATGGTGTATTTTGGCAACTCAGGAGGCAAAATGCATTCTGAGATTCCTGAGCAGGCAGACAGTCAGGAGGAAAAAATGAATATAGAGAAGGAGACTGGGTTCAGTAGAACAGGAGGGTGGTGGTGAAGATGCAATGGAAGAAAAGCAGGAGGACACAACTGATGATGGACCTTCAGTGTGAGACTAAGGAATTATTAGTCAGTAATTATTAGTAAGGTCAGGCTAATATAAGACTCACATAATTTCACCTGACCTACAACTTGGATATACATAGAGAATGTAACTTTTTTATTTTGTCTAAAATGGTTTGGGTCTCCTGCCTAAGTCTCTATCCTCTGGCTATCAGGGTAAAATGAGCTTCTGTTCTATCCAGTTTCAACCTTAGTTTGAACTCATGTTTCCAAGGACTCTTTATTAAGTGCTTATTCTCTCTTGAATCAAGCTGCCGACTCTTTCAAAAGCCTCCTTCTTTTCCTGACATGATGCCTGGGTGACCTCATATCCTGAAGGGGAAAAATGGATTTCTAGGGCACAGTCCCCAGGTGATGCCCACTGCCTGCCTGGTTGCTGGCAGCATGGCTGTGCTTGGGGCAGTTGTAACCCATGGATTGGCCTCTCCCTCTCAGCCTGGTCAGAGCCTGGTGTTGCTCTGCAGCAATCAGGGCCACCCTCCCCTCCTGGGGCTGAGAAGTCCCAGGCCTTGGGCCCACGCTCCATCCAGTTTTTCCACCCTAGCCCTTTTGTGTGGTCACCTCTCCCTGTCATGGGGACTAACAGTGGCCCTTAATTCAGCATATGTGACACACAGTAATTGAGGGCAGCTTTGGAAGTGAAACTTCATGGTCTCTTGCTGCCATGGCCATGATGTGGCCACACCCAGGTCTGTTGGCAGAGGTAGGGGCAGGGGGATGATTGTTGTAAGGCCATCTCTTTCCAGAGTCCTAAATAGAGAGCAGAGGTAAGCTGCCCTTAATGTTACGCATGCACCCACCTGTTCTCACTCATCTAACCCACCTCCCCTTTTCTGAAGCAGAACTTGGAGAAGGAGGATGGGGAAGCAGATCTCCCGAACTCTGCCCCTCTCTGTCTCCTTCCACCATTTTCCTAGAGACCACATTGGGTAGGTCCTGGCTCTGCCTTACTGACGAGCTGGGCCCTCTTCTCTACATATTAGATCTCCAGGGTCAGAGGGCTAGTGCTAGATGATACGTTAAAGATGTGATTTAAGGAATTTAGAGAAATCTTCTCACAAGCTGATAGTGTGACCTCCAAGGTTTTTGTCTTGCTACATAATCCTTTCTTGTGTGCATGACAATATTTCTTGAATATTCTTCCCATTTAAATTCCTTCTGCACCAGACACGAAGCACCCCTCAGACAGACAGATGCCTTGATCAAAGGTCTCTTACTGTACTCAAAAAGGCAAAAGAAAAATGCATATGAATAATTTCATTACACTAGGTTCTTGTTCAGGAGAAAGACTTAAAGGTGAAAAAAAGAAATGAACATTGGTTAAGCGCCTTCCAAGTGCCAGGCATGTTGCATCATCTCATTCAATTCTTGTAACACTCCTGGAAGATAAGTACTACCCCATTCACTTTACAGAGGGGTCAACTGCCTGTCAGGGAAATCAAGCAATTTGCCCAGAGTCACAGGGCTGGTAAATCTGCTGACCCAGAATTTGAATCCTAGTCTTTCTAACAGAAAAACTTATGCTGTTTCCACTGTACCCCATAAATTACATAATGTGCTGCATTTTACTGAATTGAAAATATCATCAGTAGTAGGCTGCTCTAATATTGTACATTCCACTAAAAAAGAAATGCACTGCCAATTACACCATGACACACCATTTGTTTGTACAATAAATCCTGATTCTGAGACGTAAAAGGGTGAAAAAAAATGAATCTTAGAAAGAATGATCTGGTAAAGACGGTTTAAAGATTATTTGAGCAGCTGCTGTGCTATGTACAGTCTAGACCAGCACACAAAAACACCCAGGGTAAGGAAAGATCAAGAAGACATTGCCATAATCATTCAGCTATCAAGAAACAGAAGCCTGGCAGAATAAAGCAAAAAGAATGAAAAGAACTGAAGACAGTCTCAGAGACCTCTGGGACAACATTAAACACAACAACATTCAAATTATAGGGGTCCCAGAAGAAGAAGAAGAAGAGAAAGGGACTGAGAAAATATTTGAAGAGATTATGGTTGAAAGATTCCCTAATATGGGAAAGGAAATAGTTAATCAAGTCCAGGAAGCACAGAGAGTCCCATACAAGATAAATCCAAGGAGAAATAAAAAATCGAACAACCCAATCCAACAATGGGCAGAAGACTTAAATAGACATTTCTCCAAAGAAGATATACAGATTGCCAACAATCACATGAAAGAATGCTCAACATCATTAATCAGTAGAGAAATGCAAATGAAAACTACAATGAGATATCATCTCACACCAGTCAGAATGGCCAGCATCAAAAAACCTAGAAAGAATAAATGCTGGAGAGAGTGTGGAGAAAACGGAACTGGTGGGAATGTGAATTGGCACAGCCACTATGGAGAACAGTATGGAGATTCCTTAAAAAACTGCAAATAGAACTACCATATGAACCCACAATCACATATACCCTGAGAAAACCATAATTCAAAAAGAGTCATGTACCAAAATGTTCATTGCAGCTCTATTTACAATAGCCAGGAGATGGAAGCAACCTAAGTGTCCATCATCGGATGAATGGATAAGGAAGATGTAGCACATATATACAATGGAATATTACTCAGCCATAAAAAGAAACGAAATTGAGTTATCTGTAGTGAGGCGGATGGACCTAGAGTCTGTCATACAGAGTGAAGTAAGTCAGAAAGAGAAAGACAAATACCATATGCTAACACATATATATGGAATTTAAGGAAAAAAATGTCATGAAGAACCTAGGGGTAAGACGGGAATAAAGACATAGACCTACTAGAGAGTGGAGTTGAGGATCTGGAGAGGGAGAGGTGTAGGCTGTGACGAGGTGAGGGAGTGGCATGGACATATGTGCACTACCAAACGTGGAGTGGCTAACTAGTGGGAAGCAGCCGCATGGCACAGGGAGATAGGCTTGGTGCTTTGTGACCACCTAGTGGGGTGGGATAGGGAGGGTCAGAGGGAGGGAGACACAAGAGGGAGGAGATATGGGAAAGTATGTATATGTATGGCTGGTTCACTTTGTTATAAAGCAGAAGCTAACACACCACTGTAAAGCAATTATACTCCAATAAAGATATTAAAAAAAAAAAAAAGAAAGAAACTGAAGCCTGAGTAAAGACAGAGACTTGTGAAACTGGAAGACCAGGCCAATTTCCAGGAAGCACTGTGGCAGGTGAATCAACGGGGAACAGTGCAATTTGGATCTAGGTTGTAAAGGATGAAGAATGAAGTATGAGCCACAGTTTTAAAGTCTGGAAGACTGGGGAATAGTAGCAACTGAGAAATTGGGAAAAGGAAGAAGGATGGGTTCCATTTTAGATATTTTAACATTCAAAAACCAACTATCTTCATGTAACTCTGGTGAGGGCTGGAGATGCTGATATGGGGCTCACTCACACACAGGCACCATCTTCAGAAGATGACACCTACTTGGGGGTCTAGGGATGAAAAAAACAGGTGGACAGGTCTGGACCTGTGCTGCCAAAGGAAACATGAAGAGATGGAATGTTAAGCAAAGAAGAGAAGGACAAACTCTAGACCAAAGGGGCCTCAGGAGGTACCTTCACCAAGGATGAGCATCTTCCTCTCTGGTGCCTTCAGGTGGCACCACAATGGCATTGTGAGGCAGAGAGCAGGTTTGGCAAGATCTTCCTGCTGGCTGGAGCTGCAGGTTTCACTCACACTTCCCTACACACCTGACTCAACACTTGCCTGCCAGAGAGAAGGAAAAGGGCTGGGTCGGCATAGGAGTTCCTGCTTTGAGACCAAGTTGTTATATTTAATTGCAAGGGTTTATGGGGGAATTTTTTAAAAAGCTATCTTTAGCAAAGCTGCAAAAGGTAACAAATGGCACCCATCAAGACAAGGACTGTTCATCTAATATTGGGAAATAAAGTTTCCATCACCTTCCTCTTTTGATTTCAAATAAAGTTTAAGTCTTAAGACAGCAGGTAAATGAACTGCTTGACCATAAGTTTTAGTCTACTGCCTCATATCGTTACTCAGCCCCAATTCCACAGTGCTTTTTTTTTTTTTTTTTTTTTTTTTGCGGTACGCGGGCCTCTCACTGTTGTGGCCTCTCCTGCGGAGCACAGGCTGCAGACGCACAGGCTCAGTGGCCATGGCTCATGGGCCCAGCCGCTCCGCGGCATGTGGGATCCTCCTGGACCAGGGCACAAACCCGTGTCCCCTGCATCGGCAGGCAGACTCTCAACCACTGTGCCACCAGGGAAGCCCCCACAGTGCTTTTGAACACTGCATTAACTATTTCATATTATGCACCTGCCAACTAAAGAACGTTGCTCACCATCTGGCTCTACAAGAATTAAGTCACTAGCCACTGCAGCCATGTTGCAGTATGACCTTCAACATTACCCTGAAAGGAGTTCAAGGCCGAGATCAGGAAGGAGGCACTCCGTGCTCTGGGAAACCTGGCAGAACAGGCCTTCAGATAGTTAGATATTTTCAGGAGAAAATTTTTATGAACCTGGATTCTTGCATCTTCCCATACTTAGAAAAGCACCAAAACCATTGACTAACATACCAGTTCCTTGTGACTAGTAGCAACCTTCTACCGAGATGTGTGCTCTGTTGCACGTTCCCCTTTTGCCAAAATCACATGTGTACTGACCTCCCCCTTAGCTCTCAGAACAGTTTCTCAGAGCTCTCTGCAAGGCTGTCTCCCAGACTATAGTACTCAGTAAGACACCAAAAAACTTGACTCATAGTTTCTACACTGTGTGTGTGTGTGTTTTTCTTTTTAGTTGACACACCCTACTAATGCAATGTCCAAAAGTGATCAAATAAAAGGAAAAGTTACTAATTTGACTAGTGAAAAATTATTAATCATTATCTGGATTTTTTTTTTACATGTACAAATGAATTTCCATTCACTACAGAAGCTCCTCTAATTAAGTTTCTCCATCACTTGCATCAGGACACCTGTTACTGGGCAGTCAGGTTCTCATCCCTGTTAGAATGGTCTCACCCTGACCACTCCCATCTAGAGCTTCAGTCCAGCATGGGAGCATTTGACTATTGAGCACCCAAAATGTGGCCAGTCTGAACTGGGATGTGTTGTGAGTGTAAAATATACACTGGACTTTGAAGACTTCGTATAAAAAAAAATAATATAAAATAACTAATAATTTTTATGTTGACTATGTGTTGAAATGATATTTTGGATATAAAATGGCTTAAATATGTTCTTAAATTTTTTTTTCTGCTTCCTTTTACTTTTCAAAACGTAGTTAGAAAATCTAATTGCATTTGTGGCTTGCATCTGTGATTCCCATTATACTTCTTTTGCACAGCAGTGGTCTAGACTCTCAGCTTCTGGGTCTTATTCATTTAATAAATTCACTTTAATCAACATTTATTATGTATATAATATGAACCAGGTACTCTAAAAAGGACTGGTGATAAATAGATATAAATAATATGACTTCTGACTTTGATGAGCTTCCAGTTAGGGGGAAAGGCATTTTAAAAGTAATTAAAACAATATGACAGATACTATTAAAGACTAGAAATAAAGCACTATGGAATCTTGAAGAAGGAAATTCACTGTTTCTTAAAGGATGAGTAGAAAATTTTCTAGTCATTGGCATGGGGAACAATTTAAGAGCAACCCGAACAGAGGGCACAGTGGGTCTGAAGACTCAGGGGAGAAGAAAGAACTTGTTTGGGGAACTGAACGCAGATTAGAAAAGCTAAAACAGGCTACCTGTGTGGGAGGGGACAGACAAGACCTCAGTGGATAGGGGTGGAAAAGAGAAACTCGTATGCCAGGCTAAGACATGCAGAATGTATCTTGTGGATGAAAGAGTCAGATATGTATTTCAGAGATACCACTGCAGAAATATGGTGGAGGGTGGACAAGGTGGTCCAGGTGGCTGTAAGGGTTGAGGCTGGGGAGGAGAAGGACGAGATGAAGGTAAACAGGCCCGCAGCATATCTACTGCAATAGTCAAGATGACAGTAATAGAGACTTGAACAGCGGAGATACACTGGAGAAATATTTAGGAGGTAGAATCCACAGGTCTTTGGGATTTATTGGATGTTAAAGGTGAAGAAAAAGGAACAGGGTTATTTACTTTGGTGACTAAGTGATGTGAGAGGAATACTAGATGCTCATTAAAACTGTTTGCTATCAGAAGGTATTCTTAAGGAATGAAACTAAGTTGAGTGGCTGGACTGAAATGAAACTGTTTTCAAAATGGAGCAGTGGCTAAGTGCCCAGATCAATCAAGTACCCCCGTTAGAGGTCCCTGCCCCAATCAGGTCTACTCCTGCTCAGGGTACCTGTGGGGGCAGGGTGGGGCAGATTATAAGGGTTCAGGGAGTAGAGGGGGAATATTTGGGAATCAGAAAGCAAGAACTTCTTGCTTCTTAGAAAGCAAGAACTTGGGCTGGAGTTTGAAGGGTAGGCGGTGGAGGAGAAAGGGTATTTCTGATAAGAGGGGAGAAGTGCAATAGGCACAGCGAATGAGATTTTCAAGTCAAGAATGAGTGATCAGCAAGACATGCTCCAAGGATAGGCTGAGGATGGCCAAACTGGCATGGAGTGTTTATGTTGGGAAAAATGGCAGATGAAGTTGGGGAGACAGCTGGGATCACATTAAAGAGGGACCCCATCGGAAGCAGGGAGCCATTATAAGGTTTTAGCAAAGGAAATGACAACCTGACATTTAAGTAAGGTTACTCTGGTGATGTATAGAAGAACTCAAGTAGGATGATGGTGTAGGCAGCTCTGCTTGCTACTTTTACTAAACCCAGTAAATGTCAAGTACTCTTCCAGGCCCCGGAGACTTAAAAGTAAGTGAGGAGGGGCTTCCCTGGTGGCACAGTGGCTAAGAATCCACCTGCCAATGCAGGGGACATGGGTTCGAGCCCTGGTCTGGGAGGATCCCGTGTGCCGTGGAGCAACTGGGCCCGTGTGCCACAACTGCTGAGCCTGCACTCTAGAGCCCGTGCTCCACAACAAGGGAAGCCACCGTGATGAGAAGCCCACGCACCGCAACAAATAGTGGCCCCTGTTCGTCACAACTAGAGAAAGTCCACGTGCAGCACCAAAGACCCAACGCAGCCAAAAATAAAATAAATTAAAAAAAAAATAAGTGAGGACTAGTCTCTTCCTCCAGGACTTGCAACCTACTGTGGGTAAGCACAGAACAAGATCAGTTAAGATCCTCTTTGTTCATCATTTTTTTTTAATAGCTTTAAAAAAATTTATTTTTGGCTGCCTTGGGTTTTTGTTGCTCTGCATGGGCTTTCTCTAGTTGCGGTGAGTGGGGGCTACTCTTTGTTGCGGTGTGCAGGGTTCTCATTGCAGTAGCTTCTCTTGCTGGGGAGCATGGGCTTTAGGTGTGTGGGCTTCAGTAGTTGTGGCACACGGGCTCAGTAGTTGTGGCACACAGGCTCAGTAGTTGTGGCACATGGGCTTAGTTGCTCTGTGGCATGTGGGATCTTCCCGGACCAGGGCTCGAACCTGTGTTCCCTGCATTGGCAGGTGGATTCTTAACTACTGCACCACCAGGGAAGTCTCTTCATCTAATTTTTTGAACCAATTAAGGTTAGATCAGGGTCTCAGCAACAAGAATGGAGAGGAAACATCTGAAAGCAGGGCTTGCAGATAATTACAAGCCCTTTATTTATTGGGTCCTGCACCACCTGCTTTTACCCAAATCTGTCTTTATTTTTCCCAATTTATTCCCCTGTTCTTCCTTTTGATCCTCTACTCCATAGTCAAGGGCACTCACTGAACACTGGCAAATCAAATAACATCTTATTTAAACCCCTGTCTTTCTCTGAGCCATGTGTGTTTTCTGCTCTGAGTAGGCTTGACATTCTTTCCATTTAATGTCACCATCTCCAAGCAGTCAACTATGTATATTACACATGGAATTAGTTGAAGTTCACATAATCAGAGAGCCTGGTGCATTTTCATTAAAACTCTTAGTTTAAATGAACAAATAAAGGAAATACTAGAAAACAGTCTGCCAAACAGGCATAGAGAAAAAAGTACATGGCCTTGCTTGAAGTGTAACTCTGCAGTCTATCAACTTAGTTCAATAGAGATTTAACTCAATAGTCAAGTACCTGGCACATAGTAGGCCAATCACTGGGATAAGTTGAATAAGACAGTTCCAGTTCTGAGAATTTTTAGACGTTATAGACAGGTGATGAAAAACGTACCTAGTCAGATGTCTCCTTATCTTTGCCGCTCATTCTAGTCCGCACCACGATCATTTCTTACTTGCGCTGCCTTACTGTTTCTGCCATCTCTCCCCACCCCCACTCCAGTCCCCTCACAAAGCTTGCGCGAACCTCTTAAACATAAATCCCGTCACTCTTTCACTTCTTACTCAGGAACATTCTGAGTCCTTACTCTCAGTCCATAAGGTATGATCTTCTTTTGATGTCATCTCCTACCATCATTTATCTTACTCATTACTCCATTCTACTCCATTCCCACTTGGCTTCTTTACTGTGCCTAGAATATTCTAAACACTTTCCCACCCCAGACCCTTTTCCTGGCTGCCTCTGTCTGGAATTCTCCTCCCAAAACGTCTGCATGATTTGCTCCATTACCTCTGCAGATCTCTGCTCAAAGGCTGTCTTATTACTCAGTCCTTCTCTGACTACCTGGCATTCCCTACCTCCCTTTATCATTTTTTACTTTTCTTAAAAGCATTTACTCAGTAAAATGTATCTATTACCACTGGAATTTACCGTTTATTGTCTGCCTCTCTCAACAATATTGGAAGCTCCACGAGAAGAGGGTGTGATGGGTTTTTTCCCTGTATTTCCAGCACGTGGAATGTCAACTAGCATGTTGTCAATGGTCAATAAACACTTCTTAAATGAGCTGGATCAATGACTGGGAGTTATGCACAGGACTTTAGGGGAGCAGGGTATGTGGTATAACCTGGGAGGAATGAGGGGAGCAGAGAACAATTCTTTAAGCAAGTAATGTTTGGGCTGAGACTTCATTCATTCAACATTCTTATGGAGTTTTACTACGTGCCAGGCGCTATTCTAGGATGTAGCTGTCATAAAGGCAGACAAGTCCCTGTTCCTGTGGAACTTACAATCTTGGAAGAAAGACAAGAAACAATCCAATGCACGAGTAAACAAGAAAAATATCCAACACTGACACATGCTATGCAAATAACTAAAATAGGATGATGTAAAATACAGCACACCTAGGGGGTTACTTTAGATTGGGTCATGAGGGAAGCAACTCTAGGAAGTGACATTTCAGAGGAGACTTGAAGGACAGTGAGTAAGCACCCATGAAAAGATGAGGGGGTGAGCATTCCTATAGAGAGACAGCCAGGGAAAATTCCTGAAATGGAATGGGCTTGAAGTGTTCAAGGGACCAACTGGAGGACACACAGCTGCAGAGAAGTGGGCAAGGAGAAGAGGGGCATGACTTAAGATCAGACAGGAAGAGTCCTAGGAATGAGCAGGACTTAGGAGGTGAAGCAGGGGAAGAAGCAGATGGAAAAGCATTGTAGGTGGTAAGAACAGCAAAGGCAAGAAAGCAGGAAATAGACTGGTATGTTTGAGTAACTCTAGGAAATGTGTTTCTCCTGAGTCCAATGCACAAAGATGGAATCCAGAACAGTGTACGGCTAAATTCGTTTTTTTGTGAAGCTTCTGGCACATTTTGCTGCAGCTGAGAAAAGAGGACCATCTCTCCAGTAAACACAGCCTCAGGGAGCTCTATAACCAACCTATTTTGGAAGGTGGGAAGCAAGTGCAACCTTGCATATTGTATTCTAAACACAACCTCAGATGTGTAAGCTGTCACCACCCCCATTTTAGACACTAAAGGACCAGCAGGTGGGTTAAGTCACTCACAGTCAAGAGCTAGGGCTCAATTCCATGTCATGCTTTACCCAGTGCTGTTAACTCTGCTGTCCAGTATCTCACTGACTGATTCAATACACCTGCCTGGAATGATCCTTGCCATCAATTTCTTCTATGGAGCTTGCCTTCTACTGTTTTCCTTTGGCTTTATCTGTTTTCTCCTGTACCTACTTAAAATTTAGAAAATATATTTTTCCTTTTTTCCCCTCAGCTAATCCTAATCAATTCCATGTTTTATGGAGGCTGTTCTGTAGCTCAACCTTCTTCTACTGACAAAAGTGATGCAAACCCAAATAAACTCAAAGATGGGATTAATAGGCTTGGATACATTTCTTTACAGTAACTGAGTCCCCAAGGAATGTCTAAGTCTTTGGGAATCTTGACATATCAGAATTTTTAACAGTTGAGACTTTGTTATCAGTAGAACGAGATTCCTCAGAGAAAGTGGTGCTGACTTCACAACAAGGAATTTAGGTTGATGATTTTTCAAGTAAACAGTGACTTAGGAGTAACTATTCAATATGTGTGTCACAATGGCTTGCTGCTAACAGACACTATGCATTGAGATCAAAGCCATTTTGAAACTTATTTTATACATCCTATTAGAAGGCACTAGGAAGTATACCAAGACAAAATATTTACAGTCAACCCTTGAATAACACAGGTTTGAACCGTGTGGATCCACTCATGTGGATGTTTTCAGTAGTAAATATTACAGTATGAAATGATCCATGGTTGGTTGAATCCTCGGATATGGAGGGACCGTGGATACAGAGGGCTGACTGTAAAGTTATACGTGTATTTTCAACTACGCAGAGGGTCAGCACCCCTAACCCCTGCATTGTTTGAGGGTCAACTGTATTCAGAAGGAAACAAATGAGGGGTGAAATTTTCTTCCATTAACAATGTCACATTTTCGGCGGGGGCAGGGCGGGGTGGTGGTGTGATGAATTGGGAGATTGGGATTGACATATATACACTAATATGTATAAAATGGATAACTAATAAGAACCTGCTGTACAAAAAGATAAAATAAAATTCAAAAATTAAAAAAAAAAAACCCAAAACTCTCTCCCAACCCAAAGAGTAAAAAAAAAAAAAAGACACATTTTGCACTCTTACACCACAAACCTCTAGTTCATAGTCCTTACTTAACAATGTAAACATGTAGTTAGGATAGCACTGTTCAGTTAAGATGTCCATTGCAAATGAAGGTGATGAATTCTGACTAAATAACGCTATCTATAGTTGCAGGAGCCATTCACTTAAAATTTTTTTTGGATGTCTAAGATATGCCCAATGTCTTCTAGTACTTTTCTATTAGGTGGCCTCATCAATAGTTTCTACAAATGCCAGGATGTTTATAAATTTTAGCAATGACATGCACAGTTACTGTTTCTTGAAAGGCTGATGGTTTGTTTTTGTTTTGTTTTGTTTTTTTGGTAAATGGTAAATTCCCAAAATGCTTGGGAAAAAGGACATTCTTCAATGCAAATAAAAACTAAAAGGTAGGACAGAAGGCAAGGACTGACCAAGCTGCTAAAGAAATACTCGGGAGAGAGTTGGTCCCAATTTTTTGATGCAAAACATTTCCAGAGATGCCAGCTTAAAGGCAGGTGCTCAGCAACCTTGCCCTTTTTGACATTAGTGGAGGTTAGCAAAAAAGCAAATAAACATAATTCCAAGAAAAAGATGAGCCAATACCGGGTAGGGTCCAAGAAACAGCATAAAAGTGCAAAACATCAAAAATGACTAAATATTTTACTTCCATTTTCCAGTGTTTCTTTTCACCCACGCTTAAAGAAATGAAATATTTCAGGGCTTAAAACATATTTTATAACACCCGAACTGTGACAAGAAACAAACATTAGTTATTTAGCTGACATAATTAAAAATGAAATTAATATCAGCGTTACCTGAAATTCTAATCCATAGTTTTCTCTGCAGAATTCTCTTAATTTAGGATACACGTTTTCTCTTAGTGCCTGTCTTTCTGCTCCCGTGTCTGTGGTAGAAAAGCAAACACACAGAAAGTGAGTTACGTCCACATAGTACACATTTCTGGAAAAAAAAGAAAGCTTACAAATAAACATTAACATTAATATAATCAAGCTGGGGTGCTGCATCGTGAAATGATGGGATATTAGCCTGCAGGAGAAGACTTGCTCTTAACAGAGCAGGGGAGCTGAGATGTGTACCATGCACACAGGGCGAATGGGAGCCCTGGGTAAGTTCTGTGGGTGCTGGCAGAGCTGGGAATTCACAGCTCATTCTTTATACCCACATAGACCCTCACATGGTGCTCTTAAATAGCTACAACCACATTGTCTTTCAAAGAGGCAGAAGGAAAAATTGTAAGGCTGTCAGGTGTAGCTCCATTGAGTGTAAATATTTCAAAACACACACACACACTGATTACTGATTTCCAAAAACATCCAGACTCTATCATTCCCTACAGTATTTAGAAACAATGCTACTTTTACAAGATTCAGTACAGCATCTGTGCAATCAGCACAATAGTCAGGAGTGACAAATTGTAGGAGTCATCGTCTAAAACTAGCGGATTCCACTAGCCAATGGTTCAACATTAGCGTCTCCCACCCTGGGCTTAGGGACCTGTTATATCAGAGAGGGGATCGTTTTACATGTGCCACAGTGTGTAAAAGCTTCGAAATAAAATATTTAAAAATTATCCGTGTCATTAAAAAGTACGAGAAGAAACAGAGAACCCGAAACCAGAAGAACCATAACATATGTATGTATTTAATGTTGAATGTTCTGCACAGAAAGGGATTCTACAGCCACTTGTGCTGGACGGTGCTCTACATCAGTGATGACGCTGTAAGATGCTTACAGCAAAGAGAATGGTCCTCGCCCAGCTAACTTCACAGAAAGATAAGAATCAGAGCTTAAAAAATTAGGTTAATGTGTTATCTCATGAAAAGGACCATTTGCTAAATGTACCTCAATCCCAGCCATAACCATGAAACACCTGCATACCACATTTATAACTCAGGAACCAATTTAAAAGACTGTCCTTGTTATTCTCAAGCACATCTGTCCGTGCAAACTCAGCCACATGCCGTGTTGACCTACTCTACTTTCCTACTGTTCTCAAGCCTGTTTTGAGAGGCAACCAACCAATCCCAAGAGTCTGAGATGCAGTGGCAGCTTGACAGAGTGACAGGAACCAGTGTTTACATGGGAACCAAAGACTCAGTACAAGGTCTTCGAGATTACCCTGTGATCCAAACAAGTAGGGTCTTTTCCCCCCATAGATCTAACATGGACCTAAGTCCAAAGGGAAAGCAGGAGGACCGTGTTGAGGAGGGTACAACTGAGCAGTGCCCATGTGCCCTTACGGCACTAGTGGAAGCAGATTAAGCTTCCACATGATTTATATAATCTTGGGATCAGGTGTCCATCCTCCCTCACCCCACTGTAAGGGCTGAAAACACTATCTTCCAAGTAAAGCTGATGATATTCAATCTCTCTAAAAGGCTACCGACTTTTAAGACCCAAATAATAAAAAGTCACTTTAAAAATGAAGAGATACTACCAGATGTGGAATTTGGGAATATATTAAACAATGATTATTGGTAAGATATTCTAAAAAAAATAGTATTCAAATAATACATGAAAAAAAATTATGAAATGAGCAGAAATTTGCTTCTAAAAAATGTTATTATAACTCTTATTACTGGGTCCCAAGACCTGAATGTGTCATAGTAAGGAGGCTAAGACAGAAATGCAGTATCTAATTACCAACGTTTACTGAGTGCTTACTGTAGACTAGTAGTGTGCTAAGTTTTTCTATGTGTATTTTCTTAGTCACTTCTGTCAAAAACCCTATGAAAATCAACAGTCCATTTTTAAAATAAGAGGAAACAAATATAAAGGGGTTAAGAGACATGCCTGAGGTCATGTGACCACTAAGTTGGAGAACCTGGATTTGAATTTAGAGAGCCGAATGCCATAGTCTGCTCTAACCATGGAAAATATGCAACTGTGCAAAGAATCAATTTTTGAAAATGACAAATGCAAGAGCTTCCCAGAATGGTTAAGGGATGCTGAAGTCCTAATATTTATGAAACAAACAAAAATCTCAGTTATCCGTGACAAATTTTTCCCTTTCTATAATACACCCTTCAACAGCCAACCCATCAATAAGTTCTCTTGCTCCATCCATCTCTAAATAAATCCTGAATGAATCTACTTCTCTGCACCTCTGGTACAAGCCAAACTCATCTCTCACCTGGACCCTATCTCGCTGTTTCCATACTTGGCTCCGTCAATCCATTCTCCACAGAGCAGCCAGATTTATGTAAAAACATAAATCCGATCACATCACTCTCTTGTTTAAAATCCTCCAGCAGCTCTTCATGGAACTTGGAATGAAATCCCCACTCCTTACCTTGAATGTTCTCTCCTTCTCTAGCTCATTTCTTACCACTTGCCCTGTTCATGTCACTCAAGCAGCGCTGGCGTTCATTTGGTTCCTGGGTTATATTCTCACTGGTGACCTCTGCTCTAGCCATGACTTCCTCCTGGAATGCTTAGTCCCATGATCATTTCATGTCATCTCCTGTCATTCAAGTGTCAGCTTTAATGCCACCTCCTCAGAGAGGCCTTCTCTGAGCCCTCCAGCTATAGACCCCTCTGTATCACACCATCTTCTTCAAATTCTTTGCACATTACTCATCACTATTGGTGATAATTTTCTGTTTACTATGTGTCTCCCCCACTGCCAGGTGAGCTCAATGGGACTCAGGACCTTCTTCTGTATCTTTCGCTGCTACATCCCCAGTGACTAGAGTCATGCTCAATTAAGGAAGGAGTATATGAAAAAACCCACACAGGCACCAGGGATAAAAATGAGCTGACAGGCAATGCATCTCTGCAATTACCTCCAGAAACAGAAAGGCTTCCTACATTACAATATGCCATTGATTGGACAGGGAATCAAGACTGTGAAATTCTGGGAAATACATGATTGGGTTTAGAAAGTGGACTTCATGAAGTAAGTGAATGAACTGAAATACTGATGTCTTTCATGGTTTCTGTGTTTCTGGCAAAATACTAATATTTTATCAAATTATGTTAAATGTTTCTAAAAATGTGAGGGAAGTGTATGACAGGCATTGTTTATTATTACTTATATTACAAAAGCGACTCAGATTTTCCTATATTTGTATTAATATAGGATGATTGGCTCTGGAAATGGAAAAGTAATTAAAATAAAATGGATTAATTATGCTGGGTGACAGATAAGCTGGCTTAATTATACGAAAAACCTGATTCATACTGACAGCACATCCTGATGGTTGGCAATTAAAAAACACTAGAATGTCATGGATAGGAAAAATTAAGTCACAGAATGTCACACATAAAAAGGGACCTCTTACAAAAGTGTAGAAGACGAGGTATGTCATCATTTATTCTTCATAGTCACTGCATCCATTTGTATCTGTCCAGCTCCTGAATGCTTTGAAAAGATGCATTAACACTTCGGTAGCACTAAAGAGGTTTTTAAAGAGTTGCTTTCTAAATAATTCCTCTATGATTTCAGAATTAATGACGGTCTCTGTGTAGTATCTGAGTTACCTGCAGGAAGAACATTAGCTGGCACAGAATTATCAGTGAATATCTTTATCCTACTTCAAGCAGGATTTAGATTAATTCCAAGCTTTTATTAAAAATAAGAGTGCCAAAATGACCATGTGGGACTGGAACTTCTTACTGCCCCACCTCACCCAACCTTCAGAGCACGGATGTTAGATTAAGTCATTTCCCTCTTGGCGGCTCACAAAACTTATTTAGGATCCACCTACAGCTGTCATTCCAGCCTGGGTTCCCAAGTCTCTGTAGGTTTGCTCTTGCCTGGATTTTCCCTCTTTACCTGGCCCCTTAGCCAATGATTCATCTGGACATCTTATCTGACTTTTGTTGTTGTTGGGGTTGATTTCCTGTCTGGCAGCTTCCCAGAGGCTACCTCCTCTCCATGCCCTCCAAGTCCTCTGTGCCCAACCATCACCCTCACCATTCATTATTTCCATATCACCACATCCTGTCAATTTTATCATAATCTTCTTTTGAATGTGGCTGTGCTTTTCTGTCTACTCTCTATTTTTGTACTCACCATCTCTCAGCCCTTAGAGTCCTATTTGACTGACCTGTTACCTGTCCCTTCTCATTGCAGTCTTAAGCTCCACAGAGCTGCTGGAGATAAATTCTAAGACAAAACAAAAGTGAAAACTAATTTGATCATTAAAGACCTTGGCTGGCATCTGGTGGCCCAGAGGATGAAGGCCAGAATATTCAGCAGGTGTAAATGTATCTTCGACCTAAGTTCTATCTTCTACTGCTCTTTATCATGCACCCTCCAGGGTATTTTTTCAGATATTACTTGAACCCGAGCCTTGTCTTTACACATACTGCTTTCCACACCCAGAATCCCCTATCTACTGCATCCCCTTTGCTTGGCAGACTCAGACCCTCCTGAGTCCCAATCAAAGGCAGCACAGTTTGTGAATGCTTACGAGACAGAGACAGGCATGCCCTGGCCACCCCATAGCACTTTGTTCACTCCTATATAACATCATGTATTTTACTTTATTATAAATATAATATTTTTAATTTATTTATTTTTAGTCTGTCTCCCCCATTAGACTTGTGAATTCATGGGAGGCAAGGACTTCCTCATACATAATTATTATAATTAGGAATGAAATGTCATGTAGCATACTGATGCTACAGAAGTTAAAAAATATATATAAGGATATACTGTGAACAATAACTTTATTTCTAATAAATTAGAAAATGTGGGTGAAATGAACAAATTCTAGAAACAGAAATTATTGAAAGTGACTCAAGGAAAAGAAAATCGGAAGAGATCTACAACAAGTTAAAAAATTCAATTAGTTATTAAAAATCTTCCCAAAGAAAATCACCACCCAAGAGTATTTAACTGATATATCAATAGTTAAAGAAATAATCCCTTACACTTTCAGAAAAGAGTAGAAGGAACACTTCAACTCATTCTTTAAGTCTATATTATCCTAAACCCCAAATGAGACAATAACATCAAAAGAAAAAAACACAAAACAAAAACTGCAGACCAATATATATCCCTCATGAACACTGAGGCAAAAACTCTTAGCAAGATACTAGCAAACTGCCCCCAGCAATATATACACTGTCACCTAAGGGGATATAGTACAAGAATGATAGGTTAGTTTAACGTGGAATATGCCACATTAATACAGGGCATGACCATATGATCACTCCACAGATGCAGAAAAACTTTTGCCAAAATCTAATACCCATTCAGCCACAGGGAACAGAAAGTAATTTCTTTGCCCTGATAAAGGGCACTTACACAAAACCCTACAATTAGCACCATGTTTCATGGCTTAAGACTGAATATTTTCCACCTATGATCAGGAACACATTATCACTTACAGTCAACATTTCACTGGAGGTTGTAGTCAGTGCAGTGAAGAAAAAATTAAAAATAAAGGCATCTAGACTGAAAAGGAAAAAAATATTCTCAGTTGACAAGGTCTTGTATGTAGGAAACCCTGAGGAATCCAGAGGAAAAAAACAATGGCTATAAACGATTTCAACAAGGTGGCTGGATAGACTATACAAATCAACAGTATTTCTCTATACTCACAACAAACAATCCAAAAATGAAATAGAAAAACTGCAGATCCAACACAGTCCCTATCAAAACCCCAGCATATTTTGCAATTATTTTTTCCGTACCATTATTGAAATGAAGTTTTAAAGCACACTTTGGTCAATCTTGCTCATTATCTGATCTGTTAAGTACCCCAACTGGTATCAAACAGAAAAGACAGTAGAGGGACTAACTGTGGTTCTAGAACCAAACTCCCCGTGTCTGAATCCCAGCTCTTCACCTGCTAGCTGTGTGATTTCAGGCAAATTAAAAGATGTCTTTTGTTTTTCATTTGTCATGTGGAATCAAAATTACTAGTATCAAGCTTATGAGGTTGTTGTGAAGATTAGATGGAGTCTTTCAACACCACCTGGCATGTGGTAAATACTCAATAAATGTTGCAATTATTCTATCAAACAATTTGGGGAATCAAAGACTAAAGCATCTTTTATTATGAGAATTTTTAGCACTGAAAGATTTATAGTAAAGTAGCTACAACCATCATGATCTTGATCATGATCATTGTAGTTCTTAAAATGATTAAATTTTCAAGATAGTTTTCAAAGGTTTAGGGAAAACCATAGTTAAAATGTAATTTTAAAAATATCACCAGTTTAGGGTTTCCCTGGTGGTGCAGAGGTTAAGAATCCACCTGCCAATGCAGGGGACATGGGTTCGAGCCCTAGTCCGGGAAGATCCCACATGCCACGGAGCAACTAAGCCTGTGTGCCACAACTACGGAGCCTACGCTCTAGAGTCTGCGTGCCACAACTACTGAGCCCGTGCACCTAGAGCCTGTGCTCTGCAACAAGAGAAGCCACTGCAATGAGAAGCCCGTGCATCGCAATGAAGAGGAGTCCCCACTCACAGCAACCAGAGAAAGCCCGTGTGGAGCAATGAAGACCCAACTCAGCCAAAAATAAAGAAATAAAGGCTTAAGTTAAAGAAAATATATCACCAGTTTATCCAAATACTCTTAAAAGTTCCCAGTAGGAATTCACTAACTAGATTACTGCTACACCTCAATATACTTTAGGAAAAAGGAGTAAACTATAAAAGATAACAATGCTGGGCTTAGTTCTGGTAATATTGAGGAAAAGAACCCTCACAAATACGACACTAAAACAACCCAAATATGGCATAACAATATTTTAACATATATATTTAAAAATGTGTCACATAGTTTGAGTGAAACTAAGCAATGCACAGAGGCCCAAGGCACAGTGAAAGCAGTAATCTCAGAAAATAAGGGATCTCTGAGGCCAGCTTTTGGTTATTTTCCACTAAGCCCTGGTGACCTTTAGTGTTGATTTTTGTCTTTTGTGGGTGCAGGGTAGATTGGACACAAAGCACAGAGCCCCAAAGTGATGAGTCCAACAGGAAATCCTTGCAAAAGGCCATGACCCCAAAGAGCTAAGACCTTCAGTGTGAGGGTGAATCAGAAATCAATCTTCATCACCAAGAAAACCTGCTGTTATACCATTCGGACTAAGTGGAAAAAAAACAACCTCCTTGATATTCGTAATCACAAGCTTGGCTTCTTGTAGGTTAGCAGTGCAAATTCATTTTATTTAGTCTGACAAGGAATTCCCTGGTGGTCCAGGGGTTAGGATTCCATGCTTCCACTACAGGGAGCACGGGTTCGATCCCTGCTCGGGAAACTGTGAATAAGATACTGCATGCCATGCCGTGACCCCTAGTGCTTGAGAAGCATAATTTCTAACAAGGCCTAATGAATTTCAGCAAATTAAAAGTTTCAAAGACTATTAAGCCACATGCACTCACACACACGAATTCCTGGGGTTTATCCCAGGAATGCAAGGATTCTTCAATATACACAAATCAATCAATGTGATAAACCATATTAACAAGCTGAAGAATAAAAACCATATGACCATCTCAATAGATGCAGAAAAAGCTTTTGAAAAAATTCAACACCCATTTATGATAAAAACTCTCCAGAAAGTGGGCATAGAGAGAACCTACCGCAACACAATAAAGGCCACATATGACAAACCCACAGCAAACATCATATTCAATGGTGAAAAACTGAAAGCATTTCCTCTAAGATCAGGAACAAGAGAAGGATGTCTACTCTCGCCACTATTATTCAACATAGTTTTGGAAGTTCCAGCTATGGCAATCAAAGAAAAAGAAATAAAAGGAATACAAATTGGAAAAGAAGTAGTAAAACTGTCACTGTTTGCAGATGACATGATACTATACATAGAGAATCCTAAAGATGCCACCAGAAAACTATCAGAACTAATCACTGAATTTGGTAAGGTTGCAGGATTCAAAATTAATGCACAGAAACCTCTGGCATTCCTATATACCAGCAATGAAAAATCAGAAAGAGAAATTAAGGAAACAATCCCATTTACCATCACAACAAAAAGAATAGAATACCTAGGAATAAGCCTGCCCAAGGAGGCAAAAGACTTGTACTCAGAAAACTATAAAACACTGATGAAGAAATCAAAGATGACATAAACAGAGGGAGAAATATACCATATTCTTATATTGGAAGAATCAATATTGTGAAAATGACTATACTACCCAAAGCAATCTACAGATTCAATGCAGTCCCTATCAAACTACCAATGGCATTCTTCACAGAATTAGAACAAAAAATTTTACAATTCGTATGGAAACACAAAAGACCCCAAATAGCCCAAGCAATCTTGAGAGAGAAAAACAGAGCTGGAAGAATCAGGCTCCCAGACTTCAGACTATACTACAAAGCTACAGTAATCAAGACAGTATGGTACTGGCACAGAAACAGGAATATAGATCAGTGGTACAGGATAGAATGCCCAGAGATAAACCCACGCACATATAGCCACCTAATTTACAACAAAGGAGGCAAGAACATACAATGGAGAAAAGACAGCCTCTTCAATAAGTGGTGCTGGGAAAACTGGACAGCTACTTGTAAAAGAGTGAAATCAGAACACTCCCTAACACCATACACAAAAATAAACTCCAAATGGATTAAAGACCAAAATGTAAGATCAGACACCATAAAACTGTTATAGGAAACCATAGGAAAAACACTCTTTGACATAAACCACAGCAAGATCTTTTTTGACTCACCTCCTAGAGTAACGAAAATAAAAACAAACAAATGGGACTTAATTAAACTTAAAAGCTTTTGCACAGCAAAGGAAACCATAAATAAGACAAAAAGACAACCCTCAGAATGGGAGAAAATATTTGCAAATGAAACAACAGACAAAGGATTAATCTCCAAGATATACAAACAGCTCATGGAGCTCAGTATCAAAAAAACAATCCAATTTAAAAAATGGGCAGAAGACCTAAATAGACATTTTACCAAGGAAGACATACAGATGGCTAAGAGGTACATGAAAAGATGCTCAACATCACTAATTGTTAGAGAAATGCAAATCAAAACTACAATGAGGTATTACCTCATACCAGTCAGAATGGCCATTATCAAAAAATCTAGAAACAAATGCTGGAGAGGATGTGGAGAAAAGGGAACTCTCCTGTACTGTTGGTGGGAATGTAAATTGATACAACCACTATGGGAAACAGTATGGAGGTTCCTTAAAAAACTAAAAATAAAACTACCATATGACCCAGCAATCCCACTACTGGGCATATACCCTGAGAAAACCATAATTCAAACAGAGACATGAACCACCTATTCATTGCAGCACTATTTACAACAGCCAGGACATGGAAGCAACCTAAGTGTCCATCAACAGATGAATGGATAAAGAAGTTGTGGCACACAGATATAATGGAATATCGCTCAGCCATACAAAGAAACAAAATTGAGTTATTTGTAGTGAGTTGAATGGACCTAGAGTCTGTCATACAGAGTGAAGTAAGTCAGATAGAGAAAAACAAGTACCGTATGCTAACACACATATATGGAATCTAAAAAAAAAAAAAATGGTACTGATGAACCTATTGGCAGGGCAGGAATAAAGATGTAGACATAGAGAATGGACTTGAGGACACAGGGTGGGAGAGGGAAGCTGGGGCGAGGTGAGAGTAGCATCGACATATATACACTACCAAATGTAAAATAGTTAGCTAGTGGGAAGCAGCAGCATAGCACAAGGAGATCAGCTCGGTGCTTTGCAATGACCTAAAGGGGTGGGACAGGGAGGATGAGAGGGAGGCTTAAGAGGGAGGGGATATGGGGACATATGTATACATATGGCTGATTCACTTTGGTGTACAACAGAAACTAACACAGTATTGTGAAGCAATTATACTCCAATAAAGATTAAAAAAATATCTAGACTGTCAGCCTAGAATTAAATAAGCAACAAAGTAATCTTTCGGCAAAAGAGGGTATTTTTAGAAAAACAAAAAGTGAGTTTCCTGCCTTCTTTGTTTCGTATCAATTATTTTATTTTTTCTAGTTTCACTGAGACATAATTGACATATAGCAATATATAGGTTTAAGGTGTACAGAATAATAATTTGACTTATATACATCATGCGTATCACAAGTTTAATGAACACCCATCATCTCATATAGATACAAAATTGAAGAAATAGAAAAAAATTTGTGTGTGATGAGAACTCTCTGGATTTACTCTTTCATATATAAAAGTGTTAATTATATTTACCATGTTGTACATTACATCCCTAGTACTTATTTATCTTAGAAGTTTGTACATTTTGACTGTCTTTATCCATTGCTTGCCCCTCCCCTCTGGTCTCTTTTTCTATGAGTGAGCTTGTTTGTTTCTGGACCTACAACTAACCCATGTTAGTTCCTGTTACACAATACAGTAAATTTTTTCTATACGTTTCAGAATGATCACCACGATAAGTCTAGTTAAGATACATCACCATACAAAGATATTACATACTTCCTGACTATATTCCTCGCGTTGTACATTTCATACCTGTGACTCACTTATTTTGCAACTGGAAGTTAGAACCTCAATCTCCCTCACCTATTTCTTTCCTCTCCCTACACCCCTCCTCTCTAGCAAACACCTGTTTGGTCTCTGTATCTATACTCTGTTTTTTTATGTTTGTTCTTTTGTTTTGTTTCCCAGATGCCACATTGTAAGTGAAATCACACAGTATTTGTCTTTCTCTATCTGACTTATTTTGATTTGTGTGTGTGTGTGTACACACACACACACACACACCATATCTTCTTTATCCATTCATCTACTGATGGGTGTTTGGGTTGCTTCCATATCTTGGTTATTGTAAATAATGCTGCAGTGGGCATAGGGGTGCATATATCTTTTCTAATTAGTGCTTTCATTTTCTTTGGATAAAATAGCCAGGAGTGAAATTGCTGGATAAGGTTGTTGTATTTTTAATTTTTTGTGGAACCTCCATACGTTTTCCATAGTGGCTGCACCAGTTTACATTCCCACCAACACTGCACAAGGGTTCCCTTTTCTTCACATCCTCACCAACACTTGTTGTCTTTTTAATATAGCCATTCTGACAGGTGTGAGGTGATATCTCATTGTGGTTTTGATTTGCATTTTCCTGATGATTAGCGATGGTGAACATCTTTTCATGTGCCTGCTGCCATCTGTATTTCTTCTTTGGAAAAATGTCTATTCAGATCCTCTTCCCATTTTTAATCAGGTTTGTTTTTTGATGTTGAGTTGTACAAGTTCTTTATATAGTTTGGATATTAACCCCCTATTGGATATATTGTCAGTAAATATCTTCTCCCATTCAGTAGGTGGCCTTTTCATTTTGTTGATAGTTCCCTTCACTGTGCAAAAGATTTTTAGTTTGATTGTAGTCTCATTTGCTTATTTTGGCTTTTGTTTCACTTGCCCAAGGCAACATATTCAAAAAAATATTACTAAGACTGATGTCAAAGAGTTATTCCCTATGTTTTCTTCTATATGCTTTATGGTTTCAGGTTTTACATTTAAGTCTTTAATCCATTTTGAATTTATTTTTGTGCATGGTGTGAGACAGTAGTCCAGTTTGATTCTTTTGCATGTAGCTGTCCAGTTTTCCCAACACCATTTACTGAAAAGGATGTCTTTTCCCCCACTGTATATTCTTCCCTCCTTTGTTGTAGACTAATTGCCCATATAAATGTTGGTTCATTTCTGAGCTCTCTATGCTGTGGCTTATTTCTTTAGAAGTAAATTCTAAAGGATTTATTTCAGGTAGAAGAAAATTTGAGATGCAAGAAGTATTGGTGTGCAAATAAACTGGTAGATATACAGCTAAGCCTAAAAATAAATTAGTTGCTACGTCAAACTAAAAGGCTTCTGTACACCAATGAAACCAACAAGAAAGCAAAAAGAGAGGATATTTGCAAATCATATATCGAATAAGGGGTTAATATCCAAACTATACAAAGAACTCATATAGCTCAACAACAAAAGAACAAACAATCCAATTAAAAAATGGGCAGAGAATCTGAATAGACATTTTTCCAAAGAAGACATACAGATGGCCAATAGGTAGATGAAAAGATGCTTAGCATCACTAATCATCAGGGAAATGCAAACCAAAACCATAGTGAGTTATCATCTCACACCTGTCAGAATGGCTTTTGTCAAAATGAAAAGAAATTACAAGTGTTGGTGAGGATCTGTAGAAAAAAAGAACGCTCATGCACTGCTGGTGGGAATGTAAATTGGTGCAGTTGTGGAAAATAATATGAAGGTTCCTCAAAAAATTAAAAATAGAAATACCATATGACCCAGCAATTCCACTTCTGGGTATGTAAACAAAGAAAAAAATAGAATGTTGTATCTATGAAACTAATAATGTTGTATGTCAATTATACTTTAAAAACTAGTAACATAAAATAATAACATTTAATATTGGGGCTTAAAAAGATAGAATTAAAAAGTCTTAGATAGGGACTTCCCTGGTGATGCAGTGGTTAAGACTCAGTACTCCCAATGCAGGGGGCCCGGGTTTGATCCCTGGTCAGGGAACTAGATCCCACAGGCATGCCGCAACTAAGCGTTCGCATGCCACATCAAAGGAGCTGGTGAGCCTCAACTAAGGAGCCCATGTGCTGCAACTAAGACCCAGGGCAACCAAATAAATAAATATTAAAAAAACTTAGATAAAAATAGCATGATGAGAATAAAATCCTAGATCCTGGGCTTCCCTGGTGGCGTAGTGGTTAAGAATCCACTTGCCAATGCAGGGGACATGGGTTCGAGCCCGGGTTCGGGAAGATCCCACATGCCGCAGAGCAACTAAGCCTGTGCGCCACAACTACTGAGCGTGCGCTCTAGAGCCTGTGAGCCACAACTACTTAGCCCACGTGCCCTAGAACCCGTGCTCCGCTACAAGACAAGCCATCACACTGAGAAGCCCACGCACTACAACAAAGAGTAGCTCCCTGTTACAGTGGAGGATTCCTGGACTGAATGTCAATATTATGACATAGTGTGAGTGTGTTTCGTGTTTGGTCATTGCAATCATTGTTGCTTTTGTTGTGGTTATCCATTTACAATGCTTGGTGTCACTTTATTTATCTCTTGAAAAATAAAATACAGTGTGTGTGTGAAAAAAAAACAAAAAGAGTAGCTCCCGCTCGCTGCAGCTAAAGAAAGCCCGTGCACAGCAACAAAGACATAACACAGCCAAAAGTAAATAATAATAAATATTAAAAAAAATCTTTTAAAAATTTAATCATGAAGAAACAGTATTCTACAAAATAACTGATGTATGCTCCTCAAGAATATTAATGTCAAGGACTAAGGAACTGTACTAAATTACAGATGGCTATAGAGACATGACATCTGAATGCAACCCATGATCCAGTATTATTGCAGCAAGGGGTAAATTAGGATCTACAGGTTAGGGAATACTGAATTCATGTTAGTTTCCTAATTGATAACTGTATTGTTATACAAGGAAATGTCCTTAGTTTTAGGAAATACACATTGAAGCATTTAAGTACAAATGATACACATATATGTTAGAATTATAGGTGTGTGTATACACACATACACACACATAGACATAGAGAGGGTGGGAGGGGGGATAAAGCAAATGTGGTAAAATACTAACATTTGGGGACTCCTGATGAAGGGTATACGTAAATTCACTTTACTCTTCTTGCAACTTTTCTGTAAGTTTGAAATGACAGTCCTTTCTCATTATCTGCAGTAATGTTCTATGAAGTTTCTGTCAACACAGAATTAGGGAACACTGAAGCCTTGCTCCTAAGAGAGATAAAAGGTTAGGTTCCTGCGAGCCTCTGGTCACAGTATTTATTTTTTTCAACCGATCAATACAAAACCTGTTTTACGTGTGTTCTGTTTAAAGACCTTATTTTCTATTGCTGATTCACTCACATTGGCCCACAGCACTACGACTCACGACTCATGCCTGAGTGGAGCTCGTTAGTGCATAGGTTTTCTCCCTAACGCACTTTGCATCTCTCTTACACTCAGGAACACTATGCTCATGTGCTTTGGCACTGTACTTTGGAGCCATTTTGCATAGCAAAATTCCCAAGAAAAAAACCCACAAAAATGTGGAAAATGTGGCACTGAACAGACCATGAAAAGAGCACTTGTTTGCAGTATTAAGCTGAGACAAGAAGGCACAGTGTTCCCCTATTCGACCTCAGCAGGGAACTGGGCACACCGGGCGACTCAAATGTCTCACCCATCTGCACGTGTCCATGATGACCGCAAAAGCACCGTGAGTATTGATTTGGGAGGGGGGGGTTAAAAATTTTATCCAGTGGATGAATTCACTAACATGCAATCTGTGAATAATGAGGATTGACTGTATGTCAAAATAAAAAGTTAACGAAATACACTTTCAACCTGGAAGACTAGAAAACTTAGTAGTACAGTAAAATAAGTTAGTCTTTGGGCAGGAGAGTTGTTCTGGAAGGGAAGATACTGTTTGGAAGGTTGTCCCAGAAATGTATCAGATACATTTGGAAATCCAGGAGCTGATGAAAGCCAAATTACAGTAGCAGATGAAGTTTATGGGAATTATTGGTTACACAGTAGAGATAATTGAAGCCAAAATCAGAGCAAAGGAAGACTCAGATTTTGTGCCTAACCCGTAAGACAAGTGAGGATTAAATAATTACAATGAAGAAATGCAGAATCAAGGCTATTGAATCAGGAAAGGGGCACACAGTGAAACCTGTCTTTGCTTTGGCAAAGCTATTAAAATACATGCACTGAGTAAGGAGCAGCAGACAGTTTCAGTGAGACAGATTATACATATATATATATGAGATTTGACTAGATAAAGTTTTCCAGATGCAATGGGCTGCTTAAAGAGACAGATTTGCTGCTATTCAAACACAGGGTGTAGGTCATTTACCGGGATGGGAGCATTATGGAATACTCTAGATGATCTTTTAAGACCTGTATGATTCTAATATTCTAATTTTTTGCTAACTCTTTTCTTTGGAGTCTTAAATGATTACCATATATTTCATCAATCATGAAGCAGGTCTCAGATCCTTAAAAATAATCAAACCTATCAAAGCAAAATTTTTCTGTCATAGGCAAAAAATTGGTGTCATGGACAAAACCATAGTCCATTTCATTGGAATATCTAGAACATGGAGATAAAGGCAGAAGCCATGTCTTCACCAGCGTTGTCCACACTCTCCCTTAGTTTGCTGCTGTCTTACAAATAAGCAACAGGTGAGATGGACATTTGGGGCCTGGGACACATACTTCTTGGCTGCTCCTTATGGAAAGTCAGCACGAGATAAGTTCTACAGCGCAGGAAATGGGTACATGGGGCTTGAGGGAAGCTTATTTAAAAAAAAAAAAAAATGCAGACAGTCCTGGGAATTCCGTACTAGGTTGTGGTCTTTAGTACCAAGGATTTCTCTGAAATAGCGTGGCATCAACTGCTAGTTAGTAGTATACTGAAGTTAAAACTGTCAAGAGCATTAATACTCATTCCCAAACTGCTGTATACCTACTCTTTCACTGGTGTGTGGGAGCCCTGGGGACATTGGCGATTGTTACAGCCACAAAATTGGAAGCTCTCACACCTGTCTTACTGCGTCAGCTCTGTGGTTCCCCTCTCATTACTTTCTCACCGGACAACACAGAAAACCTCCCCTCCATGAGGATGCTGGCGGTGGGGGTGGGGGGAGACTTCCTGTGACTTGTGGAACACTCTTGACTCGACTTGTCTTCTGACGTTTACCTATAAACTTTTTACTGTGCTTTTGATTAGTTCAGAATGTTTACTGACAGGACTCCTTTGGTTTTCTGAAGTCCGAATATATATATATTTATATATTTTTAAATACACAGTGTCCCAGGCTTAACATTCGTTAAGTACTAATCAATAATACATGGTTTGCAAGAACTAGTAGGAATAACAATAGATGAAGGTTCCTTCCACATTAATGAGAAAGCACGTTAAACTCTTACTATCATTAGTAAAAGCAAATATTCATTCTTCATATAAATTGCTCTTGTTACACACTATCAACACCATCCTCCACCATCTGGTTACAAAATAAACTAAATGTACAACGTATAAGAGAAATAATACTTTAAAGGGAGTTAATATAATGTACTACACACAGCTATTAGAAAAGGAAGGTAATTAGTCCATTTTGGCAACATATGAAATGCATTCACGTCACAGTTGATGTTCATCAAAAATTGGCAAATTGGAAGATCATATTTAAATTGACATTTTTGTTCTAAAAAAAACCTTCCTCCTGAAGACATCAAATAGGGATCAAAAGAGTTCCCATAATGACTGCTTTTAGGGACAAACGTGGATTCGTTAGATACTGCTAATGAATTACTAGCAAATATGTATTGCTCCCTTGCCATGAGCACATATACATATATTTAAAATCTAATGCTATGTGATCCTGTTAATATAATTAAACCAAAATGATCTTCAGTTAGAAGGTCTAAGGAGTCAGCACACATTCAGACAATTTTTCCATTTTTTCAAGAATTGAGAATTCCAGCAAAGTGTTTAACGTGCTACCTATACCAAAGGTATAGGTAAGATGCTGCCTTAATTTTGTTTTGAAATACGTTTAAATATCTTGATCCTTATAAATTTATGGATGTGTTCATCTGGTCTTGTCACTAAACGGGTGAGCTGTCTTAGTCATGTCACACCATATGAAGAACATTAATATAATTTCACACAGAAAAAAAAATCAGCCAAAGTGTTAGCAGAGTTATCCCTCACTCTAATGCATTTATCAATAATATATTATTATTAGTGTGAAATTCTAAATACTCCTCATAGATGAAGGCTGTAAAAGTTTACTTTTAATCCTTTAAAGGATATTTTTACTTTACTTTTTCCCAAAGTCTCAATATTGAATGTTATAAAAATATTTTTAGGGCTTCCCTGGTGGCACAGTGGTTGGGAATCTGCCTGCCAATGCAGGGGACACATTATGAGCCCTGGTCCAGGAAGATCCCACATGCTGCGGAACAACTAAGCCTGTGCGCCACAACTACTGAGCCTGTTCTCTACAGCCTGCGACCCACAACTACTGAGCACGCGTGCTGCAACTACCAAAGCCCGTGCGCCTAGAGCCCGTGCTCTGCAACAAGAGAAGCCACCGCAATGAGAAGCCCGAGCTCTGCAACGAAGAGTAGCCCCCGCTTGCTGCAACTAGAGAAAGTCCGTGCGCAGCAACAAGGACCCAATGCAGCCAAAGATAAATAAAAATAAATAAAAAAAGAACTTTTAGCATCTGCTTTCAAATGAAATATTCAATGCTCAATGCTTTCATGGAACATTTTCCCTTAAAAATCCATTATACTGGACTTCCCTGGTGGCGCAGTGGTTGAGAGTCCGCCTGCCGATGCAGGGGACACGGGTTCGTGCCCCGAATGGCAAGGGAGCCATTGGATTTTTTTTTACTTTTTTTTTACTTTTAGTATAATGGATTTTCTTAAGACCTGTATGTTAAGAAATCATCATTTCTTAACTCTAGGACTCTTTAACTCGTCCTCTTAGAATTGCTTCTTTCTGAAATAAAGGCCCTTGGACTATTATTTTTGTTATGGCATCTCAATTTTATTACAAGGTATTAAAAAATGCAAGAAAATCAAAGTGATATGAAAGTGAGAACTTGTCCACATTTAGTTATTTTTAAATTGCTGAACTAACTACTCAGGGAAGGCCTGCTTGTGAGAATGGTTACCCCTGCAGCACGCCCTGGGCTGATCTCGGGCCTCTGAAGTAGACAGCTAAATTCAGGCCTTTGGTCAAAGAACCCCTGTGATCCCTTTCAGGTTTGGTCTCAGGGTTCCAGACTAGACAGAGCTGCATATTTTAAGAAGTCGATTAAACCAAAACTTTGTCATATCATTTTTTTTCTTCACCTCCTTAGTGAAATACATTCCCAAGTATTTAATTCCTTGAGTCATATCATTTCTTAACTCTAGGACTCTTTAACTCGTCCTCTTAGAATTGCTTCTTTCTGAAATAACAATGAAGCCAATTCTAGATGACGCAAAAGCTAATCCAATAAACCAATAATTTTATCTAGGGAGTGAAGATGATGATGACTCAGAATGTCAAAAACCTTCACCTTCTCCTGATAAATGTTGCAAGAATCCAAGATGGATTTACTCCATCTCCTTTTCCAGCTTTCACTTTCTGGCACCTTCCTCCTTGCTCTCTATCCCTTATTTCCATTTTCCAACCTGCCATTTGTCTTCTCTCGCTGTTTCCACATGCCTGTAATCTAACTCCTGCGGGTAACCCGCTTTACCTAGTTTATTCCTGCTTGTCCTCTAGATTATCAGCTTAAGGCAATTTCTTCCAGGAAGCCTTTTCTGACTACCTACAACCTCCCAGAAGGCCTAAGTTCCTTCTGCCTGCTATACACTCCTGTAACACACTGTACTTCTGATTTGGGATACTCAGCACACTTAAAATCAATAAGGATTGCCTTCAACTCTAGGTTGGAGCTCTTGAGGGCAGGAACCGTGTTTGTCTTGTTCAGGGCTATATCCCCACTGCCTGGCACACAGGAGAGGCTCAATACCTATTTTTTGAACATAGTAAACAAATGGCTAATAGTTACTGGCTTTTGTGTCAATCTCCTGTGTTGTTACATCTACATGTTTTATTCATCTTGGCATCCTCAATGTCTAGCCCAGTACCTGCTACAAAGTATGCTGTTAATAAATGCTGGCTGATATTATTTCTGAAATGGTGCGCTTATCTAACTTTCTAAGGACAGCTTCTTCTTCCCTTAGCTTACCTGTAACTGTGAGAAAGGAATTAGAAGATGGTTAAATTATTATAGCCTCAGAAAATTGCATGGATGTGAAAATGGAAAATGGATTGCTCATCCAACCTTCACGCAGGGCACCTATGCTTGTGACCAAATCCAACCAATTTTTTTTTTTTTAATGAGGAAAAAATCGTTTGCCAATAATCCGTTGCTTGAAACTAATCTGTGGTACAAAAAAATCAGAACAGTGATTGCCTCTGGGGGTGGGGACGGGCGAATGACTGGGAAGGGACATAAGGGAAATTTCAGGGGATGAAAACATTTTATATTTAGTTTAAGATTTATTCAAAACATATCAAATGGTGCACTTGGGACTTACACATTTCACTGCATGTAAATTTTACCTCAAAAAACAAATGAAAGATCTGTCAAGTACTGAACTCTATTTAATGATACTCATGATGTGATATGTTAAGGGTGAAGTGTACCGATGATTGCAATTTACTTTGAAATGCATATAATAAAAAAGGGGTGGAGAAACATGATAAATATGTAAAATATTAATTGTAGAATCTAGGTGGTAGGTATATGATCGTTTACTATACAATTCTCTCAACATGCCTGTGTGTTCGAAAATTTTCACTAAAAAATATTGGAGAAAATGGTTGCTTGGCCCCTATTTAAATGCAGGTACATTAGCACCGAAAACTTAAGTACGGAGCTGCCTCCAAGGAGTCCTTTGGTTATGCAAAGTCAGAAATTAAGGTCGTGGATGAAAGGTTAGGATGGAGTAATGATGAAATTCTAAAAATCTCAGGAAAATGGGAAAAGTTCTCATTATCTGTGACTCATTCATTTAATCAATAAATATTTATGGAATTCCTAGTACATACCAGAAACTGTTTTAGACACAGTAAAGAAAAACAGATAAAAGTCTAGGTCTTCTTGGAATTTCAGATTTTCATCATGATTTCAAGGGGAATCCTCCAAAGACGGGAAGAAAGGTGGGGGAGGGGGAGTTAGCAGTAGACCAAGTGGCAGTTCTGTTCCTGTTTCAGGCCTAAGACCATCCTTTGACGGGAATAACACATGTGGACACACAATGGATCAAGGCATTGAGAACTGGAATGGAACGGTAATCCATTTAGGACAAGAGCATCTTCAGCTGAGACCACTTTTAGTTCATGTTGGAGCATCAGCCTGCCTTCCAAAGTAGAAAAAAAAAAAAAATCAGTGCCTTTGATTTTCTTAACTCATGTTACAATCTGCTCTGGCAGAATGTATCATGTACGGTATATAGAACACCTATATCTTGCAACCTTTTAAGACATACTACACCATATACACACTCATGCTCTGCTCCTTCTAGGGAAGGGGGCAGAGAGCAGTGGTCAGGATTTTCACTCCATGAATAAAATTTCTTTTAAAAAGTATCTGAAGCCTCTATGGCAAAACATCAGTTAAACCTCGATGGTGCATTTTCGGCATGTCTAAAATTCTGAAGAATTAAAAATTTTATAATTAAAGGAAAAAAAGTTGACACAGCATAATGTAAGTACCAATGACATCAATCACAGACTATATGGTGTTTTCTGGAATGCACTTAAGGAGGGGAGAGAGGAAACAAATGAAAAAAAAACGCAGCTATCAAAATAATAACCTCTCTCCTGAGTAAAACTGTTTACCTTAATAGATTCATTTACAGAAGTACTCTTTCATACAAAACAATGTACTGGACAAAAACGGATGAAATGACCCTATTTATTCAGGAAACAATACTCAGTAGTATTGGAATTTCTGACATAAATGAATTAAATCAAAGCATTAATTTCTTAGTAAATTGCTTATTTTTGAAAAATGGTGCTTCTGTGCCAATATGTGGTATAAGCATATTTCAAATGAGAGCTGCTAATGATGACTCATAAAAAAATATAAAAGTTATGTGGAAATTTCCGGTTTACAGCATCCAAAGCTAGATTATATTAGTTGAGGTATTAAAATGAATAATGAAACCATGTTGGAGGTGTCTATTCAAATAACCATCAATATTTAGGCACCAGCCTGAATTCTAGGTTAAGAGATTCATCATGAAAAGTCATTGGAAACCTCAGGGATTAAAAAGAAAATAAGCCAAAGCTAAAACACTGATGTAAACCATATGTGGAATTCACATAAAATATAAAAACCAACTACTAATAATTCATCACAAATTTATAAACATGTTTGTTTTTAGAGCTCAGTTTTATTTAAATAGCTAACAAGTGATTCATCTAATATAATCATGCCCATTCTTTTATGCTCCTACAATAACTGGGCTCAGTTAATCCCATGAAAACCAACCACAAATTTAGTTCTATTGCTTAGCACTGCGTAACAAATGCAAATGGACAGCTCAGAGCAGTTTCTACAAACCCTCCTGCTGTGCACATGGATCCCCAGAGGAGGCAGAAGAGACTGATGCTTGAATTCTTGTCCAGGATACAACCTTAAACCTCTGTGGAAAGAATGGGCTGCCGATTAAATTCTTCGCATGCTAGCCTGAAAAATATGCCAGTTAGGCTGACAATTAGGAACACTATAAATAACATGTTTAATTTGATGGCTTGGCTATTGTAATAAATTGAACAACTGTTTCTCCCTCTGGCTATATTAATTTTCACCTCAGGGTTAAGTGATACTGGCCAAAGAAATCCTGGAACAGGAGGCATTTGCAGAAGGCTAATGTGTGAAATTAATTTTCCTTGCACTGGCTTTATTCCTGTTGACATAAAGGATCCACATAAAACACTGCACACTAGAAAATCTCCTATCTTCTTTACACTGATTTTCTTTTTCTTTTAGTGTCATTAAACCAAGTTAAGCTTTGTGAGAATACAAGGAGTAAAGATTCATACTCACCTAACAATTAAGACCTTCTCGTAACTGCTCAGCTACCGTGACACACATTGTTTCACTAAACCTCACAATAATCACCTGACATTGGTATCACGATCTCTATTTCACACACAAGGAAACTCAGAGTTGCTAAGGAACTTGCCCAAGTGCACAGAAGTCGTACTGGCCAATGCATAGTTTAATCCGGGCTACACACTCCAGAGTCCACATTCTTTCTATTGCCACACAACGCTGATTCTAATTCTCACCCTTTCTACCCCATGTAATTACCCCCCATTAATCCTTACCCTTTCTACCCCTTTCTTTGCACATGCACAGCTCAATGCCAACTGGAATTCACTAATATCTAAGTAAGCATCTTACGAAGCTACTTTCAAGTTCCAGAATGCAAGGGCCTGTTCACAGTAATGTAACAAGACAGGAAAAAGTTAATGTACTTCTCCAACTCTGACAGTGGGGGAAACCTGACCCAATAAGCACATGCGTGATTTGGATGATATTTCAACACTAGGGTATCTTGGGGATTTCATCATCACTGCTGTTCTCATTAACAAAAGTGCTAAGTAGAGGAGTCTCTAAAGCTGATGCTAGAGAAAACACACTACATAAAAATGATGAGGGCTTCCCTGGTGGCGCAGTGGTTGAGAGTCTGCCTGCCGATGCAGGGGACACGGGTTCGTGCCCCGGTCTGGGAGGATACCACATGCCGCGGAGCGGCTGGGCCCGTGAGCCATGGCCGCTGAGCCTGCACGTCCGGAGCCTGTGCTCCACAGTGGGAGAGGCCACAACAGTGAGAAGCCCGCGTACCGCAAAAAAAAAAAAAAAAAAGATGAACTTACCAAGCACACTTCAAAGTTAAGAATTTTTCTTATAGATGGCAATAGAAGTTTTATTTGAAAGTAACCTTTATGTATTAAATAATACTCTGATGCTATTTCCTATTGTTCAGTCAACTAAAACAGAAAATTTTTCTCTGCAGATTTCTATGGGCAATACCTTTAATTGACTCTCCTCCACACATATGGCCTAAGGCCAATTGATGTCATGATTCTAAGAGGCTGCTTCAAAATCCTTATGTATACCTGATGAGTCTTCAAAAAATTGGAGTGAAATTCTGTTTGGTATAGGTTTGATACAGTAATTTTTAAATTGCTATCACTTGATTGGTATAAGCAGTAACACTACTAAACAGAATGCCCTATATTCTGAGCATTAAAGAGAATTTTCTGCATATAAAATTTTTGATGGAAAAAAATCAGCTTACTATAAACTTCTGCATAAAACTTTCAACAGAATAATATGATGATAAAATACATAGATGTATATTAGAATCCCAAATAGAGTAAAAATATGGTTAACTAAAGATAATTTAGAAAATATTATCCAGTCCAAATGAAACCAGAACATACATGCTTTCTCACAAAAATAAACAAATGGGACCTAATCAAACTTACAAGCTTTTGCACAGCAAAGGAAACCATAAAATAAAAAGACAACCTACAGAATGGGAGAAAATATTTGCAAATGATGTGACCGACAAGGGCTTAATTTCCAAAATATACAAACAGCTCATACAACTCTACAACAAAAAAAACAAACAACTTGGTTAAAAAATGGGCAGAGGATCTGAATAGACATTTCTCCAAAGAAGACACACAGATGGCCCACAGGCACATGAAAAGATGCTCAACATCACTAATTATTAGAGAAATGCAAATCAAAACCATAATGAGATACCAGTCACACCTCACACCAGTCAGAATGGCCATCATTAAAAAGTCTACAAATAACAAATGCTGGAGAGGGTGTTGGAGAAAAGGAAACCCTGCTACACTGTTGGCGGGAATATAAGTTGGTGTAGCCACTATGGAAAACAGTATGGAGGTTCCTCAAAAATACTAAAACTAGAGCTGTTATATGATCCAGCAATCCCACTCCCAGGCATATATCCTGACAAAATTATAATTCAAAAAGATACATGCACCCCTATGTTCAAAGCAGCAATATTTACAATAGCCAAGACATGTAAATAACCTAAATGTCCATCAACAGATGAATGGATAAAGATGTGGTAAATATATACAATGGAATATTACTCAGCCATAAAAAGAAATGAAATAATGCCATTTGCAGCAACATATATGGACCTAGAGATTATCATACTAAGTGAAGTAAGTCAGAAAGAGAAAGACAAATACCATATGATATCACTTACATGTGGAATCTAAAATATGACACAAATGAACTTATCTACAAAACAGAAATCGACTCACAGACATAGAGAACAGACTTGTGGTTGCCAAGGGGGAGGGGAGATGGGGGGGAATGGAGTTGGAGTTGGGGATTAGCAGATGGAAACTATTATATATAGAATGGATAAACAACAAGGTCCTATGCTTTAGCACAGGGAACTATACTTAATATCCTGTGATAAACTATAATAGAAAAGAACATAAAAAAGAATGTGTGTGTGTGTGTGTGTATATATATATATGTATATGTATATGTATAACTGAATCGCTTTGCTGCACAGCAGAAATTAACAATAGCATTGCAAATCAACTATACTTCAATTTAAAAAGAAGTTAATAAGTGAACAAAAATAAAAGGTGAAAATTGGGGGAAAAACCCTAAATGTTAATCAATACAGTATTGATCCATACTACTGGAATACTCCTCAGTCATTAAAAAATATATAGATAACTTTGATAAAAGTACCATGACATATTGTTGGTTGAAAAAAGTTTCAGAATCATGTTACACTGTACTATGACCTCATTTTTGTAAAAAAGTTAAAAACTATATATTACTTACTTTTGTTTGTATGAAAAGTAAGAAAGTCTAGAAGAATACATACCTATTAACAGTAGATATTCCTTGAAGGGAGTGGTGAAGATGGAGAGAAGAAACTTACATTTTACTTTGTGTATTTCTGTAGTGTCTTAAAATGTTTTAAGCAAGCATGTATTACTTTTGTAATCAAATAAAACAAATTTGAGGGTTAAAAAATTTTAAAAACCGTATGTTTTCTCAAAGCAAATTAAATGTTAGGAAATAGCATCCATCATGAGGATAGCAAATCAGTTAATATAATAAAAATGAATTTGTGAAAATGCCGAAGTATCTTCTTGATTTGATTCTTGGGTACTTATAAAAATTACAAATCAGGATGCCCTTATTAATCTCTTCTATAATACTACAAATACATCATTATATTGTACATTACAGAAGGTCTTAGAGATTAGCCAATTAAATCATATTTGAAATAAAGGAGAAACTTTTAGGATAATTATTTATAAATTTGTTTTAGCACCCCTCTTTTTCCCCCAGTGATTTCAGAGCTTTGGAAAAATAACCAAATGTTACTGAATTACAGGGAACACATATCAGAGATCACCAAAAGAAACCCCACAAAATAAAATGTCTGCTTCCTTAAAAGTTACATAGTGTGCTGTAAAGTTGGCTAGAAAGGGAGACCCATGAACTAAATTCAAGTTTTGCCAATAATGACTAGTTTAAATAGGCTTCTGTTTCTTACTGATAACATGAGTGTATTGTGGGGTGGGGGGTGGTATGTGAAGGAGTATTAAATTAATGGGGTATCCAAGATGGTACCCAAGGTCATATACAGTTCCAAGAATTTTTTTTTTTTAAATCAGTCCTGCCCATCATTAGACATGGAAGAATATCTCTAACAGTGGAGGTGACAGAGAGAAGCACCTCACAAGTCAAACAACTACTAAGAGTGTCATCCCTGAAGGCAAACAAGCTCCCAGGATTTCTGTCTACAACCCTCTCTGATACCCCCAACCACAGGTCTCTAGTCGTTGAAGGGACACAAAGAGAGTGCATGGCTGCAAAGACAAATGTACAAGCTCGGTTCTGGGCGACAAACAACCACAAGGGCTATCACAGCATCCTGAGCACCAGATACTCACTGGTGTTGGGCAGAGAGGTATGAGCACCTCATCTGCATTCCACCCTTCCAACGGAACTGTCTTCCTTCACTCCCTACTTTTATATGATTCATCACAAGAGGAAGTTTCCTGTAAATGAGCTGTAGCGCTAGGGCCATCAGATGCATGGGGTCACTCTGGCTAAAGGAGAACCTGGAGGTCTGGGGCCCTAGAAAGAAGTCCAACAGGCACTGGTAGAGCCAAGGAATTGAGGGAAGTCCCCCAAGATGGACTGTGAGGTCCTGAGGCTGGTGGAACATTCTGGGCTATGGATTAGAGGGGCTATATTGATTTAGAATAACTCAATGCTAATGACCTCCCAGAGGATGTGGCCAAAATATTTTAAAGGAACTTAAGTAAAACATTTGCAGTATCCTTCAATCTCACAGAATGTGTATAGTAAACTGATTAAGAGCCAACCTCTTAGTTTAAATGAGAAAACTTAAGCCCCAAGAGCTCTGAGGACATTCCCCAGAATCTTCATCTCCTAACCCCATTCAAGAGCACATAGAAGTTTTGATTTGCATTTCTCCAATGATTAATGATGTTGAGCATTCTTTCATGTGTTTGTTGGCAATCTGTATATCATTTTTGGAGAAATGTCTATTTAGGTCTTCTGCCCACTTTTGGATTGGGTTGCTTGTTTTTTCGATATTGAGCTGCATGAGCTGCTTGTAAATTTTGGAGATTAATCCTTTGTCAGTTGCTTCATTTGCAAATATATGACAGTTTCCTCGATCATTTTATACTACTCAGATACTATCGAGGTATTAATAAAACTCTTTGTCAAATTATCTGATTCCCCCACTACATGTAAATTTCCACATGATACCCACTAATAAAATTTAAGTTCCAATTCTTTAGGAATACTGCAAAAATCTTAAGACTTATACACTGTTGAGGCTTATCCTGTTGAGTGTCAAATCACTCGAATACACCAGGCTTCTGAAAAGATGTAATGCCCCTAAACAGGAAGATTAGGATTTCAATAAACTGTGGCAACAATACAGTCCTACATTTGTAATTGATTATAACATTGGCCACTATGATTATCATAATATAGAACTAAAATCTTCCAGTGTCATTAAGAACTCTTAGGTGACATATACAAGCATATAGAATTTAAAAATTAAACACACACATTAAAGAGAACATAAGTGCTATCTTTTAGAAATTATTTCGTCTGTCAAAAAAGCTGGTTGGGGCTTCCCTGGTGGCGCAGAGGTTGAGAGTCCACCTGCCGATGCAGGGGACACAGGTTCGTGCCCGGGTCAGGGAAGATCCCACATGCCGCAGAGCGGCTGGGCCCGTGAGCCACGGCTGCTGAGTCTGCGCATCCGGAGCCTGTGCTCCACAGCGGGAGAGGCCACAACAGTGAGAGGCCCGCGAACCAAAAAAAAAAAAAAGCTGATTGGTCCTCATAGAGAATTTTCCGTAAAGCCACGTGTATTGAGCCTAATATTCTTCCATAGCTGGATAAAACAGATTTTTCTACATTAAAATATTACCAGTATAAATTCTGATCGTCTATACATTTTGGGTGGGAGAAGGCTTTTCACTGATCGCAGAAGGCTGGATTTGAGGCAATTAGGTGAGTCTATAATGACTGCAGTGCAGCAAAGCAGTGGCTTGGAGCTTCGGAATCAGGCAGATGCGGATGTGAGTTCTGCCTCCAGTACATGCCAGCTGTGTGACGCTGGGCAAGTTACTAACCCTCTCTGAGCTTAGGCTTCCTTATCAGTAAAAGAGAAGTAATAGTAATGCCTTCCTAATAATCTGAAAATAACTTAATAATCACTCAAGGTCCTGTGTGTTAATTAGAGGGTACCTATTATTACATTATTGACATTTGTCAATTTCTCACAATTCTAACAGAAGGAACTCTGAAACAACTTTTACAGTTATGGAAATGGGAGTCTTGAGAGGGAAAGTAATTTTCCAAGGATACTCATGGTGCAACTTTACCTACAATATCAGTAAGTGCCATACAAGCAGAACCCAGGAAAGGAGAAACCAGTGTCTCAAAACCTAAAACAGAGAGATATTTTGCGAACGTGCCTAGTATAATAGCTGGATCCAAATACAAATCCAATAAATGTTGAGTATCAATGATGGTACTGCACCCGCATATTTCCACAATTCAAATTGTGCAAGGAATCAGACTGACTGGAAAGGTCAATGGGTCTGAGTTAAAGAATTACTGATGCTTCAGGGAAATCAGCTCAGTGCTTTGTGACCACCTAGAGGGGTGAGATAGGGAGGGTGGGAGGGAGAAGCAAGAGGGAGGGGATATGGGGATATACGTATGCATATAGCTGATTCACTTTGTTATACAGCAGAAACTAATATACCATTGTAAAGCAATTATACTCCAATAAAGATGTTAAAAAAAAAAAGAATTACTGATGCTTAAGAGAGAGAGGCTTCACTATTTTTACAGCCCAAACTGCATTCAGTGTGCAAGAAATACTATCCGAGTAGAATAAAGTGCTCAACAGGCTTTCCTAAGCACCTAAGTTACTTCGAAGTCAGGAAATAAAGCAAGGCTCGGGTGGGGGGCGGGCGGTGGGAAACCACTGTTATTCTGCAAGTTTTTCCTACCACAGAAATGAAATATGGCTATAATGTAATCATTTTATAAGTAATCTATTTTTTTTCCAGTCTGAGCAATAGATTACATATCCTATGCTTAAGGTCATGGGATGCCTTTTTTGTTTTTCATTTTTAACAGCCTTCCATTAAAAGAACTGTGGCTTCTGCAAGAAATAGGCTGGCGATTTTAAATTGAGAGACTATTAAGTTATTGAACACTAAAAGGCTATGCATAACTGCTCTCAAATATTGCCTGAGATAAGCAACGTTATACTCACTGTACTGAAGAGAAATTGTATGGAAAACACAGACCTTTCTATTTCTCCCTAGGGAATTAACAACGTTGCTGGCACTTCAGAAAGCTATGTTTAGTCAGACCACTTTGAGTTAGCTAAAAGAATGTTACTGTCTTTGTGTAAAGGAGAGAGTTTTAGTTAGGATTCTTATACCTGTTAAGTTAGCTTAAAAGAAAAGTATTTTATATCATGATGATTAAAATGTAAGATAACAGGATAGAGTAAAAACATAGTATAATGAAAGTTTTTATATTGATCTTAATATTCTAATACTATAATTTCTTCTATTTTTAGACAGCAATGAATCTCATTGTATCATCATGTATGATGGACACAAGGTACCTAGTGCAAAGATGGGAGACTTCGGAGAATTATTACTCCATGCTTTTAACCTGCTTATAGTACAGGTGTGGTTTGAGAAGATTAAATAAACATTAACTAATTATTTAGTACTGGTTAAAAAAACAAAGTGGTTAACAATGCTGGGACACAGTACTGGCAGACCTCCTTAACAATGCTGGGACACAGTACTGGCAGACCTCGTTAACAAGACTGGGACACAGTACTGGCAGACCTCCTTAACAATGCTGGGACACAGTACTGGCAGTCCTCGTTAACAATGCTGGGACACAGTACTGGCAGTCCTCGTTAACAATGCTGGGACACAGTACTGGCAGTCCTCGTTAACAATGCTGGGACACAGTACTGGCAGTCCTCGTTAACAATGCTGGGACACAGTACTGGCAGTCCTCGTTAACAATGCTGGGACACAGTACTGGCAGTCCTCGTTAACAATGCTGGGACACAGTACTGGCAGTCCTCGTTAACAATGCTGGGACACAGTACTGGCAGTCCTCGTTAACAATGCTGGGACACAGTACTGGCAGTCCTCGTTAACAATGCTGGGACACAGTACTGGCAGTCCTCGTTAACAATGCTGGGACACAGTACTGGCAGTCCTCGTTAACAATGCTGGGACACAGTACTGGCAGTCCTCGTTAACAATGCTGGGACACAGTACTGGCAGTCCTCGTTAACAATGCTGGGACACAGTACTGGCAGTCCTCGTTAACAATGCTGGGACACAGTACTGGCAGTCCTCGTTAACAATGCTGGGACACAGTACTGGCAGTCCTCGTTAACAATGCTGGGACACAGTACTGGCAGTCCTCGTTAACAATGCTGGGACACAGTACTGGCAGACCTCGTTAACAATACTGGGACACAGTACTGGCAGACCTCGTTTTATTGTGCTTCACAGACACTGCACGCTTTTGTAAACTGAAGGTTTGTGGCAACCCTACATTGATCAAATCTATCCGTACCATTCTTCCAACAGCATTTGCAAACTTCATGTCTCTGTGTCACATTTTGGCAATTCTCACAATATTTCAAACGTTTTCATTATTATTATACTTGAGATCTGTGATCTCTGACGTTAACTATTGTCATTGTTTTGGGGGAGCCACGAATCCCACCCATACGACAATGAACTTATTAATAAACGTGTGTGTTCTGACTGCTCCGTCAGCCAGCCACTCCCCTGTCTCTCTCCCTTTTCTTGGGCCTCCTTATTCCCTGAGACACAAAAATATTGAAGTCAGGCCAACTAATAACCCTAAAATGGCCTCTAAGCGTTCAAGTGAAAGGAAGAGTCACACTTTGAATCAAAAACCAGAAATGATTAAGCTTAGTGAGGAAGGCATGTTAAAATCTAGGCCTCTTGTGCCAAACAGCTAAGCTGTGGATGCAAAGGAAACGTTCTTGAAGGAAATTAAAAGTGCTACTGCAGTGAACACACAAATGATAAGAAAGAGAAACAGCTTTATTGCTGATATGGAGAAAGCTTTAGTGGTCTGGGTAGAAGATCAAATCAGACACAAAATTCTCTTAAGCCAAAGCCAAAACCAGAGCAAGGCCCTAACTCTTCAATTCTATGAAGGCTGAGAGAGGTGAGGAAGCTGCAGAAGAAAAGTTTGAAGCTGGCAGAGGCTGGTTCGTGAGGTTTAGGAAAGAAGCCGTCTCCATAACATAAAAGTGCAAGGAGAAGCAGCAAGTGCTGACGTAGGAGCTGCAGCAAGTTATCCAGAAGATCTAGCCAAGACACTTAATGAAGGTGGCTATCCTAAACATCAGATTTTCAACGTAGATGAAAAAGCCTTACATTGGAAGAAGCTGCCATCTAGGACTTTCATAGCTAGAGAGCAGAAGTCAATGCCTGGCTCTAAAGCTTCAAAGGACAAGCTGACTGTCTCACTAGGGGTTAATGCAGCTCGTGACTTTAAGCTGAAGCCAATGCTCATTTACCATTGTCAGAAACCTAGGATCCTTAAGAATTAGGCTCAGTCTACTCTGTGTGCGCTCTATAAATGGACCAAAGCCTGGATGAGAGCATATCTGTTTATGGTTTACTGAATATTTTAAGCCCACTGTTGAAACTTACTCACCAGAAAAAAAGATTCCTTTCAAAATATTCCTGCTCATTGATAAGGTACTTGGTCACCCAAGAGCTATGATGGAGATATACAATGAGATTAATGACGTTTTCACACCTGCTAATACACATCTATTCTGCAGCCCATTGATCAAGGAGTAATTTTGATTTTCAAGTCTTATTACTTAAGAAATACATCTTGTAAGGCTATAGCTGCCATAGATAGTGATTCCTCTAATGGAGAAGGCTTGGTCAGAGAAAAATAATCGCCAAATTTGTATGGAAACACAAAAGACCCCAAATAGCCAAAACAATCTAAAGAGAGAACAAAACTGGAGGTATCATGCTCCCTGATTTCCAATTATACTACAAACCTCCAGTAATCAAAACAGTAGGTACTGGCACAAAAACAGACACACAGATCAATGGAACAGAAGAGACAGCCCAGAAATGAACCCACACTTATATGGGCAATTAATCTATGACAACAGAGGGAAGGATACACAATGGGGAAGAGAAAACCTTTTCAATAAATGGTGTTGGGAAAACTGGACAGCTATGTGCAAAAGAATCAAACTGGACTACTCTCTCACACCATGCACAAAAATAAATTCAAAATGGATTAAAAACTTGAATAAGAGCTAAAACCATAAAACTTCTAAAAGAAAACAGAGGCAGTAAGCTCTTTGACATCAGTCTCAGTAATACTTTTGGGGGATATGTCTCCTCAGGCCAGGGAAACAAAAGCAAAAATAAACAAATTGGACCTAATAAAACTAAAAAGGTTTTTCGCAGCAAAGGAAACTATTAAGAAAATGAAAAGGCCACCTATTGAATGGGAGAAGAAACCTGCAAACAATATATCTGATAAAGGGTTAATATCCAGAAATATGCACAAAATACACATATAACTCATACAACTCAACATCAAAAAATACAAACCACCTGATTAAAAAATGGGCAGAGGATCTGAATAGACATCTTTCCAAAGAAGACATACAAAAGGCCAACAAGCTTATGAAAAGATGCTCAACATCACTCATTATCAGGGAAATGCAAATCAAAACCACAATGAGATACCAATTCACACCTGTTAGAATGGCTATTACCAAAAAGACAAAAAAATAACAAGTATCGGCAAGGATGTGGCAAAAAGGGAACACTTGAGCACTGCTGGTGGGAATGTAAATTGAAGGAGCCACTATGGAGAGTCCTCAGAAAAACGAAAAACAGAACTACCATATGACCCAGCAATTCCACTTTTGGGTTTATATCCAAAGAAAATGAAAATGCTAGTTAGAAAAGATATATGCACCCTTATGTTCACTGCAGCATTATTTACAATAGGCAAGACATGGGAGCAACCCAAGCATCCATCAACAGATGAATGGATAAAGAAGATGTGGTACACGTATATACAAGAGGATATTACTCAGCCATAAAAAAGAATGAAATAATGCCACTTCAACAACATGGATGGACCTAGAGGGTATTGTGCTAATTGAAATAAGTCAAACAGAGAAAGATAAATACTGTATGATTCCACTTATACGTGACATCTAAAAAACAAAAGAACAAACATAAGAAAACAAAAACAGTCATAGATACAGAGAACAAACAGGTGTTTGCCAGAATGGAGGGGGTTAGGGGAAGGAAAGAAATAGGTGAGGGAGATTAAGAAGTACAAACTTCCAGTTACAAAATAAATGAGTCAAGGATATGAATTGTACAGTGTGAGGAATAGTCAATACCTACGTAATATCTTTGTATGGTGACACATTGTCACTACACTTGTCATGGTGATCAGTTTGAAATGTAGAGAAGAAGTGAATCACTATGTTGTGTAACAGAAACTAACATAGTGTGGTAGGTCAATTACACTTCAAAAACAGACAAACTTAGAAAGAGAGAAGAGATTTTTGGTTACCAGAGGCGGGGCTTGCGGGGGGCTGGGGGGAAGAACTGGATGAAGGCGGTCAAAGGGTAGAAACTTCAAGTTATAAGATAAATAAGAACTAGGGATGTACCGCACAACATGATAACTATAACACTGCTGTATTTATATATGAAAGTTTTGCTGAAAGTAAATCCTAAGCATTGTCATCACAAGAAAACATTTTTTCTATTTCTTTACTTTTTTATGTATCTGAGATAATGGATGTTCAGTAAACTTATTGTGACAATCATTTCATGATGTATGTAAGTCAAATCATTATGCTGTACACCTTAAACTTACAGTGCTGTTTGTCAATTATATCTCAATAAAAATGGAAGGAAAAAAAGAACAAATACTCATCACCCCCCCCCAAGAAAAAAAAAGAAATACATTTTGTGAGGCTACAGATGCCATAGATAGTGATTCATCTCATGGATCTGGGCAAAGTCAATTGAAAATATTTATCATTCTAGATGCCATGAAGAACATTCAAGATTCATGGGAAGAGGTCAAAATAGCAACATTAACAGGAGTTTAGAAGAACTTGATTCCAATCCTCATGGATGACTTTGAGGGGTCCAAGACTTCAGCAGAGGAAGGAACTGCAGATATGGTGGAAATAATAAGAGGAGTAGAATTAGATGTGGAGCCCGAAGATGTGACTGAATTGCTGCAATGTCATGATAAAACTTTAACGGATGAGGAATTGCTCTTACAGATGAGCAAAGAAAGTGGTTTCTTGAGATGGAATCTACTCCTGGTGAAGATGCTGTGAAGACTGTTGAAATGACAAGAAATGATTTAGAATATTACAGAAACTTAGTTCATAAAGCAGTGGCAGGGTTTGAGAGGACTCAAAATTTGGAAAGAGGTTCTACTATGGATAAAATGCTATCAAACAGCAATGCATGCTATAGAGAAATCATTCGTGAAAGGAACAGTCAATGGAGACAGCAAACTTCACTGTTGTTTTACGTGAAGAAATTGCCACAGCTACCTCCGCCTTCGGCAAACACCACCCTAATCAGTCAGCAGCCATCAACATGGAGGCAAGACCCTCCACCGGCAAAAACATTATGACTCGCTGAAGGCGCAGATGACAGCATTTTTCAGCCATAAAGTATTTTTAAATTAACGTATGTACATTGTTTTAGACATAATGCTACTGCAGATTTAACAGAATACAGTATAGTGTAAACATAACATTTCTACACACCGGGAAACCAAAAAATTCATATTGACTTTATTGCAATATTCCTGTTATTATGGAGGTCTGCAACCAAACCCACAGGATCTCCAAGGTATGCCTGTAGTTCCTCCTTAAATGACAGCTATCATTATCATTAAAAACACTTCCCTCCTCCCATTGTTCCTCTTTTTGTTACCTTTCAGAGTTGGGAAGTGGCTGGGAGGGCAGTGTAAGGCTTAGAATTGGACTAGAGCCACAGTACCTAGCTCAAATCCCACCTCCAAGGCTTACTTACTGTGTAACCCTGGACTTTTAACTTTTTGTGCCTCAGTTTTCTCATACGTAAGATGAGGATGAGGAAAAGCACGAATCCTCTTGGGTTAGTGACGGGAAGAATGAATTGATACACACAAAGCGTTTAAGAGGAGCAATGAGTCCCAGTCCTCCTTCCCCCCTTCGGGTCTCCCTTGATAGGTCCATCCAGACACTGTTTGAACGTGCCTTTCTTCTCTTCTACCAGGCCCTTGAGGGTTGGAATTGAGTCTTTACCAACTTTATATTACCAATTTTAAACTATATGCCTGGCACATATAGCTTTTCAAAAAAACATATAATTCTACTAAACTCAACTGGTCCCAGAAACACTTATTGTGTTTCAAAAGAGAGGGGACCACAGGCTGCTCCATGGGGATACCCTTTGGGTAGTTCAGCTGAGATAGGAGGAAGGTCCTTCGTAAAAAGTTAGGATTAGAGTACTGCATTTATGCTTTTCTCTCTGGTGTTCATATTTAATTTTGTTGTGGTTGTTTGTTTTTTTGTTTGTTTTGTTTTTTTTGCTGTACACGGGCCTCTCACTGTTGTGGCCTCTCCCGTTGTGGAACACAGGCTCCAGACGCGCAGGCTCAGCGGCCATGGCTCGCGGGCCCAGCCGCTCCGCGGCATGTGGGATCTTCCCGGACCGGGGCACGAACCCATGTACCCTGCATCGGCAGGCGGACTCTCAACCACTGTGCCACCAGGGAAGCCCTGTTGTGGTTGTTTATAACCACGTCTCCCCACTGGACTATAAGTTCCATAAGAGCAGCATTCTAAAGTAACACAGGGGTCAGCTTTCTTCCATTTGCCCCTCGAGCTCCGCTCCCTGCCCTTCTCTACCTTTTCTCTCCTCAGCCAGGAGGCTGATGCGTAGAAACTCTATCAATGAGTCCCCTTGTCCTCCAGCTTCCTGTGATGTGTGGACCCTGGGCACCACAGCACGAGGCCAGAGACAGAAAGGAAAGAGATGTTAGCATCTCTATTCCCCAGGGTTCTGCCCTGTAGGGTCCCCTTAAGAGAGGCTTCTCTCTAGTACTCTGTAAATATGCTTTCTTCTGGGTCCTTTGGACCTGAGGTGGTAACAACTCTATTCTTACTGGTCCTAGAGTGCTGCAATTTCTCTCCACTTTCCCCACAGCTTTGCTGAAAGTCCCCTTCTTAAACCTTCTAGAAATAATCTAGTTTGAGTGTGCCATCTGTTTCCTGCTGGAACCTGGGTCAATGCAGTATTATAGATACACAAGGGGAGAACGATAAAACAACTATGCAGCCAGATAGCAGCTACTTTTCCTCTTTTATGCCCAGTTGGGACCCAGATGCTTTGCCTCACTGCTCCTAAATGATTCCTATATAAATCTCTCCCTGAATTCTGAAATGATAAACCTGTCTCTCTTCATTCTTTTCCTTAAGGAAATTCTTTCAAGAGAAAAGATCTCTGCCACAACTTAGGGATAATTTTCTGTTTCTTGTTTTTATTTTTGGTTTGGTTTTGTACTTTTTAGAGGCATCATTTCACTTGATTTTATTCTGCTGTCCATATTTAACATTAACTACAGGTGATAATATAATCAGACTATAAAGCAGCAAATGTTTTGAAAGAGATTTTGCTCTTAACTGATTTTTTTTCAGTGAATAATAAGAGTTTAAAATAGACTTACAAACATACCATTAACAATTATTTTACATTAAGTATAATGTAAAATAATTTTTGAGATAATACAGATATAATAGAAATGCTTCTGCTTTTCACTGTATATTTCCTGCAATCTAACTCAGATGTTATAGTAACTTTAATATACATTTGGGAGTAAGCAACTGATATTCATTTACAATGAATTTCTCTTTCTACATATTATTTCTAGAGATACCACTATGCAATTATGAAAGTATACAGCAAATTACTATGTTAATTTTTTTCTTCTGCAGGTGCAGTCTTATTGTTACACAACTTCTTGTTGCTGTTCATAAATCTATATTTCCATTTGGTGAGGAGGATTTTCCACCAAAGACTTTGTCCTATTTCTGTGTATTTTGGCTTCCAAAGGGACTGCTATTCAAGAAGAAAGTAAGCAATAGAAATAGGGAGCTGGAAACCTATAAAACAAAGTGATAATAAAGCTCCTTGCCACAAATAGACCTAAACCCAGAAAAGCTTAGCAGTGAATTCTATATCTTCTCTATTTAAAAATATGGTTTGATATTAACCATGTGTATTTCACCATCTTATTTCCATCTTCCTTTGCATTCTGTCTTTTTTGTGCCCATTATTCTGGATGTTACACAAAACAGCTAAATGCTGTTTTGAGGGGTAAATACCTACGTCGGTCAGTTTTATTCTGCCCTGTCCTAATGTTTTGACAGAACTGACAATAACAGTCAGAAGATCTTTCTCTGGGGGCTGAATAAACTGCATTTAACAAAACGGACTGACTGTGTCCCCAGCTCTTTTCAGGGAGGGGGCTGTATAGCCAGTTGCACATAATGGGATGGGTGAAGATGGTAATGAAGTCAGAAAATGGACTAAATGTTTACCTTGCAGATGTGTGTATTTTGGGAAATAGCCTATTTCTCTCTTGTCATGGCTGGGTCCATTTAACTACATTGAAATGGTCAAGGAAGTGGGCGCTCATTTCCATGAAGGTTCAGGGGATGGCTGAATGATCAAAACCCTCACAAGGGCAGCAATGCATTTCAGGATTCATGTAAGTGCTGCTTTGCTGCTTTTCCAATCTATACAACCATGTTTCATCAATTTCTAGTTGCATATTTGAAGAAATGTCACTTAAAATTATTGGTGTCTCACAGTTGGTGTTGGCCAGCAAGACTGACATGGAGGTTCTGCCAGGGCAGGCCAGGCCAGGCCAGGCCATGGGGTTGGCATTTTATCTGCTGCAGGTAAAGGGGCTCACTTAATTTGGAGTGATGGGGAATGCCCATTCCCAGTGGCGTGATTGATAGAAATGATGATCTCAGTAGTGGGCAAGTGAGAAGGGCCAAGTAGTTCTACTGGCCTGAGGATACTGTCATGCTGGGGAAAGTATAATTATGGCTGAGGCTACATGCACATGCAGAGAATACCAGAGAGGATCCAAGCTATTCATACTCCTAACCACACCTAAGGCTATGCACATACACATGAAAGACCTCAAAGTGCCCAGATAAAGACCAGAGCAAAATTTAAAATAACCTGAGGTTTAAATGCATTACCCACCCCATATAGAGATTCATAAATTGTGAACAGAGGACATACTGGCAAAGTGGTTGAGCACAACCTCTCATGATCAACCTACATGGACATATGTGATGACTCCCAGAATACCAGACCTAAAAACTAAAACAAACAAAAAAACCTATGTATATGTCTACATACGAACTAAGCAGAGATATCAGTGGAAGCATACTATAGGGGAGACAGATTTCACAGAATTTGCTCAGGCAAATTACTAAAGAGTGAAACAAACAAAAAACAGCAACAACGATAACCTTCAGGGAAAATATCAGAATCCAGAGTTGCTACATTATCAAGTTTTCAACAAAAAAACTGTGAGACATGTGAAGAAACAGGAAAGTGTGACACATATTCATGGAAAAAAGTAGTCATTAGAAACCAACTCTAATGTTCCCTGATTATATAGTAGACAAAGCCTTCAAAGAAGCTATTAAAAATGTGTTCAAAGTAGTAAAGGAAACCATATTTGATGAATTACAGAAAAGTATGACAACAATGAATGAATAAATAGAGATCATCAAGAAGGACAGATAAATTATAAAAAGAATTCTGGAGTTGAAAAGTATAGTAACTGAAATAAAAATTCACTAGAAAGTAATACTAGCTCTGAAATGGCAGAAGAATCAGTGCAATTCAAGGTTGATCAACAGAAATAATCCAATCTGAAGATCTGAGGATAAAGATAAATGTACAGACCCTTAGTGACCTGTAGGATGTCAAGCATGCAAACATATGTGAGAGACCCAGCAGGAAAGGAGAGAAAAAGGCAAAGGCAGGAAAATTCTTGAAGAAATAATAGTTGAAACTTCCCAAACATGATGAAGACTATTTTTTTTTCTCAAAGAACCAGCTTTTAGTTTTATTGATCTTTGCTATTTTCTTTGTTTCTATTTCATTTATTTCTGCTCTGATCTTTATGATTTCTTTCCTTCTGCTAACTTTGGGTTTTGTTTGTTCTTCTTTCTCTAGTTCCTTTAGGTGTAAGGTTAGATTGTTTATTTGAGATTTTTCTTGTTTCTTGAGGTAGGCTTGTATAGCTATAAACTTCCCTCTTAGAACTGCTTTTGCTGCATCCCATAGGTTTTGGATCATCGTGTTTTCATTGTCATTTGGCTCTAGGTATTTTTTGATTTCCTTTTGATTTCTTCAGTGATCTCTTGGTTATTTAGTAACGTATTGTTCAGCCTCCATGTGTTTGTGCTATTTACATTTTTTCCCTGTAATTCATTTCTAATCTCACAGCATTGTGGTCAGAAAAGAGGCTTGATATGATTTCAGTTTTCTTAAATTTACTGAGGTGTGATTTGTGACCCAAGATGTGATCTATCCTGGAGAATGTTCCATGAGCACTTGAAGAGAGAGTGTAATCTGCTGTTTCTGGATGGAATGTCCTATAAATATCAATTAAATCTATCTGGTCTATTGTGTCATTTAAAGCTTCTGTTTCCTTATTTATTTTCATTTTGGATGATCTGTCCAGTGTAAGTGAGGTGTTAAAAGTCCCCCACTATTATTGTGTTACTGTTGATTTCCTCTTTTATAACTGTTAGCAGTTGCCTTATGTATTGAGGTGCTCCTATGTTGGGTGCATATATATTTATAATTGTTATATCTTCTTCTTGGATTGATCCCTTGATCATGATGTAGTGTCCTTCCTTGTCTCTGGTAACATTCTTTAAAGTCTATTTTACCCGATAGGAGTATTGCTACTCCAGTTCTTTTGATTTCCATTTGCCTGGAATATCTTTTTCCATCTCCTCACTTTCAGTCTGTATGTGCCCCTAGGTCTGAAGTGGGTCTCTTGTAGGCATATATATGGGTCTTGTTTTTGTATCCATTCAGCAAGCCTGTGTCTTTTGGTTGGAGCGTTTAATCCATTCACGTTTAAGGTAATTTTCGATATGTATGTTCCTATGACCATGTTCTTAATTGTTTTCAGTTTGTTTTTGTAGGTCCTTTTCTTCTCTTGTGTTTCCCACTTAGAGAAGTTCCTTTAGCATTTGTTGTAGAGCTGGTTTGGTGGTGCTGAATTCTCTTAGTTTTTGCTTGTCTGTAAAGCTTTTGATTCCTCTGTTGAATCTGATGAAGACTATTAATTTACATATCCAAGAAGTTCAACAAGATGCAAGTAAGATAAATATAAAGAGATTCACATCTGAATACATCATAGTAAAAGTGTGGAAAGCCAAAGACAGACAATTCTAAACATGGAAAGAGAAAAATAAGTAATTCCATACAGCAGAGAATCAATAAAAAATAATAGCAAACTTCTTCTCACTAGAATCAATGGAGGCCAGAAGGCAGTGGAATGACAAAATCAAAATGATGAAAGGAATTTTTTTAAAACCCTATAAACCAAGAATTCTATATGCAGAAAAGCTATCCCTCAAAAGTGAAAGTCAAATTCATAAATAAAGACTGAGAGAATTTGTTGTAGTAGTCTTGGCTTTATAAAAATACTGAAGAGGGCTTCCCTGGTGGCGCAGTGGTTGAGAGTCCGCCTGCTGATGCAGGGGACACGGGTTCGTGCCCCAGTCCAGGAAGATCCCACATGCTGCAGAGCGGCTGGGCCTGTGAGCCGCGGCCGCTAAGCCTGTGCATCCGGAGCCTGTGCTCCACAACAGGAGAGGCCACAGCAGTGAGAGGCCCGCGTTCCGCAACAACAACAACAACAAAAAATACTGAAGAGCCCATCTGGCTAAAAGGGACTGAACTCTAGACAATGACTTGAATCCAGTGGGTAAAATGAAAAGCACTAAAAATGGTAAATATGTGTGTTAATATAAAATACTCTATAGAAATATGATTATTGCTTTATGTAAATTGTGTCTTTTAAAGAACTTAGATGGGAAATGAGACAGCATAGGACTATTTTATTGGGCTTATTACTTATATAGCTATAACTATATATGACAATATTAACATGGGGGGAGGGAGTGGAGTAATTTTGAAACAAATTTCTGTATTTTACTGAATTAAGTTAGTGTTAATGTGAAGGAGACTGTGAAAAATGTTATAATCCCTAAATCAACTACTAGGAAAATAATTTTAAAATATAGTTTAGGGTGGACATTATGGGTGAAGGTGATTAAAAGGTATAAATCTCCAATTATAAAACAAGTCATACATGTATACACTGATGTGTATAAAATTGATGACTAATAGGAACCTGCAGTATAAAGAAACAAACAAACAAAAACAAGTAATACTAAACTTTCTTTGGGTTATTTGTATGGAAATGTTAATATAAATGTTTCAGACATTACATGAAATTTCTAAAAATCTTACATGTTCTGGTATAATGTTATAAGTCATAATTCTAGTTATTACTTTAAAATGTATATCTCAGAAATAACTAAGTTTCCTTGTCAATTGCATTATTATGAACTCTCATCAAATCTTTAACCGTGGTCATTTTTAAGTCTTTTGTCATTTACAGACAGTTCTGGGTGTACTCTGATGCTTTTGCAAAAATGTTCCTATAAAAGGGTTTCATCTTCAAGGAATTCATGGGAAAGACTCAGACAAGTACAGGTTTCTGGTAACTGACTATACTGCTGAACTGAATGAATAAGCGTTTTCAGAACTCTAATGGAAAACTGATGAATTCATAAAAGTGCTAAGAAAAGATCAAGATGAAAAAAAAATTAATTACATGGGACTGAGTGAACTGATGAGGGTGATTATAATTTTTGTGACTTTGTTTGAATAAAAAACAAAATCCCACAAGGACTCAGAGGCAAAAAATATACAAATCAATTTTCACTGCAAAGTAAAGGAGCTGTTACAGTGGAGGGCTACTGGACTGAATGTCAATATTATGACATAGTATGAGTGTGTTTCGTGTTTGGTAATTGCAATCATTGTCGCTTTTGTTGTGGTCATCCATTTACAATGCTTGGTGTCAGTTTATTTATCTCTTGTATAAATAAAATACAGTGTGTGTATGTGTGTGTGAAGAAAAAATAATTCTACCGCCAAGAAAACAAACAAACAAAAACAAGTCACAGGGATGTAATATACAGCATGGTGACTATATCTAATAATACGGCATTGTATATTAGAAAGTTGGTAAGAGAATAAATCTTACAAATTTTTTCTTGTGATGAGAACTTGTAACTATGTATGGTGACCGATGTTAACTAGATTTATTATGGTGATCTTTTCACAGTATATACAAATATTGAATTGTTTTGCATGCATGAAACTAACAGTGTTATATGTTAATTATATCTTAATAAAAATATAGTTTAAAAATCAACAGAGGAATTAAAATGGTATACTAAGAATATGACAAAAGGCAGTCAAGGAGGAACAGAGGAACAAAAAAGAAGGCACACAGAAAAATAGTGAAATGGGAAATCTGAACTATATTAAATCCAACTATATTACTATTACATTATATATGAATGCTTAAAAACTAATCAAAAGATAGCAGTTGTCAGACTTGATTTCAAAACGATCCAACTGCATGCTCTCTATAAGAGACACACTCTAGATTCAAGGACGCAACTGAATTGAATGTGAAAGCATGAAAACAGATATGAACTCAAACAGTAAGCACGAGAGAGCTGGAGAGGCTACATTAACATCAGGCAAAAGAGACTCCAGGTCAAGAACTATTAGCGAAGACAAAGAGAGATGTTTTAAGTAAGTACAGGGTCAAAACATCAGAGGAATTTAACAATGATAAATATGTGTACCTAACAACAGAGAAAAAACAGAATTAAAAGGAAAAATAGATATTATTTGGAGATTTCAATAATTGATAGAACAATTGGGCAGAACAGCAGCAACGATATAAAACATTATCAACCAACTCAATCTAACTGACATTTATAGAACACTTTCCCCAATGTATGCAGAATACACACTTCTTTAAGCTTACACGGAGCATTCTCCAGGACAGACCATATGCTATGCCATAACTGCTTGTATCCCAAGAGTGGTTTAAAATCAATAATTTAAGGGGGCTTCCCTGGTGGCGCAGTGGTTGGGAGTACACCTGCCGATGCAGGGAACGCAGGTTTGTGCCCCGGTCCGGGAGGATCCCGCGTGTCGCGGAGCTCCGCAGTGGGAGAGGCCACAACGGTGAGAGGCCCGCGTACCGCAAAAAAAAAATCAATAATTTAAGTTTCACTGTAAGAAAATAGGAAAGGTGTAAATTGATCCCAAATAAGTAGAGTGTAGGAAATAAGAGCAGAAAGCAATGAAAAAGAAAGCAAGCAAAGGAAATTAACATAGTTAAAAGATGGCTATCTGAGAGATGAATAAGATTAATAAATACTAAGATGATTAATGTTAGCAAAACTGATTAAGCAAAAAAGGGAGAAGACTCAAATTATCAGTTTCAGGAACAGAGGGGACACCACTAGGCATACAGATGTCAATAAAATAACAGAATATTATGCACAATTTTATGCTAATAAATTCAACAACTTCAATGAAATACACAAATTCCTTGAAAACCTCAATCTACTAAAGCTGATGTAAGTAAAATAGATAAAATAGAAACTCTTAATTGTCCTGTATCTATTAAAGAAAATTGAATTATAAAATGTTCCTTCAAAGGAAACACTGGCCCACATGGCTTCAGTGGTATACTCTGTCAACCATTTAGTGAAGAAAGACTATCAATCTTACACAAACGATTTTTAAAAATAGAGGTGATGGGAACAATTCTCAACTAATTTTATGAGGCCAGTAGTACCGCTATTCAAATCAGACAAATACATTAAAACTACAGATCAATAACCTTCATGAGTACAGAATAAAGGTCCTTAAGACATTAGTAAATCAGGGTTTCCCTGGTGGTGCAGTGGTTGATAGTCCACCTGCCGATGCAGGGGACATGGGTTCGTGCCCCGGTCCGGGAAGATCCCACATGCCGCGGAGCGGCTAGGCCCGTGAGCCATGGCCGCTGAGCCGGCGGGTCCGGAGCCTGTGCTCCTCAATGGGAGAAAAAAGGTAATACAATACAAGCAAGTTAGGTTTATCCCAGTAAGTAAAGATTGGTTTAACGTTTGAAAATAAACAATACAATTCACCACAATAACAGAATTAAGGAGAAAAATCCCCTTATGATTATTCTACAAATGATGCAGAAAAAACCTTTGATGAAATTCAAACGTAGTCATAATAAAAGTCCTCAGAAAATCAGGAATAGATTTGAACATTCTCAATCTGATAAAAGGCAACCACAAAAAAACCCTATAGCTAACATCTAATAGTGAAATATTGAATATTTTCCCCCTAAGATTGGGAACATTCAGTTTTTCCCTAAGATCAGGAACAAGGAAAACATCTCCTCTTATCACCTTTGTTCGACAACTTATTCTGGAGCATAATAAGCTTGTACAATAAGGTAAGAAATAGAAATAAAATGTAATGACCTAAAGGCAGAAATATAACTTTTATTTCAAAAAGATATGATTGTCTATCTAGAAAATGCTAAGGGATTTACAAAAGAATTATCGGAACTCACAAGTGAACTTAGTAAAATCACAGGGCATAAAGTCAATAGAAAATAACAACTGTATTTCTATATACTAGCAGCAAACAATTAGAAAATTATATAAAATAATTCCACTTAAAATGGCATACAAAGTTTAAAATACTTAGGAAATAATTTAACAAAAATGTGTAAGACCTCTTCATTGAAACCTACTATACACTGTTGAGATATCCATGTTCATGGACTGGAAGACTCAATATTGTTAGGATGTCAAATTATCTCCAAATTCATCTACAGATTCCATGGAATCCCAACCAAAATCCCAGAAGACTGTTTTATAGCAATGGACTGATTTTAATATTTACATGGAAATTAGAAAGATCTGAAATAGCCAAAGGAATCTTGCAAAAGAAAAACATAGTCGAAGGACTTAAACTACCTGATTTCCAGGCTTACTGTACAGCTACAGTAATCAGAGCAGTGTGGTACTGGAGTAGGGATTGACAAAGTAACCAATAAAACAGAACACAGTCCAAAGACAGATCCACGTATATGGTTAACTGATTTTCAACAAGGTTGTCAAAGCAATTCAACGCGAGAAAAGAAAGTCTTGTAAACAAATGGCACAAGGTCAACCGGATAATGTGTAGAAAATGAATCCCAACCCGTCTCATACCATATATAAAAATCAACTCAAACTGCAGCAGAGACCTAAACTTAAACGCTAAAATTACATCGTTTCGCGAAGAAAACACGAGAGAATAATTGCTATCTTGGAAAAGGAAAAGATTTCTTTGGACACAAAAAGCACTAAATATAAAAAAATTGCTAAAGTAGACTTCACCAAAATTGAAAACTTCTGCTCATCCAAAGACAGTTTAGGAAAGAAAACGGGCATGTTACAGACTGTGAATAAATATTTGTAGTATGTATATTTGACAAAAGACTTATATGCAGAATATATAATTCTACCAATCAATAATAAAAGACAAACAACCCAATGAAAAATCAGTTAAAAACTGAAAAACACCTCACAAAAAAGATATATGAACATCCAATAAGCACATGAAAAGATGCTCAATATCAATTTTACTCAGAAGGATGAAAATTAAAGCCTCAGTGAGGTACTACTTCACATGCAACAGAAGACTGGCAACTCCAAATTATGTAAAGCATATTAATTGCTCATCTATTGCTGACAGTAGTGTAAAATGGCACAACTATTTTCAGAAACTGACAGTTTATAAGGTTGAGCATCCAGCCAGCCTTTGAGTCAGCAATTCTACTCCTAGGTATTTAATCAACAATGAAAAAATATAGAGACACTCTTAAAAACTTTCTTAGCAGCTTAATTCTTAAGAGCAAAAAACTGGACGCGACCTAAATGTTTATCAAAAGGATAATGTACAAACAAGTTTTACGTTTACAAAACAGAATAGGACTCAACAATAAAAAAAAGAAAAGAAAAAGAATGAACTACTGATACAAACCCAGCAATGACGAATCTCCAAAACCTTATGCTGAGTGACAGGATCCAGATCAAGTACCTACTGTATGATTCCACTGGAATAAAATTCAAAAATATAACTAACCTATGGTGATGGAAATCAGAAGAATGATGCTTATGTAGGGTGGAGACTGACAGGTGGGAGCACATGGGTAGTTCTGGGGGTGATGGAAGTGTGCTATAGCTCTGTTATGGTGTGGATACACAAGTGAATCCATTGTCAAAATTCAAATTGTCCACTTAAGATATGTGTGTTTCATTATATATAAATTGTACTTCATGAAAGATCATTGTTCAGAAGACTGTGGATAAACCTTCCGCTTTTTACTTTAATATTCTAGACATCAAATTTTGCACAGCTCATATTCTCCCTAATTAAAAAGTACAACCAATCATTGAGAGCAGCATGAAAAGAGACAAGCATCGGCTGTCTTGAATCAAATCAAATTATGACTGGCATCCCCACTATCAGTATGTTCAATTTTTATTCTAAAAATCTTATTTGTGATTGTAATACAAGTATGTGTTCTTTTTTCTAGCGAAAGATGCAGGCTATTTAATTCCTATAAAACCAGCAATGTACACATCGATGTGATACTAATAAAAATAAATCTCACAATGGCAAAGGAATTCTTTGAAGATTAGGCTTAAAAATCACTGCTGTGAGAAATCTGGAATTCACTCTGATCTTACTTGCCTAAAAATGGACCTTTTTTGATCAATTAATGGAATAAAGCCTGATAACTTATTTCCATTTGTCAAATAAGCTTTAGCAACATTTAAATAATGGATGTTAATAGGCTATGCTAGGTGTTTGGGAAACTCCTTCCAGATACTCACTCACCTCTTATGCTTGATTTACTGCATCTGCCTTATGGCTTGTCTACCTGCCTCCAGTTTCCCTCACCTATTCAACCCCTCATGCATATGGCTGCCAGAATAATTTTCTTAAAAACTAACTTTTTAAATAATTTTCTTAAAAACGAACTCCTCATGCCAATGGTCTGCTTTTTCCCCTAAGTATTATTAAATAGCCTTTTAAAAGCTCTTAATAATTACAGGACATCACTAATGCCGGTGAGTGATCTTACTGTGTAAAAGGACCATATGGCAATCTACATTTGTAATTGTCTTATCAACAGTCAAGCTATGTACTGTAATACCGCACATTCATTCACTAGGCGCCTGTCTGGCAAGGCACTGTCCAAGGTGCTCGTAATTGATAGATGACTGTAACAGAGTCCTAGCCCTTAATTAGTTGACAATGAATTGGGAAACAAGGCATAGACATTAGATAAGGTGAAGCAATAATGGGATCTATATGATTTTTTAAAACATTGATATTAAATAATTCCCCTAGGAGGTCGACCTTAAAACTGAAACACAAAGGCTTCATTTGGGGGGATATGGTGAGGGTAGGGTACAGAAAGAAATTAGCTGGCTGGTAGGATAATGCCAAATTATTGAAGGCTTGGCAAATCAGGCTCTTGGAGATAAGACTTTATCCCACAGGTGGTAAGGGGTAGTGTAGATGCTTCCGGGTTGATGAGGAGGCACATGGATAATTTCTGACTACACAGCTATCTTCTTTGCACAGAGGGCTCCTATTGGAAATAAGACAGGTCACAGGAGCAGGTAAGGGAGAAGCAGATTAAGAAGAGTAGACAGGGCTTCCCTGGTGGTGCAGTGGTTGAGAGTCCGCCTGCCGATGCAGGGGACACGGGTTTGTACCCTGGTCCGGGAAGATCCCACGTGCCGCGGAGCGGCTGACAATGGTTGAGGAATCAGAACTGGAGTGAGGCATGTAGTGGTCCCATAACACTAGGGTCAAGCAGCTTTCACAACTCTCATGACATCCAATTATTATTTTCTATTTCTGTGTTTCTCTCCCTTTATCAGACATGAAGTCCTTGGGGGCAGAGCACACTTATCATTAATTGTTGTAATTGTTATCAGTTATTATTTTACCTATATTGTAATAATAATAATAATTCCTGGTACAAGGGAAACATGCAAATCTGTTTTCAAAAAACACACTAAGACCAGAGTGGGAGGTCAGAGGGAGAGGAGGAAGTGTAACTATGAAAGCTGAATCAGAGGAGACATGACAATGGAAACAGAGGTCATAGAGAGAGACGTGGATGATGCTACACTACTGGCTTTGAGGATGCAGAGGGGGCCATGACCCAAGAAGTACAGGCAGACTCTAGAAGCTAGAAAAAGCAAGGAAACAGATTCTCCCCTAGAACCTCCAGAAAGAATGCAAGCCTGTCTATGCCTTGACTTCAGCCCAGTGAAACTAATTCAGACTTCTGACCTCTAGGACTATAAGGTAGTCAATTTGTGTTGTATTAAGCCACTAAATTTGTGATAACTTGTTATGGAAGCAATACGAAACTAATACCAATGTTTTACATTTGTTAGATGCTTCCTAACTTTTCAGATGTCAATGCCAGTAGCTATTTTGCAAGTTCATGGGTGTAGATCCCATGTCTCAAACTTCCCTGTGACTTTACAGAGACTGTGCAGAGTAGGCTCAATTACATCTTACTTGTTCGTGTAATCTACCACAGGTAAATTGGTACTCTTGGAAGTACGCTTGTCCCTTGAGCAACATGGGGGTTTAATCCATGTATAACAGTCTGCCCTTCATGTCTGCAGGTCAACAACATCCACAGACTTAACCAACCATGCACTGCCCAGTACTGTAGTTTTTACTACCGAAAAGTATCCATGTGTAAGTGGACCCGCACAGTTCAAACCTGCGCTGTTTAAGGGGCAGCTGTAATCATTTTATATCTGGATCTTAAGGTCCTATCTACCCCCCCTTTTTAATTATTCAGTATTGTCACTACCATGAAACAGACCTTTTTCTTCTGTCTCCCCCTTGTTTTGGAGGGGTAGAAACGTTTACAATCCAGTCATGGAATGGTCTGGACTTGGGCTTGATAGAATGTTTTGATCTGTTTTTAATATTGCTGAAATTTGCATTAATTTAAGTACTTCATGGCTGGCAGACCTATTCTGAGGTTCATTCTACCCTATAGATTTTGCAGTAAACACCTTCAGTGTGTTTTGATAGTATAGCTGTTATGGTAGAAAAAAGTTATTCCAAAAACAAATGTTCTAAATTTTATTTTTATCTTGCAGATGTCATTTTGATTAGAAAATGACATTAAGTGGCTAAAATGTTTAGAAACATATGTACATCTAAATATGATCAATCTTTTATAGAACTTAAATGGGAAATTACTTACATATGTACACAGAATATAAGGGCATTAATGAAAAAGGGCGAGATCCCGTATTTATTTCTGATTTTACTTCTTACAGAATAAAGCCTCATTTTTACATGTTTTGAACTTTTGAAAATGTCTTGTTACAGGATAAGGGCATTTGTTTTCATTTTATTTTGTGGAGCAGGAAATTTCATAGTGCTATATAACCTTAGCAGTTTTCAAATACATATTGAAATATATGGACACATGCAGATATAAATCTATTCAACCTCCTTGGGCAAAATCTCCAGAACACAAAGTTTACTGGTTGTAAAACCAAATGATCTATTTAGGAAAAAGGTCAGCAAGTTGTAAAAAACCAAAACGATAAAACAACTCCAGGATGAGGGCGGATAGAAAAACATCATTTTACCTAAGGGGGAGAAACTACCCAAATCACATCCAGAATAAAGCAAGATCTTCTGAAATGCTCTTGACAGATGGGGTTTATGCCAGCTATGTAACTTTCAGCAAACCACTCAAATTCTCCATATCCTCCTATTTTATAGGAAGGGACTGGTAAAAAAAAATAATCACCTATCACATCTGAATTCGGCCAGGCACTGAATTTTAAGCTGACAGTTACCTCTTAGAATTGGAAGTAGACAGATAGATAGAAGGAGTTTGAGTCCAAAATCTCCCCTGGTTTGGAACGGCTTGGTTAGTTCAATCTGAAATGAATGGCTATTAACTGTACTCTGGAATCTCCATCTTAATAACCATCAGATACAACTCTAGCATTCTCTTTAATTACTATCTTGTTTCAGGGATGCTCAGAAAGTATTACTCATCTCACTGTTTACAGGAACTCAGCAAACAGGAATAAAAGCAATCATTTGATTCCAATGACCATCTAAAACCTTACTGTTAAAATCATTTCTTCTTCATGTAAAAAAAAAATTCTTCTCCTTTAAAAAAAACATCATTTAGGGCCCCTTCCAGTCTATCAGTCTCTGGTTCTTAAATAATTTCTGACTCTCTTAAAATTTATAGGGAGCTTGAATATTTTGTCTTCACATAGCTTGGCACATTTGTTTGATTTTTTTTCTCGGCTATTTTCTTCCCTGCATGTTCTCCTCCCTAACTCCTTTCCTCCCCCTCTGCTCGACCTTCTTCCTTTTCTTTTCTCTTCCTCTTCCTCTTCTTCATTCTCCTCCTCTTCCCCCACACTCCCCAGTCTATACTTCTATTCTCATTCTGAATCATCAGAACTAGCTTTTATGCCAGGCACAGAGCTAAGTGCTTTTCATATATTATCCCAGTAATTCTCACAGGAAGCTTACAAGTCCTATTACTAGCCCCATTTAAAAGGCTCACAGAAAGAAGACACACTGCTATGAAGTAGTGAAATCCAGACACACCTGGCACTTTCAGATTCCAGAGCCAAAAGCCACACAATCCTTTGTGATTGTTAACATCTTGAAAGCTTGTGTAACCCATGTTTCCTCAGCTTCCAAACCAGACTGGGAGAGGGGAAGCAGTGGACAGCTCCAACCATACACTTATTGGTCCTGTGAGTGAACGGACACATGCATGAATGAAAAAGTAATAGCCAGTATGAAACTCTTGATTACCTTGGGGATCTGCTATGAAACACATGGCTTATGCGTTCTCCTTGTGTGCCATTACATTTTGCTACTGCAATTATAGGTTTTACTACATATACAGTGTCCTGGGATCTTAACAGCTGTGAAACCCATACCATGCATCCCCACTATCCCTGACAGCAGTCATATCACAGCTGCTGCTGGGCTGTAAGGTGCCCCAGGTGAATTCACTTAAGCTTCTGCTACTGATCACCATCAATCTCAGTGCTGCTGCTACTGCCCTCAATGATGCAGACACCATAGGGCTGGTGGTCCTTGCCCCATCAACTTTATAATGGGCTTCAGAATTGCTGCCTTAGTTTTCCCTCTTAAAGAATTTTTAATAGGAGCAGACGCGGGAGTGTGTCAACATTGGACCCACTGGCTGGAGGCCAGACTCACCACAAACACTGCTCTCTTTAGAAAGCCGTGTGGCTGATAGGGTCTTGGTGCTCCGGCCAGGTGTCAGGCCTGAGCCTCTGAGGGGGGACAGCCAAGTTCAGGACACTGGTCCACCAGACATCCTGGCCCCACATAAAATCAATTGGCGAGAACTCGCCCAGAGATCTCCATCGCAACGCTACAACCCAGCTCCACTCAATGACCAGCAAGCTCCAGTGCTGGAAGCCCTATGCCAAACAACTGGCAAGACAGGAACACAACACCACCCATTAGCAGAGAGGCTGCCTAAAAACATAAGGTCACAGACACCCCAAAACACACCACTGTAAGCAGTCCTGCCCACCAGATAGACAAGATCCAGCCTCATCCACCAGAACACAGGCACTAGTCGCCTCCACCAGGAAGCCTACACAACCCACTGAACAAACCTAAGCCACCGGGGGCAGTCACCAAAAACAACAGGAACTACGAACAAGCAGCCTGTAAAAGGAGACCCCAAACACAGTAAGTCAAGCAAAATGAGAAGACAGAGAAACACGCAGCAGATGCAGGAGCAAGGTAAAAACCCACCAGACCAAACAAATGAAGAGGAAATAGGCAGTCTACCTGAAAAAGAATTCAGAGTAATGATAGTAAAGATGATCCAAAATCTTGGAAATAGAATAGAGAAAATACAAGAAACGTTTAACAAGGACCTAGAAGAACTAAAGAGCAAGCAAACAATGATGAACAACACAATAATTGAAATTAAAAATTCTCTAGAAGGAATCAATAGCAGAATAACTGAGGCAGAAGAATGGATAAGTAACCTGGAAGATAAAATACTGGAAATAACTACTGCAGAGCAGAATAAAGAAAAAAGAATGAAAAGAACTGAGGACAGTCTCAGAGACCTCTGGGACAACATTAAACGCACCAACATTTGAATTATAGGGGTCCCAGAAGAAGACAAGAAAAAGAAAGGGACTTAGAAAATATCTGAAGAAAACATTTGAAGAGGTTATAGTTGAAAAGTTCCCTAATATGGGAAAGGAAATAGTAAATCAAGCCCAGGAAGCACAGAGTGTCCATACAGGATAAATCCAAGGAGAAACATGCCAAGACACATATTAATCAAACTGTCAAAAATTAAATACAAAGAAAGCATATTAAAAGCAGCAAGGGAAAAGCAACAAATAACACACAAGGAATATAACAATTGTAAATATTTATGCACCCAACAAAGGAGCACCTCAATACATAAAGCAAATGCTAACAGCCATAAAAAGGGAAATCGACAGTAACACAATCATAGTAGGGGACTTTAACACCCCACTTTCACCAATGGACAGATCACCCAAAATGAAAATAAATAAACACAAGCTTTAAATGACAAATTAAACAAGATGGACTTGATTATTTATAGAACATTCTATCCAAAAACAAGAGAATACACTTCTCAAGTGCTCATGGAACATTCTCCAGGATAGATCATATCTTGGGTCATAAAGCAAGCCCTGGTAAATTTAAGAAAATTAAAATAATACCAAGTATCTTTTCCAACCACAATGCTATGAGACTAGATATCAATTACAGGAAAAAATCTGTAAAAAAATACAAACACATGGAGAATAAACAATACGCTATTAAATAACCAAGAGATCTCTGAAGAAATCAAAGAGGAAATTAAAAAAATATCTAGAAAGAAATGACAATGATAACAAAATGACCTAAAACCTATGGGATGCAGCAAAAGCAGTTCTAAGAGGGAAGTCTATAGCAATACAATCCTACCACAAGAAACAAGAAAAATCTCAAATAAACAACCTAACCTTACACCTAAAGCAATTAGAGAAAGGAGAACAAAAACAACCCAAAGTTAGCAGAAGGAAAGAAATCATAAATATCAAATCAGAAATAAATGGAAAAGAAATCAAGGACACAACAGCAAAAATCAATAAAACCAAAAGCTGGTTCTTTGAGAAGATAAACAAAATTGATAAACCATTAGACAGACTCATCAAGAAAAAAAGGAAAAAGGCTCAAATCAACATGATTAGAAATGAAAAAGGAGAAGTAACAACTGACACTGCAGAAATACAAAGGATCATGAGAGATTACTACAAGCAACTCTATGCCAATCAAATGGACAACCTGGAAGAAATGGACAAATTCTTACAAAAGCACATACCTCCTGAGACTGAACCAGGAAGAAATAGAAAATATAAACAGACCAATCACAAGCACTGAAATTGAAACTCTGATTAAAAATCTTCCAACAAACAAAAGCCCAGGACCAGATGGCTTCACAGGCATAGTCTATCAAACATTTAGAGAAGAGCTAACTCCTATACTTCTCAAACTCTTCCAAAATATAGCAGAGGGAGGAACACTCCCAAACTCATTCTACAAGGCCACCATCACCCTGATACCAAAACCAGACAAAGATGTCACAAAAAAAGAAAACTACAGGCCAATATCACTGATGAACATAGATGCAAAAATCCTCAGCAAAATACTAGCAAACGGAATCCAACAGCACATTAAAAGGATCATACACTTGATCATACACCATGATCAAGTGGGGTTTATCCCAGGAATGCAAGGATTTTCAATATACGCAAATCAATGTGATACACCATATTAACAAACTGAAGAATAAAAATCATATGATCAACTCAATAGATGCAGAAAAAGATTTTTACAAAATTCAAGACCCATTTATGATAAAAACCCTCCAGAAAGTAGGCATAGAGGGAACTTACCTCAACATAATAAAGGCCATATATGACAAACCCACAGCCAACATCATCCTCAATGGTGAAAAACTGAAACCATTTCCACTAAGATCAGGAACACGACAAGGTTGCCCACTCTCACCACTATTATTCAACATAATTTTGGAAGTTTTAGCCACAGCAATCAGAGAAGAAAGAGAAATAAAAGGAATCCAAATCAGAAAAGAAAAAGTAATACTGTTACTATTTGCAAATGACATGATACTATACATAGAGAATCCTAAAGATGCCACCAGAAAACTACTAGAACTAATCAATGAATTTAGTGAAGTAGCAAGATACGAAATTAATGCATAGAAATCTCTTGCATTCCTATACACTAACAACAAAAAATCTGAAAGGGAAATTAAGGAAACACTGCCACTTACCACTGCAACAAAAAGAATCAAATACCTAGGAATAAACCTATCTAAGGAGACAAAAGACCTGTATGCAGAAAACTACAAGACACTGATACAAACAGATGGAGAGATATACCATGTTCTTGGATTGGAAGAATTAACATTGTGAAAATGACTACACAACCCAAAGCAATCTATAGATTCAATGCAATCCCTATCAAACTACCAATGGAATTTTTCACAGAAATAGAACAAAAAATTTCACAATTTTTATGGAAGCACAAAAGATCCCAAATAGCCAAAGCAATCTTGAGAAAGAAAAACGGAGCTGGAGGAATCAGGCTCCCTGACTTCGGACTATATTACTAAGGTACGGTAATCAAGACAGTATGGTACAGGCACAAAAACAGAAATATAGAACAATGGAACAGGATAGAAAGCCCAGAGATAAAGCAATGAACATATGGTCACCTTATCTTTGATAAAGGAGGCAAGAACATACAATGGAGAAAAAACAGCCTCTTCAATAAGTGGTGCTGGGAAAACTGGACAGCTACATGTAGAAGAATGAAATTAGAACACTCCATAACACCATACACAGAAATAAACTCCATGGAGTAAAGATCTAAATGTAAGGCCAGACAGTATAAAACCCTTAGAGGAAAACATAGGCAGAACACTCTATGACATAAATCACAGCAAGATCCTTTTTGACCCACCTCCTAGAGAAATGGAAATAAAAATAAACAAATGGGACCTAATGAAACTTAAAACCTTTTGCACGGCAAAGGAAACCATAAACAAGATGAAAAGCCAGCCCTCAGAATGGGAGAAAATATTTGCAAATGAAGCAACTGACAGGATTAATTTCCAAAATATACAAGCAGCTTATGCAGCTCAATATCATAAAAACAAACAACACAATCCAAAAATGGGCAGAAGACCTAAATGGACATTTCTCCAAAGAAGACATACAGATTTCCAACAAACACATGAAAGGATGCTCAACATCACTAATCATTAGAGAAATGCAAATCAAAAGCACAATGAGTTATTACCTCACAGCAGTTAGAAGGGCCATCATCAAAACGTCTACAAACAATAAATGCTGGAGAGGGTGTGGAGAAAAGGGAAACTTCTTGCACTGTTAGTGGGAATGTAAATTTATACAGCCACTATGGAGAACAGTATGGAGGTTCCTTAAAAAACTAAATATAGAACTACCATACAACCCAGCAATCCCACTTCTGGGAATATACCCAGAGAAAACCATAATTCAACAAGTCATGTACTACAATGTTCATTGCAGCTCTGTTTACAATAGCCAGGACACAGAAGCAACCTAAGTGTCCATCGACAGATGAATGGATAAAGAAGATGTGGCACATAGATACAATGGAATATTACTCAGCCATAAAAAGAAATGAAATTGAGTTATTTGTAGTGAGGTGGATGGACCTAGAGTCTGTCATACAAAGTGAAGTAAGTCAGAAAGAGAAAAACAAATACCATATGCTAACACATATATATGAAATTAAAAAAAGTTTCTGATGAACCTAGGGGCAGAACAGGAATAAAGACGCAGCTCTAGAGAATGGACTTGAGGATATGGGGAAGGGGAAGGGTAAGCTGGGACAAAGTGAGAGAGTGGCTTTTCCATATATACACTATCAAATGTCAAATAGATAGCTATTGGGAAGCAGCTGCATAGCACAGGGAGATCAGCTCGGTGCTTTGTGACCACCTAGAGGGGTGGAATAGGGAGGGTGGGAGTGAGGGAGATGCAAGAGGGAAGAGATATGGTGATATATGTATATGCATAGCTGATTCACTTTGTTATAAAGCAGAAACTAACACACCATTGTAAAGCAATTAAACTCCAATAAAGATTATTAAAAAAAAATAAGATATGCTCTACATGAAGGTATTTTAAATACCAAGTAATAACATTATGTTACTCAGAAACGTGTAACAAAGAAACTTTCCAGTATCTGGATGGATAAAAAGTCCAGGATGATATAAAATCTATTTTTTAAGTTTGAATTTTTTGTTCTAATGTTTATTATTGCCTAATATTTTAAAGTTCAAGAAATTTGACGCTTTTTCCTCATTTGATCTGAAAGACCTTCTCATCCATTCAGTGGAAATAAACTTTGAACTCATTTAAAAACAATAAAATAAAAAGAATTTGTAAAAGATTTCCTATGAGCCTTGGTTAAGGGATCCACCTAGAGCTACATCAAGCAGAGCCAATGCATCTTTCCAGCGCCCAGAGACCAAGACTGGCCCCATCCTCTCTGCCACCTCACAGAGGCTTTCCTGTCTAGCCAGGCCACATATGTTTAAATGGCTTTTTCCTCTCTTGTATGGGTATTATTTCCAAGGTTTGGGGCCATTTGCCACCTGCTTCCTCTGAATATCTGACTATTATGTCTCTCATCCCTTTCCATTCTAGTTCCCAGGGACCCAGGCAGCCGGTAGAGGCCGGTTAGGCTGCACACCTTTCTACATCATTAGGACACTGAACAACTGCTGAATTTAAAAAACAAAACAAAACACTGATCAGGTTCGTTTTTAACAAACCTACATATACATCCAAGTGAATATTGACACACCCTCTTTTCCAACAATGTTGGAAATATTTTTGGAAACTTCTCTTAGAATCACTTTTAAAAATAAATGGAATCAATGAATGGGATACTACCCAAATCAATAGTGAAAAATCCTTATCTTTTGTGGGTAAAGTTGGTTTATGGAGCTAAGTCTAGATAACATGCTGACTGCACATGATATTGGCCCCCATATGTTCCCTGATCTCATTGTCTACCAAGGCTGATGCTCAGCAGAGACACACAGGTGCAGCTTACTGGCTGCTGATAGACAGTATCTGTTCTGGTTGGTTGGTGCCTGCTATACTGGGGTGTTACATTTTGTGAAAATTGCTGTCTCCATCTGTTCTCCACCACACTGACCTTGTTGCTCCTTGGGCACCTAAGGCATGCTGTGCCTCAGGACCTTTGCACTTACTGCTTCTTCTCTGCATGCACTTCTTGGCAGAAATGCTTGTCCTCCACGTTATCTCGCTGGCTCCCTTCTTCCCTTCCGTGCATGGCTCTGTTCAAATATCTCATCAGGCAGACCTTCTCTGACCACTCATTGATGGGAAAGTAATTCTGCCTATTACTCTTTCTCCTTACCTTGCTTCATTTTTCTTCATGGTATGCATCATCCCAAGGAGTTTACAAAGATATTTTAAAGATATTTTAATTTATTTGCTTTTTTCACATGATTCCTCCATGAGAACATGAAACCCATGACAGTAGGGGTGATGTGTATGTTAAATAAACACAGTTATTTAACATAGTTAAATTCTGTATCATCTGGGCTTAGAACAGTGTCTTGCATGTAGAAAGCCCCCAATAAATATTTGTAAAATGACTGTTGTGAATTTCTGATTAAAAACAGGGTCTGACTGTAAAGCAAGAAGGCATGCCTATCCTCCTAGCTCATAAGCTTATTTCTGATGATAATTCTACAAAAGCACTTTTTAAAATGTTTGTAACAACCATGGCCTCTTAAGATATCAACCTTGACAGCTGGAAATAAACATTCTGGCTTAATATAAACAAATAGAATATAAATGTTTCCCAACTGTATCATCATGTCACATATCTTTCCCTCTTCTAATTGAGTGGGCAACAAGATACCACTGGCAGATGAGGGGTTTTTGTTGTTTGTTTGTTTTTAATGACTGCCAGCTAGTTGAGCCAGGCTTGATGTCACCTCTTTAACTAGCTGAGTTGTCAGCATCCGCTAGGTAAGGAGATAATGGAGCTAATAAATAACAACGATAAAAATAAACCTAGTTAACACTTAATGAGGACTTATTATGCGCCAGGCAGGTGATAAGCATTTCACAAGCTTTATCTTATTTAAGCCTCATAAGAATCCTATGATATGTTCAATTTTAGAGAAAATTTCTCTAATTGTAGATTTGCTTAAATAAGTTGCTTAAGGTCACCGAGTCAGAAAATGGCACAGAGCAAGGTCTCAAACTCAAGTGTTTCCAGCTCCAGATTGTGAACCTTTAGGCTCGATTACTCACTAGTCCCTGTGTGTATCCTGTGTTGGATGTACACACATGATGAATCCCATCACACAATTCAGGGTGGAGATGCAACCCCTTCTATCCAGGAGTTTATATTCAACCACCTCACCCAAAGGCCCAACAAGTTTGTCAACCTAAAAGTCTCATCTGTAGGCCTGAAGAAGAGGACGTTTATGCTTATTTCATCCTACTCACACTCTCCAGTTTTAATACTGAACAGGTGGGAAGGGTTTCTAAATCCTGGTGAGATTTCCCACTGACGTGGTTGTCCTCTGCTAAACTTTCGATATTCCGATAATCAACAGTGTTCACTTCTGCAGTACACTGCGGTTTCAGAAGTGCTTCTCCATCCATTATCATGACAAACATGTGAGTCAAGGAGGTCAGAGCATATTATGATCATTTTTCCGACGACAGAGTAATTGTTCACAAAGGTAGGAGGCAGAGCTAGAGCCCACACTTCCTCTTCTTAAAAACAAAACAAAATGGAACTGCTGTGGAGTTTCAAAGAAATGGAGTAATGTAATACTGAAGCTGGAAGAGGTCCCAGAAGCCCTGTGTTTCATCTACCTCATTCTACAGATGAGGAAAAGAGTCCCAGGGAGAACTGCCCAAGGTAGCAGAGGTACTGTCCAAACCAAAAGTAGAAGGCAAAACGTTTCAGTTCATTTCATGCCTCCTAACCACAGGTCGCCTCTAGGACACAAACATTATACTACACGCACACACAAGGCTATTAGAAAATGAGAGAGTTCTCTAGCGAAAACGCTCAAATCTCTCCAACTTCTAAATGGCTGGTACGCAAGCCTGACTGCGCATGATTTAAATGGAACACAAAATGAAACTTGCCATAAAGACAACGTTACAGAAAGTGGCAAGGTTCCTAACTGGTCCCCAGAGTCACAGTGCAGCTAGACCATAACATTAGCAGTATTTGATTTCTCATTGTTTTTGTGAGAATTGCACAGGAGGTTAAAACTGCACTGCTGTTGTCTGGTTTCATGGCAGAAATCTCTTCTCATCTCATCCTTCAGTCCCTGCTTTCCTGAGAGGAAGACGCCCTTCTCCGCCAATTTTCCTCTCCCTTGGGCGGCTACAGCAAAAAATCAGGAGCTGTATTCATGGAATGTGGCTTCATGGAAGCTCTAGCCTGGGGGATGGGGTCTGCACGGTTGGGTCTCTACAACCATCCCTGTAGGGACCTAGTCTCACCCAGAAGAGCAGGGAAGCCATACAGGTATGAGGAGTTTGGGTATATTGCCAGAGAGAGGGTTGGCTCTGCTGGAGGTGAGGGTGGGAGGCAACAGGGACTGCAACTTAGGGGGATGGGTTCTGTGCACTAGAGCTGGTCCTGCAGGAATGCCTGGGAAGGCTGGATCTGTGGGTAGACTGCCCCCATCTCCTCTCCACTTTCATCTCTCTTAATATGACCCTGAATTCAACAAGTCTTTCTTGAGCGCCTACTCTGTGTGAGTACTCAATATTAATTATTTTACTGGAACCTAATTACTTAATATTGGCTTAGAGTCAGTTTAAGATTCATGTATTTGGAAGAGTTTTAAGAAAAGAAGAACGCTTTGTTTCTATGTAGGGCTCACTGTGTGTATATGACATTAGAATTTAGTCCTCAGAACTCCGTAAGATATACTGATACAATATAGATGTTTTTAGTTCTGACAGAAAAGGAAGACTGACATTCTAGACCCTGCCCCAGGTCACACAACAGGTAAACATTTGACAGTACTGAATCTAGGATGCTAGTGATGTGATTCTTGGATGCCGTGGTATCGAATGAAACTCCTGGCCTAGAAACCTGTACTGCCCTGCCCCCATGAGCAGGTGCTGGCAGAGAAGCAACTTACTTACGCATTTTGAGGTCAGCAGAGTGTAAAAAGGAACCCTTCCCTCCCGCTTATACACCCACTAGAGCCGCCTGCAGAGCATGGGTCTGTTCTGCTCCTATCCTAGCAGCAAAAGTGAAACTTTTTTTTTCTTTTTGACACAGTTAAGATAGATTGTAAGTTTCCAAAAGGAAAATGGTAAGGAATGACAAAAGGAAAAGATTAGAAAATAAGAACTGAATCCAAAGAGTAAGTTTCAAATATTTAAAAATCTTGGTAGAAGTACCAAAGCATTTGGCTAACCCCTCGATTTCCTTTCTTTTTTAAATAATCATACAAGGTACATCCAGGATGGCAGGCTGCTGGCTTCCCTCCACCCTGCGGATGCTCAGCATTCTGGCTCTCCTGCCCCAAGAGGGGGGACTAGACTGCCGAAGTACCTAGCTCTTTCCAAGGAGTACCAAACTCAAAGTTCAAAAGCAAAAATTGTTTCTGTTTCAAAATTCTTAGATGCCAGGGCCTTCTCTCTCAATTCCATGCTACTCTGAGATTTATAGGGCAGAATTAGTGAACAGATGAATTAACCCTTTCCAGATTCAAGTTATCATCCATCTACCCCTGGCTGTATTTATGCACTGGTTCACCTAAGAGCTCCATCTCCTCCCTTCTCTTCATGCCTCCTCTCTACTCTCCTCCACCCCAGACTTCAACAGGAATGCCTATGTTATTTCCTCAATATAATGCAGGCTTACAGTAACATTTACAGGCACACAAGAATGATCAACTTACATAAGGGTTGGGGCATTCTACCATAGCAGCCACTTGGAATGAGACAGTTTTCAATCATACGTGAGATTTGTATTGAAATCCTTCCTAGATAAAGATGGCTGCTCATTTTTTTTTTTTAACAAGAGTGGTCCTTCCCACGTAAATGTGGCCACAACATGCTCTTTGGAACATCTGTGGCAAAGCAAACTGTGCATCAAGGCCTAAAAGATTAACAGGAGTTTAAAAAATGACCTATGAACCTTCATGTAGATTTAAAGCAACATTAAAGGGACTCTGTGTGAAAGAAACGATTTTTAGTATAAGATTTTAGTACATCTTACATTAAAAGGAGAAAGTGCTAACTTTTTATTCTCTTTGAATGTCATTTTATTGAAATCTGCTTGCTACGTATGGTTTCAAAAGAGGTTTTTTTTTTCCAGATAACTTTTTTGAAAGTAAGTTATAAGGTGTGGCTGCTCTTTTATTTAAAGATGTAACTTATTAACTTAACGCCTCATAATTTGGGCTGAACTTATGTGTTAAACCAACATTTAAAAAATACACTGTTTTATGTCATCCCTTCTAGCTAAAAGCTTACATTATATAGGTGGCATAATTTAGGAACAATGACCCATTTCATGTCACAATTTACAAAAGAGCAGTTATTCAAGTAATTCTCATTCCCTTGTAACCTTACACCTCTTCTTTTCTGTATCGCCTAGGGCTTTTAGCAAATTCTGATCTAGAACGTTTAAGCCCTCCCTATTTTTCAGGCATTGTCTTAGGTGCTTATTTATTTATTTCTCGTGCTAGCCCTGTAAGGTAGTTACCATTGTTATTATTCCGTGAGATGTTACGCAAAAAAACAAACGAGCTTTTTGGTCAACCCAATATTATGCTCAACAGTTTGAGGGGCAATGAAGCTTGAGGAAATTAAATGCTTTACCAAGATTATAACAAATCTCTGGATGCAAATCCAGATGTGCCCCCCAAATTCTTTCACCTTAGCCAGCCCACACTATAGTGCATTTGTTTCATTTGATGCCTTTTACTTATCTATTACTACATAACAGATTAAAACAATCCTCACTCATTTTTCTCTTGGATCTGCAATTTGGGCGGGGCTTGGTGGGGAGGGGGTTTCTGCTCTATACACCACTGGTCTGCTGGGAGGACTCTGCTGGGGGTGGGCGGGGGTGCTACCGCTCACTTCTCTTAAGGGATCTTTTCAAGGGTGGCTGGGGTCTAAGGAACAAGTGTTTCAAAGACAGAAAATGAAGTGACCAATTTCTAAAAGCCTGGCCCAGCCATTTCTTCTGTATCCTACTGGCCAAAACCAGTTAGAGAGCCCAGATTCAAGGAAAGACGTCACAGATTCCACCTATCAAAGGGAGGAGTGCCAAAAAATTGGCGGGCCACGTGACAAAAGCCTCCCACTTTATAAGATTTACTAGTTCGGAGTGATTTCGTTAAATTGTGAAATTCCTATTTTATGAATGCAATCAACCCCCACAAGTTTGCATATACATACCTACCAACGGTAGCTTCTCAGAGGTGGGAAGGTCTGGATCTTTTTACACTTTTCCTGCATATTCCTTTTTCTTTTATTACAGTGGATTCTCTATATAGATTATTTGGGCTTCCGAAGAGAGTGACCCTGGGCTTAAGAGGGAGCTTTTATTTTCATGTCTTCCTTTCAGTGGTCTCAGCAGAGAGACTGCTTCTCATCACCTGCAGCTGGACCAGTTTCCCCGCTGGCTACTCCACTGCAGTTAGAGAGGGCTCTCTCTTAGATTTGATACATCTTGGTCTTTCCCTTTTAACAAAACTTGACCAGTTCATGCCTGACTGGGATATCAGATATGACAGTTTGATTCCAATTATTCCAATTGACCTTTGCACACAAACATCCCTCTCACAGCCAGTGTTTGCATTGATAGTTTTGGCAGCTGTGTTGGTCCTGCCTCCTAGATGGATGAGTCTAAAAAATAAAGGCAGCAGCATGTGTCCCTTACTTCCTTTGTAACTCTCCACACCAATCAGTTAGGAGTTTGGTGTATACAACGCCTATCTAACCAATGGTGCAGCTGATGCTTAGAATAAAATCTAAAGAAAATATATTCAGGGGCAAGAATCTCTCTGAATGATACTATACATAATGGATCAGATTCAGCATTATGAGGGATACCCTTTCAATTTTGTGATTTCATTTCTGAGTTAGATTCTGCAATCACTCTTGGAATAAGACAACTGACATCTAGGCTTTGCTCTCTGTTTTGAGTGTACCCCCATGGCAAAGTCTTTGAAATATTCTGGATTGGAAATGAGATTTCAAGGAAGTATTTAATTGGAAGTGGGTATTATTCCCTTTGAATTGCATCCAAAGCTGCAGTTTTTTAACCTTTCAGTAACTTAGTATCATACAAATCTTTTTCTAATTATACGACAGCCAACATACGTTAATTTGTAGAAGGAATTCTGTTTAATTACAGCAAAAAATGATGGAAACTAAGCTCTGAAGAAGTTATACAAAGGAATCTTTAAGTTAATATCATTTTCTTTTAGATTGTACACAACTCAGCACCTATGAATCCTTGTGAGCCATCTACAAGTTTTACTTTTATTTAAATCACCCGACCATGAAGAATGAGACTTAAAAGAATTTCCTGAGTTGAAAAGAACTGTCCGCTTACTTTATCAAACTCGACTGCTTTGTAGATGAGTGCCTGTTACTCTGTAGGAATTCTATCATTTGCCATCTTTGTGAGTTTGTACTTTTTAGTTGTCTATTGCAGCATATCAATGTACCCCAAAACCTAGTGGTTTAAGACAAATTATTTCTAGAGAGATAAAGTGACTTTTCCTAAAGCCCTGCTAAGCACTTATCTTACAAAAGTATTCTGATACGGATATTTGCATGTAATTTCTGCTTTTATATATAAGGTATGTAACACCCTATAGCTCACTGTCTCCTCTTTGTATTAAGATATTTCACTGGGATATAATTTGGGGTATGTCAAACTAGATGATCTGATTTAAATGATCCTGGGTAACTGAAGGCTTCCACCGTGTACAAATGCCAAAATCGAAATAAGTGAATATTCGTGCTAGGGAAGAGAAGCCCTTCTGGAGCGGAAGACTCCTGGACTCTCTTTACTGCCCCGCTTACCCTCTCTCCAGAATCGGGTGGGAAGTTAAAGGTTGACTTGTTTGACTGGAAAATGTGGGAAGAATAAACCAGGCAAGCTCCACCCACCTGCTCACCCCTCTCTCTGGGGAAGCGACCCGTCTGTCCACAGAGAGCGTGGCTGTGCTCCCCGCTCCAGACTCCTGTTCTATGGAGCAGACCCTCCGTCCCTCACCCTCCCCAGCCCCACTGCCAGTGTGGGGGCAGAAGACTGTCTCATTCCGATGTTTAGTGCTAGGAAGCACAAAAGCATCCTCTGGTGTTACCTTTGTCAGCAAAAATGGTGATAATTTGATCTCCTATCTGCAAACTCTTTGGTCTTTTTTCCCTCCGTTCAGAATTTGGGGGGATCTAGAAGGGTACCGCTTACAGAGTCACTGTCAAGCCTCAACAACTCATCATCAACACAACAGCAACTGTTATGATTAGTAACACTTGTTGAGCACTCGCTTTGTGTCAGGCTATCAGTTTACTACATTTTCATGTATTATCTCATTTAATTTAATTACGACAAAGCCAAGCCAAAGAAACCACACGATATAACTGGAACTTTCAGTAGCTTTCATAGTTGGCCACCATGAAATCCTCCCCTCCCTGCATGCACATGCCTCACCCCACATCACGAGATGGCGCCTCCTTCCCCTCCCTTTGACTCTAGGCTCACCTTAATGACTCACATAGATAGGACGCAGGGGCAGGGAAAGTGACATTTTGGGACTTCGGAGCCCAGGCCTGAAGAGGCCCAGCGGATTCCACTTCCTTTCTCTGGGGAAGCCAATCCCCTACAATGAATCCTGAATGATGAGAATAAGCTGGAGCGAGGGAGCCCTCATGGAGGAGCACAGAGGAGCCAGACACAGGAGTGAGAAATATGTAAACCAGTAAATCACTGGTTTAAGTCACTGCGTTTTGGGGCAAGTTGATACACAGCAACAGACAACTGAAACAAAATACAAACTTGCAGACGCCCTTTAAAATGGCAAATGCTGGCTTCCCTGGTGGCGCAGTGGTTGGGAGTCCGCCTGCCGATGCAGGGGACGCGGGTTCGTGCCCCGGTCCGGGAAGATCCCACGTGCTGCGGAGCGGCTGGGCCCATGAGCCATGGCCGCTGGGCCTGCGCGTCCGGAGCCTGTGCTCCGCAACGGGAGAGGCCACGGCAGTGAGAGGCCCGCATACCGCAAAAAAAAAAAAAAAAAAAAGGCAAATGCACCATTGTTATGGTGTAACAAGAATTTTTAAAGATCAGTAGATGATTTATTAAACCATAAAGCCATGATCTATTTGGACACAGAGTACCTATATGGTCCAAGTCACGCTTTCTTTTTTTGTTGTTGTTTTGTTTTTTGTGGTACGCGGGCCCCTAACTGTTGTGGCCTCTCCCGTTGTGGAGCACAGGCTCCGGACACGCAGGCTCAGCGGCCATGGCTCACGGGCCCAGCCGCTCCGCGGCATGTGGGATCCTCCCGGACCGGGGCACGAACCCGTGTCCCCTGCATCGGCAGGCAGACTCTCAACCACTGCGCCACCAGGGAAGCCCCAAGTCACGCTTTCTTAAATGTCATTCTAAATGAGCCACTTTCAAGGAACAAACGATACCATCACCTCAAGACATCAGCGCCACTCTTATTCAAAAGGATAAAAGCTCTTCGTTGAATAATCAAGGTGATCCCTCTCTATTCCCTGTAGAGATCTCGCCATCTCTTTGCCTCATATTCCATTACCGTAGAGAACAGTTTCTACACCCTGGCTCTCCACTCCTTCCTCTGGGGGGCCCTCCCAACCCCGCATCCTCGGCCCCAAGCTGGCGTACTCACCCTCATTGTCTCTTTAACGCTCTGCTCGTATTTTAGCTCAGTGCCCATCACATAATAATTTATGATTCACGTAAACTCTGTGAGAGCAGAGACCTGGCCTGTTTTGTTACTGTTGTATTCTAAGCACCAGAACAGCACCCATATGGAGTGGGTGCTTCACTCATTCACTTGTTAGTTGTTGAATAAGCGAATGAGTGAATATGCCTTCCCTCCCACCCCGGGCCAGATACTGTTGCTTGGGGTTGAACATCCGATAGCACTTCTTTCACTCTCTCCCTTGTGATGGAGGGGCTGGAAGCCTGGAGGGTCCTAGTCGTACTTGTGGCCAGGGTCCGAATGCAATCCCCTTCTGCCAGATGGACAATCTGTGTGAGATCTGGAGGGCAAGGGGAACCAGGGAGATTCTTCTGCCACCAGCTGTGGTTGACACTCGGGTTCAGCGCGTGCTTGTAGAAGCCAGCCAGCTACCCAGTCCCCAGCGGCAGCTGTGATCCTGGCAGTGGCTTCTACATTTTCCTGCCCTCTGGGTGACAGCTTTGGCAATGGGACCTAAATGCCTATTGGTGCCCCTGACTTTCACTCCTTCAACCCTTACACTGTTTTCTACAGTATCTGGAACGGCTTTTATTTTTACTACTGAGTTCTGATAGCTTCACAGACGGCATTCCCTTGAGGGCACGAAATGCCTTGTTCCTCTCCGCATATCCATACCTGCAGTGTCTGGATCACAGTGGAAACTAATAAAGATGCTAAGGATAATAATAGCAAACAATGTTTAATAAGTGTCCAGCACTGTTCTAAGTGCTTTATGTCTATTAGCTTATTTAATCTACTCAATAACCCTGTGAGGCAGGTATTACTGTCTTCTTTTAGAGATTATGAAACTGAGAACAAATAAGTTAAACAACTTGTTTAAGAAATCACTGCATTACACGGTGGACTGAGGAGTCCTCAAACCTGGCTAGTTTAGCTCTCAAGTCTGTGCTTGTATCTAGTATTCTCTCCTGCCTGAATAATGTTTGCTGAAGGACTTGAAGACTCAACCACTAAAATTTTATAATTCATTTATTATAAATGTCCTGTGTGCATTTATCATAAAAGAGCCGTTCACGATATTTTCCTTTAAGACTCTCAACCTTGAAAGATATTCCTGCAGCATCAGAAGAGTATATATATGCTTCTTGGGCTTAACTATTTTTTCTAGTGACTCATAAAAACAATGAAAAAATAAGGAGCCTGGATATTAGCATTGTAGGAAAGGTAAGAAGAACCATGGTAAAGAATATTCATAGGTTTCTTGTGAATTTCTTGACGCACATCGTTCTGCCTCTTGTCTGGGAGCACAAGCTAAAGCCAATGGCCATTGGATGCAGCAACTGTAGGGATTATCTCTTTCTTGTTACTGCGGCTTCTGCCAATTGGAGAATAAGCTTTCCCACCAAGACTCCAAAGGAATGGAGAAGAGAGTCAGGGAAGATGCAAAGACGCGTAAAGTAAAAAGTCTAAGTGGGAAAGGACTCAGCATCCAATCATTAACATTGTAGACAATCTTCAAAGATGACCAGTGCATAAATCTGTGTGTGGGGGGTTGGTGAGGGGATGGGAAACAAACAAAAGAGGCATTGGAGGTATCTTTCTCTCCACTCCAGATGTCTCCCGACACACAGAGGGATCTACTAGTAGCCGTGGACAGGGCCGGCACTTATTCCTCAGGGGACAAGTGTCTTTATCTGATGGATGCATTTGGAAGGAAAATCTGAGCACAAACAGCCCAGCCCCTTCTTTCTCTCTTGTAAGTAAACCTGTCATTCTTCTCAGCTCCTCTGTATCTTAAATTTTAGAGGGCTCAACTCTGTCCATGGGGAGGGGTCTGGACTTTGTCCACTGCTGATAGTGATGGGGAGGGTAAGTCTGTGCAGTTCTGAGGTTCAGTACTGGGAAACCCACTTGTCTCAAGTTAAAAGCCACATTCCCCAGTAAAGAGCCACAGCCCTTACCTGCAATTACAAAATCCCCCCAGTGTTGAAAACAATTTTTTCCCCCAATTCATATGGCAGCAAAACCTGAAGTGACCTCAGTCGATGGTGGCAAAGCCTGACCTTGATGGACATGACGCCACTTATAGTCCTTATTACCCCACTTAGAGCTATGTGTCCAATACAACAGCCAATAGTCACGTGAGTCTATTTAAATTTAAGTCAATTACTGTGAAGTATTAAAAATTCAAATTCTTAGTCATACTAGCCACATTTCAAAAGCTCAACAGCCATATGTAAATAGTGCTCTCACACAAAATAATGCAGATAAAGACCCTCAGCATTGCAGAAAGTTCTACAGTACAGCACTTAGTCATGTTTTCTTATAAACATATTCATATCTGGTTATCAGATATTAATAATAATAAACAGCATATGCACCATTTTCCCCCTAAATCTAAAAAAATGTGGAATTGCAAAATCGCATCTGGCCCACAGGACCACAGATAAGGAGTACTGGCCTGCTTCAGCTTTTATTAGTTATAAAGGCAATATTTGGTCTTTTTTCAGGTTTAGACTTTACCTATTATGGACTGAAGGACTGTATCCTCCCAAATTCACATGTTGAAGTCCTAACCCCCCACAGTGTGATGGTATTTTGGGGTGAAGCCTTTGGGAGATAATGGTTTAGATGAGGTCATGAGGGTAGGGTTCCATGATGGGACTACTGTCCTTAGAAGAAGAGACACAAGAGTTCTCTCTCCCCCATACGAGGATGAGGCAGGGACTGGAGTGATAAAGCCACAAGCCCACAGACGTCAAGGACTGGCGTCAAAGTAGGAAGAGGCAGAGAAAGTTTCTTCCCTAGAGCCTTCAGTGGGAGCACAGCCCTGCCAACACCTTGATTTCAGGCTCTAGACTCCAGAATCGTAAGACTATAGATTTCTGTTGTTTAAAGCCCAATCTATGGTAATTTGTTATGGCAACCCTAGGAAATTAAGACAGATTTTGGTACCAAGAAGTGGGTTGCTGCTCTAACAAATATCTAAGAATGTAGAAACAGCTCTGGAACTGGCTAGAGGCTAGAAGAGTTTTGAGGTGTGTGCTAGAAAAAGCCAAGCATGCCATGAAGGGACTGTTAAAGGAGACTCTGGTAAGAGCACAGAAATAAAAGAGGAGAGCTGGAGAGATGGCTTCTCAGAGAATACATAAACAATCATGACCAGACTATCGACGACAAAGGCCTTCTGGTGACTCTCAGAAATGAGAAACATGTTATTGGACAATGGAGAAAAAGTGACTTATAAAGTAGCAAATAACTGGCTGAACAGTGTTTTGTGGAAGGTAGAATTTAGAACCAATGAAACTGGATGTTCAGCTGAGGAGATTTCTAAGAAAGTATTGCAGGATTGGCTTGGTTTCTCCTAACTCTTTATAGTAAAATGAGAAAGAGATGAATTGAAGTAATAACTGTTAAGCAAAAAGGAACCAGAACTTGATGATCTTGAAAGTTCTCTGCCTATCCGTATTGCAAAAAACATTGTTCTGAAAAGAACAGTAAGGGTGTGGTCACACAACCATTTGGTAAAGAAATGAGTATATGTGTGAAGCATGGACCGTCCCCCCTTAACCCCCCTGCCCAGCAGAAACATGGCCAGTGTGAACTAGAGGAGACAGGTTGACAAAAAGGAAGGCTGTCAGACCTCTGAGGCCCTATAGGACTGGAAACGCAGGGCTACTGCCTGTGAACATGTGTTCTTCTTGAAGACAAAGGAAGAATGACCCCAAAGATTCAGAGGTCATCAGGGCTGCCTCCTTAGTTTCAAAGTTGGGGGAGGCATCACCTGGGCTTCAACAGGGGAGGTGGCCTCTGCCTAAAGATTTGGGGGCAGGGCCTCCTGGAGCCTGGGTGGGTGATTCCCTCCCGGCAGAGCCATAAAGATGAGACTGCCACCCCAGCACGTCCAGAAGGCAAAGCATCACATCAAAAAGGATTATTCTAGAGCCTTAAAACCTAATGGTATTTGCCTTGTCAGGTTTCAGATTTGCTTGGAACCCTTCATCCTTTTCTTCCTTCCAATTTTCCCAGTTTTCTCATTCCTTTCGGAATGGAACACTTTATCCTACGCCTGTCCCCCCATGGTATCTTGGAAGCCTATAACTTATCTAACAGCTTCACAGCTGGAGGGGAATTTCGCTTCACGATGAGTCCTATCTGGAGTCTCACCCACATATTATTTAGTTGAGACTTTGGGCTTCAGACTTGAGAGTTGATACTACAACAAGACAAGGCTTTTGCAGTTGTTGGGATGCAATAAGTGTATTTGGCATGCCAGGAGGACATGAATTTTGAGGGAGGGTCAGGGGCAGAATGTTATGGATTGAGTGTTTGCCCCCCCCGCCCCAGTTCATATGTTGAAGCCCTAACTCCCAATGTGATCATATTTGGAGGTGGGGCCTTTGGGAGGTAATCAGGTTTTGGTGAGATGATGAAAGTCGAGTCCCCAATATGAGATGTGTCCTTATAAGGAAAGGAGCCTTGGGTAAGAAATGAAGCACAGAAGAGGAATACTATTTAACAGGCCCCTCCAATTTCAGTCACAGGGAGAGAACTGTACAGGCTCCTCTCCTCTGCATATTCACGGACAATTCAATTCAGGCTAATCACAGTGGAGAAATTTATATGTGCTTTAGAACCACTGTTCCAAGGAGGTATAAGTGCCATTCTGGCAGAGAGACAGTGGTTAAATGACTGGAAAAATTCCAAGGATTAATAAAGATGCCACAGATGGGACTGCTACGTTGGTGGGAGGTGGGACTAGATGAAGTCCAAGGTCCGTCCACGCAAGAGAACGGGGGACAGTTACTCCTCTCCCACACTGGTTCTTCTCGAGTGTCTATCACACAGTGGGGACAGGTCTGATGCAGATATGCTTTTGAATAGGAATGTGTCCTTCAGAGTTCAGAAAATCCTGCCATTTCCTTGAATGCTCCTATGGCTACCTTTTCATGGTGGTAAAGTGGGTCAGGGCAGCTATGGTTCCTTCCTGCTACTCAGCTTCTTGTGGCTGTCAGGCTTCAAGAGGAAGGCCAGCATTTTTGACTACAGCCAGCTGATTTTCTTGACCATATAGGTGTAAGACATTTACAGAAATCAGGCATGGACCTAAGTACCAAGAGAGATGTTTTGAGGCCCCTACAGGCTCCAGCTTGTTTCATTCTGCTAGATGAGTTCAGGCAACTAGCTTAACCTGGTGCCTCAGTTTTCTCCTCTGTAAAATAGGGAGAACACGCTCTGGTCTACCATCCCCACAGGGTTTGAGAACGAAAACCGAACTACTGACTGAGCTAACTTATGTTCTAAAAACATGTATTATCCTAATTACTGAAAGGGAAATTTCATACAAGCTTTGTAAAGCAATCTAAGGGAGATCCTTTCTGGATTCTTAAAAGTACTGCTATGAGTTCAACACAGAGAAGCTTTTATTTAGAACATAAACTGCATTCCCGCTTGTAAAGAAAAGCATGAGATAAAATTCTTTGTCTTAATTTGACAGCGGAGAGGCTCTTGAGTATTGGCCAACAATCTAATACGGGATCGCACCAAAACACAACCATTTGCTTCCTGAGTCATATCCATAAAGATCTGGTGGTAAAGTGCCGTCTCTGACAGAGCATTTACGGAGATCGCAAAGCTTCATGTTCAGGCTCTTAAAAAAAATACCTATCTCTGTCTTTTCTATTTAATATACCCTTGGCTCTCCATTTGGGATAAAAGTTGAAGTCCTGCTCCTATTGCAATTTCTCAGGTAAGAGTCACATTTCTGGGCTTTTAAGATCAATGTTCAAGCTGCCCAGCTCAGTGACCAGAAGGCATGATTCACCCCCTCTCTTGTCTGCTGTCCTAATGTTAATACACGCTGAAGCTTCTACTGTATTTCAAGAAATGGGAAAACTTATAGAATCACATGTACTGGCTTAAGAAAAATGACATTAATCTTGAATATTAATTCAATATTAAGCTAACTTGATATAAATCCATTATCACTGATTTTTATCCTAGAAATTACAAATGTAAAGAAAAATAAACTACTAATGATATTAGCAGACTTTTCACTGTATTTCAAAACAACTTGTTTAAAGAAAAGTGTTACTTAACTGGTTTTACATCAGCACACTTAACACTTCTTATGAGGTTTTTTTTTTTAAGCTCAGGAAAATTAAATTCTCTCAAATACTGCTGTTTTATCAATATTTTTAAAAACAACACCGAAAACTTAAGTTGCAAACTTCCTTAGGTCCTTCAACATGCTGCACAGCCCCACAGTTTTCTTTATCCAGATTTAAGTAAAAAATCCTGTAAGACATAGTTCAGATGAAAGGAATTTTAAAGAATGTACTGCAGCTTTCAAAAAGCCTCCTTAATTACTAAGTGCTGTGAAACCAAGTTGTAAATTGATAAGAGGACAGTCATACCCTCCCTCAAAAGTGTACAGCCCTTCTAATACTAATCACTGTGGGTTATCTATTTGATTCTTTTCCCAGTCCCTTTGTCATAAGGTGAACTGTACCTGAAATTTCTGCTACCGTTTTATGAAACAGTAATTTTTTTAGAAAGCTATTTTTTTATAGGTCCTCTGAATGCTTTTTACAGGCAACCAGAACCTTGGGTTTTGCAATGATGATTCTATCCATATGACTGTTAACTTTCTTTTTTTCCTTTACTTCTTTGTCAGAACCAAGGCTTGTTAGAGTGTAGCAAGTTTCCCATCTCACACGCCTATCTCAGTCTCCTATAAACTCATCTTAGGGCCAAACACTTATTTTTCTGGGAAAGAGCAACTCTTACAGTTTTATCCAAGCCAAGTCAAATGCATCCTACTTTTTCTTCACTTACTGGGAATGAAAGTTAACGTTCAGGACTGTGAATTGATAGGCAGTGATGAGAGAAAACTGACTACCCGGAGCTCAGCCGCTGTGATTTGTGAATGCAATAAATCAACAAGTTTTCATTTAGCAGCTACCAGGGCCCCAGCCTTTAGCTGGAACACGACTGAGAAGGCCAAGTTCTAGACCGGGGCGATCTAGCCCAAGACCCAACTGTAGAGATGAACTCATCCTGAACGCTTCACCTGGAAACCAGCGTCAGCCTGCTTCGGGACCGCACAGCGCGTTTCCCCTCGATCTCTGCGGATCTTGGGTTCACAAGAGTCTCCTTAGCTCCCCAAGACAAAGGGTCCCACTAGCACACCGGCAAGAGGCAAGCCTCGCGGAACCCCATGCTCTCACTTCGCCTCGGCCTGAACAAGTGGCAGAGGAGGGAGCCCCCATTCAGGAATCTGCCGCGGAGCCGACAGAGCAAGAGGACGTATTATTTGCGTTTCACGATAACCTCGGAGAAGAAACCGCTAAAGGAAAGAAAAACGGGGTGGGGAGTGGCAGGATGAAGCTTCCAGAAGCGTCTGTTAATACCTCGGACATTTCTTAGACCAAGGGAAAAGAACCCAGGGGGCGAGAAATAGGTGTCCCAGGGGAAGTCAGCAGGCAGAAGGAATGAGCGAGGGAAGAAGAAAAGTGATTCAAATTAAAGTCCCAAGCGCTCAGGACAGCCTCGGTATTAGCTAGAGAAAGGGAACGCCGGGGACGCACGGCGCGCCCGGCTGTGCCATGCCACTCTCTCTGGCTCCGCCGCGTAGACGGATAGAAGGACAGACGGACAAGCGCAAGCAAAGGACTTACCTTCAGGGTTGGCGCTGATGAAGACCCGGACGCTGCGGCCGGCTGGCATCAGGTGAGAAGGCAGGGCGGTGAGGTTCCCAGAGAAAGCCGCCCGCCGGAGCGCAGAGTCCCGGGGACAGGGCAGCTTGGTGCCCGCGCCGGCCGGCCACATTGCCTTCAGGGAGGAAGAGCCGCCGACTCCTGCTTCTCGGGTTCCTGCCCGCGGCTCCGCGGAACGGCTAGGTCGATCCCCGCAGGCGGCGCGGCTCAGAGCCGCTCCGAGCCCGAGGCGACGCGGGCGAGCTCACTGGCACACACCAAAGGCCGGCGGAGAGCGGCCATACGGGCCCTCGGGCCCCTCTCACCGCCGCCTCTGCCCCTCTGGGCGTCAGCCTTCGCTTGTTGCCAGGGCTCAGCGCAGTAGCGGGCGAGAGCGGGAGGTCAGCGTGCCGGCGGCTACGGGCGCGGCGCCTCTTTGCGCCAGGAAGCCGAGCCCATGGCCATGTCCCCGCCCGCGCCCGCCGCTAGAGGAGGGGGCGGTCAACGGGGCCCGGACAGAGAGGGCAAGTGGAGCGGACCAAACTTTATCTACAAAAGGCGTCCGGAGTTTATCGCCAGCCGCCTCCCGTGGGGCACAGGAATATCCCGCCACTTAAATTAAGGGCGGTTCTGTTGCGGGGGGCCTCGGGCTGCCAGGGGTCTCCCTGGCTTCTCTGAGGGCGAGCCCGGGCGCTCCTGGCTGCCTCTTCGGTGGATGACCAGAAAGAAATTAGCCCGAGATTTCTGCTACTCCTCCTCCAACTCTACTAAGGGTCAAACAAGCCCTGAGCATTTATCCAAAACGCTCGCATCCCGGCGTCTGCGCGTTTTTTTTGCCTAAGTGCTGGGAATTCCGCCTCAAAGTTAGACGCACCACGGAGCCCGGACTCCCAGGGATCGAAGCACCAAAACTCGGGACCGTCTCGTGCGTCCTGGAGGGAATATCACCGTCGCCGTTTCTCTTGGCGCAGGTGGCGAGTCCTGCTGCTCCGTTCACTCCCCACGCCCAGCAGAGCCGGGGGTTTTTATAGCGAAGCAGCGCCGCTCACGTGCTCCTCGCCGCGTGCTCACGGAACCTTTTCTAGAGCCGATCTCCGCAGCGAGCCCTCCCGAGGTCTCTAAGTATCCAGGGGTTATTTCCTGCTCCCGCCCGGGCGCATCCCCGGGCCATTCCGCCAGCCCGGAGGCTCCGGGGCCCCGCCGCACGGGAGGATGCCGGGAGCCCCGCGCGCCCTGGCGCGCGCCTGGGCTCCGCAGACCAGTGTGGACTCGGGGAAGCGCCGCCCCGCGCAACGTCCCGCAAAGTGCAGGTGGCCACGGATTGGAGCCAGGTGCGAGAGATCAGAGTTGGCGTGGAGCAGCTTTTCCAAGTTCGTGCAGAGCGTGAGTTGGCTCCACCTGACGCTGATCCAACGTGGCCAGAGCGCATGGGGGACTGTTGCCTGGGGTCGGGGCGTGAGGTGGACAGTGCAAGGAGTCTGATCCACGTCCGGGGTGACGTGAGATATAAAGGGACCGAGCCATAAAATTGCCATCTCCGGGCCGCACTTCATTGCACCTCCAAAATTCTGCAAATCCCCGGGGCACGAAGGAAGTGTGATTGTGCTGTGGGGTGGCGGAAGTGAGCAGGGCGTGCTTAGAGCCTTAACTGGACTTTGGTCTCCAAACCCCTTATGTTGAGCTTTAGGGCAGGAACTCCTGGCTTTTAGAGAGGAAGAATAGCTTTTCCAAATCTTTGAGATTGGGGAGGGGCGGGTGGGCACAGGGTGAAGGTAGCTCAACTGCTGGTTTTAGCCTCTCACCTGGGGCTTCTGCTGTAGGCAGCTCCTGGCCTCTTCCTGGCCTGCACTTCTTCTGGGCCCAGCTGGTGGCAGTGAAGTCCTACGCACGGCTGTTTATTTTGTCACCCCGCCGCATCACCAGCACACACTTTCTGGGGTAACCTTTTCGGAGAATTGGGTCTCTGGGTTTTTAAGGCTACCTCTTCAGTACTGAGAACCAGGGGGGCAGACAGCAGTCCTTACTTTGTAATAATTTGATGCAACCAATAAAGAAAACCTTGAACGTGCCATGTATTAGTTCAACTGATCCCATTTAGCAAATTATCTCCTTCCTCTCTCCAACCTCATTACTCCCAGGTGGGAACTTTCTTCAGCAGTAAGGATAACTCTGAAAGCTCTCCTGATGTCCCAGGAGGTTCGGACTGGGCTCTCTGGAAGAGGTTATGAATATACAGTGTCTATTACAGTATCATCCTTTATGAATATACAGTATTTGTTACTGGAGAAAGGAGAGCCAGGACCACTTTATGCCTGATCTCAGTGTTGTTTATGAGACTGATGAGGAGTTGACAGATTGTCAAGG
>NW_020175670.1:8457224-8639379 GCF_003031525.2 Neophocaena asiaeorientalis asiaeorientalis
AAAATCAAACTTGTGTTTGTGTCTTCTGACCTTTGTTTCAGATCTCAAAGTGTTTCACTTTCTTAGGATGACTTTGGGATTTTGGGCAGCCTCTATAACCTAATTAAGTGTTCTAGACAGGCCGAAGTTTAGCAGCTGCCAGTGTCACTGCAGACCAAGGATGCAGAGGAGAGAGAATTGCACGGTATCTGTGGGACCAAGCTTCCAAAGGCTCCCAGCACAGCCAGCTTTGCGTCAGGTTGAGCCGGCTGCTGTCTTTGGGTGATCAGGGCGGTTTCTACCTAAGGATACCCAACCTCCCCCTGCCCGCCCCCAAATGCACACTTCTACCTTCTTCTATTCTGTCTCTTGTTAACATTGGATAGCCTAAAAACAGAGATTCATTCATTAGCATGCAGATGGCATAAGGGAAGAGTCACTCATGGTGCAAACATTTTGTTATGAATTAACTAGATCTGTTTCCCACCCTGAGGAACTGTAGGCTGTACAAGTGGAGGGTGGGGAGGGAGAGAAACTGGAAAGGGAAGGGAAAGAGTGGGCATGAATGTGGAAGGCAGGCCCTGACTTACAGTATGGAGACTGCTCTGTTTTTATCTGTTTAAAACACTTTACAAACATGTTATTATTACTCCCATTTTACACACAAAAAAAAGCAAGGCTCAAAAAAGAGAAATGACTTACCCAAAGTCATATAACTAGTTAACGCTTGAGCCGGGATCCGGGTACTGGGGCCCCTGTCTCAGTAGTCTTTCTAACACAACACCTTTGTTTTCTAATTTTGCCCAGGTCTGACCCTGGCTGGCATCTTCAGTAACCCGAAAAATAGGTGTTCAGGCCTGTGTTCACAGGTGTGGAAGGCTGGTTATCACAGACCAAATAGGAAAGAAGTTCTGCCACAAGATCACACAAGACTAGACTCTTCCAACTTGTAGGATGTTGATCTGATGACAAAGACTTCCAAATTCCTTGTTTTCCTTGGGTCCTGTCTTTTCCTCATAAGACCACAGGTAAACCCATACCATCCCTGAAGTTGGCTGGAGCATCTAGAAAAGCACCTAGAAATAGAAATAGGAAAATAAATATACGTGAAAAATGGGCTTGGGACCAAGCTTGTGATCAGGAACAGGTCTTCCCCTCTCCATCCTCTCACTCACCCAACTTTGCAGGCCAGAGGACCACAGAGAGGTTACTATCTTTATAAACAGTGATGCCAGCCCTTGATAAAACAGGGCTGCTCAAAGGTTAAATTACTGCAAGTTTCATTCTACTCGTAAAGCTAGAAGGATTCTTTGCAGTCAAGGAATCCAACTCCCCTTAGTATATAGATAGTGCCCCTGCCACAAAGTAATTTTATAAAACAGGAAGAAAGAAAACTGTCTAATAATATTGATATGTTAAGCGTCTGTAAGCTAGACACTGTATAAAGCTTTTAATAGGTTTCTCATTTAATCCCACTGTATCTGGGATCTGGGCCAAATACCTCCCATCTTCCCACTTGATGTCCCTTCTTGGACACAGTTGTCCCTTGTATACCTCTTGTGATGTATGTGCAGGTTGCTTGTTCCAAAGTCCATGGTATGCAAATGTACCTCACCTACTTCCCTTTCCTGTGAAAGCTGGTGATTTTTCACCCAGCTACATGGCTGTATCACATGTTCAGTTCATTCTGCTTAGATAATGGGTGTGGTGATCATAAAGAACATTGACTCTGACCCAGCAGAAGGAAGATACATCATCCAAACTGTATTTACCTGCATGTACATTTGCATTTCTGTACATCAAATATTCTGGCCTGAATGCTTCTGGACCGGTGTTCTGCATTTTTCCTATTGTGGATAGAAGTGGAAATAGAGCCCCTAGTGTTATAAAGATGACCAAATTAACACACCATACTACTGTATTACACAAAATCTAGTCAGTGAAGCCAACCATGTGTTTTTGTGTTTCCCAAACTTGCAGAAGTGTTTTAAACTTAATGTTACATTAAAGTTCACAGTTGCTCCCTGATATGGGTGATAAATATTTGAATCTCTTTGCTAAAATGAGAAATGGATTATGCAGGGTCACTCAAGCAAGGAATCTGTTTTCCAGAGTTCCAGCTCAGGATATAATCCAGACCATCAGGAACCCACTTACTTGTTTACAAAATGGAAATTTTCAGTTTATGTGAGATTTGTCAGCATAACAATTTGCCAACAGAGATTGTTGATTCAGAGGTGTCTGCAGTATGATAGAATTCACAGCAGCTTGGTTTTAAATAAAGTTACACCTTTCTGAAATTGCTATCTGATGTCTTCATGACTCAGAAATTCTAACTTTATATCCACCCCCTTCCAATTCTGTGTAATGTATTTTCTGAGCAGTCTGCCTCTTACAACCTTCTATACAATTACATTGTTATGAGAGCACTATGTACGTCATACAAAGTAGAAGAAAGTAAGGTAAGTTTCTTAATAAAAAATCTGTATCATGACATTAGTCACAAATACAGTACCTTTAGACACCCTCTTCTCTCTTCTTCCATCATCTGATACTTATTTGGAAATCACTCTTTACAAAGCACTTTCATACCTGTTAACTCATTTTGATTCTAACCCTGTGAAGTAGGTTCTGGATTAACTATACTCCACCCTACTCCCCATTTTTCTAATATGAAAAAGCGGATCAAGCAATTTTAATGGCATGTCCAAGTTCACTCAGTTGGTGGATGGTAGAACCAGTCTAAAAACTGGATCTCTGAACACCAAACTATAGGTTAATTATAATATACCACGTGGCTACCAATATATAACACGATCCATTTGGCCAAATTGATAAACATCATTTCCATTTTCTATACATTTTATACTAGTTGTTAGGAAAACCAAATAATATAGTGTATAAAACACTCTGCTTAAATGGCAATGTTAGGTACATTTACATTGGTTTTTATATTTTTACTGAGCAAAAGCTAAATCCATATCATTGAATTCTATTAACAGCTCAGTTTTATGTGTTTTTTTGTTTGTTTTTTTTTTGTGGTACGTGGGCCTCTCACTGTTGCGGCCTCTCCTGTTGCGGAGCACAGCACGCAGGATCAGCGGCCATGGCTCACGGGCCCAGCCGCTCTGCGGCATGTGGGATCTTCCCAGACCAGGGCATGAACCCGTGTCCCCTGCATCGGTAGGCGGACTCTCAACCACTGCGCCACTGGGGAAGCCCACAGCTGAGTTTTAAAGATGAGTACAACAGGCTCAGAGAGCTTAAATGAGTTTGTTTGAATATATACCCAGGAGTGGGATTGCTGGGTCATGTGATAGTTCTATTTTTAATCTTTTGAGGACCCTTTATACTGGTTTCCATAAAAGCTGTACCAATACACCTTCCTACCAACAGTTTACAAGGATTCTCTTTTCTCCACATCCTTGCCAACCCTTGTCTTTTACTTTTTAAATAACAACCTTCCTAATAGGTGTGAGGTGATATCTCATTGTAGTTTTGATTCACATCTCCCTGACAATGATTTTTTCATTGTCATCATTTTTTCATTGGTGTCTTTTCATATATCTGTTGGCCATTTGTATGTCTTCTTTGGAGAAATATTGATTTAGTTCCTTTGCCCATGTTTTAATTGGGTTATTTAATTTTACTTTTTTTTTTTGCTATTAAGTTGTATGAGCTCCTTATATATTTGGGGTATTTATCCCTTATAAGATATATGGTCTACAAATATTTTCTCCCATTCTGTTGGTTTGTTGATGATTTCCTTTGCTGTGCAGAAGTTTTTAGTTTGATATAATGTCACCTGTTTATTTTTGCTTTTGTTGCCTGTGTTTTTGGTGTCATACCCAAAAAAATCATTGCTAAGATCAATAGATAAAACAATCCTAAAATTCATATAGAAGCACAAAATTCTCTGAAGAGCCAAACCGATCTTGAGCAAGAAAAACAAAGCACATTTGTATTTCAAATCACATTTCCTGATTTCAAATTATAGTACAAAGCTATAGCAATCAAAACAGTACAGTTCTGGCATAAAAACAGACACATCAACCAATGGAACAAAATAGAGAGCCCAGAAATAAACCCATGCATACACAGTCAACTAATCTTTAACAAGGGTGCCAAGAATACAAAATGAGGAAAGGATAGTCTCTTCAATAAGTGTTGTCAGGAAAATTAGATATCCATATGCAAAAGAATGAAAATGTCCCCTTTTCTTACAACATGAAGAAAAATCAACTCAAAATGGATTAAACCTAAGACCTGAAATTGTAAAAGTCCTAGAAGGAAAACAGAGGGGAAAAGTCATTTTTAAAAATGATTTGAACACTACTTGCTGGGTTATAAGATACTCAGGAGAGTAAAACTATAATAAATAGGAAGTGGTAAGTCAACATAGAATTTTGCCACCTTTTCTGAATAATTGTGCTAATAAGGATATGACAATAAAATTTACTAACCATAATCCAATATGTGGTCCAATTCAATTCAAAGAATAAACTATCATTTGAAATCAAGTGTTTGCTTTATATATGGTTTAGATAGAAAATAATAAATCAGCCGTCTGCCCAATACAGGGTTTTTGGTGGAAAACAACAGAACTGGTGCTGATTGGCTTAAGCATATAAGCAATTTTCTGGAAAATTATTGGATAGTAATAACATTGCTGGGAGGGATGAAAAACCAGGCTTGGAAAATGGGAGGGGACCAGAAGAGGTCAGCTCATTGGATCCACAACGTAGTGTCACAAGAACAGACACTTAGCACTGACACTGCTGCTGCTGCAGCCTGAACGCTGCAGTACACCCCTGCCACCACCAGTACCATTCGCTGGATACCACCACTGGCACCATTGCCACTGGGCACTAGATGTTGCCATCACTATTGCCCTGTAATCTTCACTCTGGATTCTGAGGCCAGGAAGCCAGGGAGAGTGACTATCTGTCCTGCATCTAGACGCAGGCAGTACAGAGTTTTCTAAACACTAGAAGGAGGTTCAGAGGTCAGATGGTTAAAACCTTTACACACCTCCCTGAGCAAGTGTACAGTATCTGTTCTTATATGGCCCAGAACATCTGGATGCTGTGGACAAGGGATGAATTGAATGCTTTTTGTATTTCTAGAATAAAATTAGGATAATGATGCTCTACCTCTTTAAGACTCAGATACCTGAAAAAGCTCACCTCTCTTGGACCACAATCAAGAATAACAAAGTGAGCTAAGAACAATCCTCTAAGCAACCACACTATATGTTACAACGTTCACACACTGTTCCTCGCTCCCTTGACTCGTGGGAGATCCCAGAGGCTCTGTGTCAGGGTCTCTTCACATGTACTATATTCACAATTCAAACAAGCTGGGTTTTCCTGGTTGGCAGAACCACAGCAGATTCGAGACAATGAATTGGAAGAGGAAGGGATGCTATCTGGAAATGAGAAATGACTGTTCACAGCAGAGTCAGAAACCATATGACAGCAGAGGTAATATGTACATACACACACACACACACACACACACACACACACACACACACACAGACACCAGTCAGTGATCCAGGGACCACTTAATTTTGGAACAGTAGAACTATATACATCTCAAAATGGGACAGACAAAGAATGAATAGATCCTGAAATTGAGACAGACTAACTTCAGGATATTGCAAGTACTTGGGGATAATTTTCAGCAGCAAAAACTTAGAGAGTTTAGACAGAAAGGCAATTGGCATTTGTGATATCCAGTAGTAAACATCAAGTAGTTGGAGATCAATAGCAAATGAAGAAGGCAGAGATTCAGTTCTCTTATCTCCAAGAAGAACATTGTAGGGCACTTTTACTTAAGTGCCTGAAGCAGTGGTGGTGGTAGCAGTAGTAGTAATAGTAGTAGTAATAGTGGTAGTAATAATGCCAATGACAATAATAGTAATAAAGTAAACACTTAAATGACTTTCACTGGGCTAGATATGGTTCTATGAGTTTATAGACATTAACTTATTTAATTCTAAGCTGTCATCCCTTAGAAGAAGGCACTATTATTATTCCCATTTTCCATATGAGGAAACTGGGGTGAGGTAATGTCAAGATGCTTGCCTAGATCACGCAGGATGTGGTGGGGTATGTACTTTAATGCAGGCAGTCTGGTTCCAGAGTCTGAGTTTCAAACATTATGATATACTCCATCTCTAGAGGCTAGGTAGCATATACCAACGTAATTATCCAGGCAAAGGAGAACTAGCTCAAGACAAGGAAAATAGGAGGAAACTCAGGTTGCAAAATTTGTCTTAAATGTAAGGGAATGGAGGTAATAGTCAACGAATGTTTACTCTGTGTTGCATTCATTACCTTCATTATCTCATATGGCCTTCAATATGCCATATGATACTGTTACTCGTTTTACAAAGGAACAATTTGAGGCTTGGAGAGGTTAAGTAATGATCCATCCTCACAGAGCTTGTTAAGCAATGAAGCTGGGATTCAATCTCCATTCACTTTCTGCTACAGGGAGGCACTGCCTTTAAACAGTGCAAAAGCTGGTTGCAAGAATGAGGTATTAAACTTGTCCATTCATATATTCATCCATTTTATTTATTTGCTTGTTTTATTTGTTCATTTATTCTTTAAACACTTCCTGTTAAGCATTTCTTTGTTCCAAGGACAAACCCTGTTCTCAGGCAGTCCAATCTAGTATGGGACTCCAAAAAGATGTTATCTGTGTAGAGGAAGACTCTAATGAAATGACCATCAATCAGTTTAGAGGTTTCTTAAACATTACTAAACCCAGTAAGACAAGTACATACTTGAAAAGACATCAGTTGACACTCTAGGATAAAAGGGCTGCATGGAAGCAAAGAGTCACAATGCCCAACAATGCAAGAGCAAGAATCTAAAAGGGGTTTCATGGGCTTTACTCAAAAGGGTAGTGGGCTATAATAGCAGGATGTAGGTTTTGGAAACAAATTGATAAATGCGGGTTCCAATACTGGCTTCGACATTTAGAAATTGTGGCTATAGCCTAATAAATTTTCTTCTCTAAGCCTCAGTGCCCTTCTCTGTGAAATGGACATGAGTTGACTACTTTTCAGTGGTGAACAGTAAACGTGTTAAAGGACTTAGCACAGTGCCTGGTATTCAGGGATGGTGATTATTATTAGAAGAGAAGCCCAGCTAGACATAGTTAATTTAAAAGGGGATCGTGACAACAAAACTATGTCAGTTTTTAAAACTTTGTAATTTTTAAAAATTTTAATTTATATTGATAAGGTCTAGTAAAAACAAACAAACAAAATCAAACAAACCATTCAATGACTACAATTCCATTTGAGGAATTTTGGCTGTTTGTGTCTTGTTTCGTGTGTTTGGGGATGAGGGTTGCAGGTCTACCAAAAGGAGCTGAGGACGTTGGATTTTACTCTACAGGCAGTCTAGCTGAGATGAGAAAATCTAGGTAAGACGTGAGCTAGAGCAACATGAAAAATGGCAAGAGAAGTACATTGATTCCTGGGCCTGTGGCAAAGCAGAAAAGGAGATCACAGAATGTCAGAAGCTATCATCTTGCAATTTAAAAGTGGAAAACTCATACTGTTCCTGATATTGAGGTCCAAGATCAAAACAGAGCCAGGAACAAGGCTCATAATAGATTCATGCTCATTAGCTAGTAAATATCCTTCAGCTAGGAGTTGGGGGACTCTAGGAGCCTGGGTCGATGCAGTGTAGGTACTGCTGAAGCTCTAAATGTGAACAGAGGAGGGATCTGGGAACAGGCAGCATTAATTACTTCTTAGCTCTGGCACTTGCTATTTCCTCTCTAGGCTTTAGCAGTAGCCAGTAGCCTCTGGATCGATCTTTCCATCTTCATTCTCAACTCTCCAGTACAGCTTTTCACAAATATTCTGCTCTTAACTTTTATTTCCTGTCTTCTCTCTACTCTTCATTTACCGATTATCTTTGACTAAATCAAGGGGTAAAACTCAGTATTGTAGTTTTTGGTACTGAATGGCTTCACTTCCATCCTTCAAGGCTTATCCTTTCCAAGTCACTCTCACAAAAGCCTTCCCTGATTTTGCTAACTAAATGGAATCCATCTCTGTTTTGCTCCATCTAATGTTTGCATTACTGATATAAAGGCAAGGTTATGTTGCAATAACAACCAACCTCAAAATCTCTGGGATTCTTTTCTTCAGTATCGTACCAGAGGTTCTAGAGAGGGCAATTAAGAAAGTAAAATAAATAAAAGACATTAAATTAGAAACAAAGAATAAAACTTTATATTTGCAGACAACATGATTTTCTATGCAGAAAATCCCAAGAAAGCTACTAAAAAATACTAGAATAAATGAATTCAGCAAGGTTACAAAAATCAATTGCACTTCTATACACTAGCAATGAATAATACAAGAAAGAAATTAAGAAAGCAATTTCACTCACAATAGCATCCAAAAGAGTAAAAGCTCATTTAAAAAAACTTAGCAAAATAGGTATAAGACCAAAAGCAACAAGACATTGTTGAAAAAAATAAAGGAAGATCTAAATGAATGAACATACTTTATGTTCATGGATCAGAGGATTCAGTATTAAGATGGCAATACTCCCCAAATTTATCTACAGATTTAATGCAATTCCCTGAAATTCCAGCTGGTCTAATTCCTTCCCTCCTTCCCCCTTCCTTCCTTCCTCCCTCCTTCCCTCCCTCCCTCTTTCTTTCTTTCTCTTTCTTTCTTTCTTTCTTTCTTTCTTTCTTTTTCTTTAAGGAATGAATTCCTTCTGCAAAAATTGACAAGCTTACTTTAAAATTCATGGAAATGCAAAACCTACACTAGTCAAATCAATCCTTAAAAAGGAATGACAAGATTGAAGGACTTACACTACCAACCAGATTTTAAAACCTATTACAAAGCTACAGTAACTATGTGTGGTACTGGCATAGAATAGATACATGTGTGGTACATATATACAATGGAATATTACATAGCCATAAAAAGGAATGAAATTGGGTCATTTGTAGAGATGAGGATAGACCTAGAGTCTGTCATACAGAGTGAAATAAGTCAGAAAGAGAAAAACAAATATCATATATTAACGCATATATGTGGAATCTGGAAAAATGGTACAGATGAACCTATTTGCAGGGCAGGAATAGAGACACAGATGTAGAGAATGGACATGTGGACATGGCAGGGGAAGAGGAGGTTGGGATGAATTGGGAGATTAGGATTGACATATATACATTACCATGTGTAAAACAGATGGCTAGTGGGAACCTGCTGTATAGCAGAGGGAGCTCAGCTTGGTGCTCTGTGGTGACCTAGATGGGTGGGATTGGGGTGGGAATGGGAGGGAGGTCCAAAGGAGGGGATATATGTATACATATAGCTGATTCACTTTGTTGTACAGCAGAAACCAACACAACATTGTAAAGCAATTATACTCCAATTAAAAAGAGAATAGAATTAGAAGAATAGAATTAAGAGACCAGAAAGAAATTCTTATGTTTATGATCAATTCTTTTTGATGAAGGTGCCAAGACAATTCAATAGGAGAAATAAGAATCTTTTTAACAAATGGGTCTGGGGCAACTGGATATCAATATGCAAAAGAATGAATTTAGACCGCTACTTTACACCACACATAAAAATGTACTTGAAATGGATCATAGATCTAAAGGTAAGAGCTAATGCTATAAAACTCCTACAAGAAGTCATAGGAGTAAATCTTTGTGACCTTGGCTTAGGCAAAGTTTTCTTAGATATAACACCTAAAGCACAAGTGATAAAAGAAAAAATCAAAACATTGGACATTGTCAAAATTAAAAACCTTTGTCTTGCAAACATATCATCAGGAAAGCGAAAGGCAACCCACAGAATGGGAAACAATATTTGCAAATCAAATATTTGATAAGGGACTTGCGTATAGATTATATAATGGATTTTTCTAACTCAATAATAAGAAATATACCAGTTATAGGGGCTTCCCTGGTGGCGCAGTGGTTGAGTATCTGCCTGCTAATGCAGGGGACACGGGTTCGAGCCCTGGTCTGGGAGGATCCCACATGCCGCAGAGCAACTGGGCCCGTGAGCCACAACTACTGAGCCTGTGCGTCTGGAGCCTGTGCTCCTCAACAGGAGAGGCTGCGATAGTGAGAGGCCCGCGCACCACGATGAAGAGCGGCCCCCGCTTGCCACAACTGGAGAAAGCCCTCGCACAGAAACCAAGACCCAACACAGCATAAATAAATAAAAATAAATTAATAAACTCCTACCCCCAACATCTTCTAAAAAAAAAAGAAGAAATATCCCAGTTATAAAATGATCAAAGAATTTACTAGACATTTCTCCAAAAAAGATTTACAAATGATGAACAAGTACATGAAAGAATGAACATCATTACTCACTAGGGAAATGCATATCAAAAGTACAGTAAGAAGAAAAAAAGTACAGTAAGATACCATTTCATACCCACTTAAATGACTATAATAAAAAAAGCCAGACAATAGCAATTGTTGGTAAGGATGTGAAGGAACTGGAATATTTAAGCATGCTGATGCAAATGTAAAATGATGCAGTCACTTTGTTTTTGTTGTTTTTTAAAAATAATTAATTAATTTTTAAAACTGCATTGGGTCTTCGTTGCTGCACATGGGTTTCCTCTAGTTGCAGCGAGCGGGAGCTACTCTTCGTTGCGGTGCGCGGCTTCTCATTGCAGTGGCTTCTATTGTTGCAGAGCACGGGGTCTAGGCTTGCGGGCTTCAGTAGTTGTGGCTCGCAGGCTCTAGAGCACAGGCTCAGTAGTTGTGGCTCATGGGCTTAGTTGCTCCACGGCATGTGGGATCTTCCAGGACCAGGGCTCGAACTCGTGTCCCCTGCATTGGCAGGCAGATTCTCAACCACTGCGCCACCAGGGAAGTCCCTGATGCGGTCACTTTGGAAAGTAGTTTGGCAGTTCTTCAAAATGTTAAACATGATTATCATATGATCCAGCAATTTCACCTAGAGCAATTCTAAGATAAACAAAAATATATAACAACACAAACTTTTACAAAAATGTTTGTAACAGCATTACTCATAAATGCCAAAAAGTGGAACAATGCAAATGTCCAACACATGGTGAATGGATAAACAAAATGGGTACATACATACAATGTATTCAGCAATAAAAAGGAATACATTACTGAGAAATGCTACAACATGGATGAATCTCCAAAATAATCTGCCTGGTGAAAGAAAACAGTCACAAAAGACCACATATTGTACACGTCAATTTATGTGAAATGTCCAGAATAGGTAAATTTATAGAGACAGAAGTAGATTAGTGACTGCCTAGGGCTGGGAAGATGAAGGAGAAATGGAGAGTGAGTGCTCATGGGTATGAGAGTTCTTGTTGATTAAATCTTCTAAATGATGTTGTTCTGATAAAAGTGTTCTAACATTAGATTATGGTGATGGTTATACAACTTTGTAGATGTACTAAAAACTACTGAATTGTATACTTTAAACAGGAGAATTTTGTGGTATATAAATTATACCTCAATAAAACTGTTTAAAAATCAGTGTTTTAACACAACAAAAGTTTCTCACTCATGCTGCATATCCAGTGAAGGCTGGGAGAGGAGCTTTGCTCATAGTGGACACTTTAAAACCCTGGCTGATGGAAACACTACTTTCTCATATACTTCTATGATCACTAAGGTAGAATAAAAGGAATGTGGTGAATTGCCTTATTGGCCCATAAGACCTCCACCTGGAAGTTATACACATCACTTCAACTCATGTTTCATTAGCCAAAAGAAGTCACATGATCACACCCAACTTTAGAGAGGGTAATTTCAACTCAACTATATACCTAGGAGAAAAGAACTGGAATATTTGTGGAGTATTTTAATGAACACCACATTGGTCTTATCTTCTTTCCTAGGTTTTAGTTCCTGAGCACAGTGATACCATATTTCCTCACTGCCATAGTTTCCTTAAGTTCTGTTTTTTCTTTTTGAATAAGATTGAGGTATTTACATGAGTAAGATTAAAAAGAACACACACACACACACACACACACACACACACACACACACACACACCAGTCTAGAATAGTACTTTCTTCACAGTAAATGTTTCATAATTATGTGTCAGTAGAATAAATGAACATGAAATGATTAAGCAACAGTGCAGAGCCATGCGTGATTAATCGCCCAACGTGTGGCTTAAGGATGAGTACAGTAGGAGTTCGGAAAAGAGGAGATCAAAGTGAGTGGAGGTGGTAGATGCACAGTAATGGGTGTTCCCAATCTCTATCTCTGGTATCAGTACAGATGGATCACTAAGAACTGCTGCAGTGACCCAGATGGACGGTGTTATCTGTGTCACAGTTTGTTTTCTTCCCAGATATGGGTTGGGCAGAGACCTGCAAGCTTAATTAGGGCAGTAAAGAATAGGATCCAAATCACTTAACCTTTCTGAATCTCATTTTACAAATCAAGATTGTCAAATGTAGCTGTGTAATGCCTTAAAGCCCTGTGATTAAATATGCTATTAGTATTGTATGCAAAATCTATCAGAGAGTAAAACAGTACTTCACGCGTATGGAGTTGTTGAATATGTCAAAGCTTTAATAGCTGTCTGGAGTTAAACCTGTGTTCCGCTGAATTTAGAGTTTTCACAGACATGCTTTAATGAAGAAACCCTTCTTTCCAGAAATTCATTAGGCTGTTACACATACACTTGAGTCATTTTTACATCATGAAGAGGTTATTAAATTAAAAGGATTGCTGAGAGTACTTTCAAGGCATTGCTAATTCTTTCAATGTATATGGACTTTCAAGCAAAAATTTAATGCTGTGTTGACTGGAAGAAATCAAAATCTCTCCTTCCTTCACATTCTTATTAGATATATATCTTAATTAATTTCAATTCTTAAGGGAAGGACCTTTTCCCTCAAGAAAGCTTTTTACATGTCCATTGTCAGTACTGGTTGTTTTTTTTATATATATATATTTTTATTTTATTTATTTATTTTTGGTTGTGTTGGGTCTTCATTGCTGCACATGGGCTCTCTCTAGTTGCGGTGAGCTGGGACTACTCTTCATTGTGGTGCGCAGGCTTCTCATTGCCGTGGCTTCTCTTGTTGTGGAGCACGGGCTCTAGGCATGTAGGCTTCAGTAGCTGTGGCATACGGGCTCAGTAGTTGTGGCTCATGGGCTCTAGAGCACAGGCTCAGTAGTTGTGTCCCTGTGGCTTCCCGGACCAGGGCTCGAACCTGTGTCCCCTGCATTGGCAGGCGGATTCTTAACCACCATACCACCAGGGAAGGCCCCTGTATTGGTTGTTACAGTGACCAAAATCACCTAATAGTAGCCACGCTCCACTACCTGGTTTGCAGACAACTCTAAACACAGAGAGAACAGTTAACTTATTCCTAGAAAATAGTCTCATTTTTTAAATATTCAGTTACAAGTTTTTTTTTCTGTTAAAAATATTTCTTTCCTTCTACTACCAGAAGGGAACAGTAAAAATTTGGGTCAAAAAGTCAGGAAAACAACAACAACAAAACCACTTACCACTAGCACATGTAAGTCTTAGTTTAATCTATTTTAAAATGAGAAAAAATAACTAAGAGATATGGGAGCAGATTTTAATTTTTGAAAACTTATGATTATGGAAAGAATAGGGAAATATGAATCATTTGGAAATAGGAATAGTGAAGAAGCTATAAATTAAAATTTACACAGCCTACCTTAATAGTTAGGTTTTTGGAAAGATGTAGAATGTCTACTAGGAGTGAAAAGCAAAAACATTTTCTTACCATAATCACTTATTTGAGCTTTTTATTTGGAATTACACAGCACTTAGCACAGAGGAAGTTCTTAATACATGCTTCTAGAATGAATTGCCCATACCATTTCAAGTGATCTTGGAATATATTCAAAATAAAAGACAAGTAGTTTCATCTAGCAACGGCGCATATTAACACCAAGAAAGCCATATGTGGAACAGAATATTTTTAGTATTTCGCTAAGGGAACCACACTACAGTTAATTCTGCAAAAAGTAAATACCTTCACAGCCTAGAGTTGCAAGGACAATCATGAATAATACCACAGAAATATTCATAAAGAACTTCTCATGTAAACTGATAAATACATTAACATCTATCTTTTGCCTATTTGCTTGTTGCATCAGTGGAGAAGTGGCAAAATCAGTCATGTGACACTTTGCCCCTATTAGATAAACACAGCTTATTTCAGCAAGAATTTATTGAGCACCTACTACATTTTTGTACTGTGATGTCACCAAGGATATAGACTTGAAGAAGAAGAATGATTGAAGAAGAACCTTGAGGAAAGACAGATAGAGGGAGGAAAAAAATGACATTAAAATTTTACTCAAAATAAAAGGAGCAACAATTGATATTTACTTTATGCACCGTTATTTTCTAATCCCCTTACTCCATCTAACTCAAGACATGAGAATTATAGTAAGTCAAGAAAGCTCTCCATCTGTTAAAAATGTAGATTAAGCACTTAATCTTGTGGGCAGCCACACAGAGCACCAAGAAATTTCTCACAATTGAAATAATAAAAGCAGGATCCCATCTTTAGTTAAGTGTAGCTGATACAGATTTCGGGATGATCTCTACTGTATTAATAGATAGGTTTGCAAATATCTCCAAGGGTCTAGTGCTCCCCTTTGTTCTCAAGTGAGATGAAATACACTATGCAACTGGCATGACACTCACAAATTAGGAAGACAATTTGCCATGCATTATAAGTAAACTATAAGGTAGATACTTGCTGTGTGTGCCACTCATCTTTGCCTCCTTGCTCTCCCATTCTGTGACCTACTTTCACATGGATGCAGTGCTAGCTCTGGCTGCTGTGTTCATATAACACTAAATCAGTACCTCCCCTTTTGATCAGTTCAAGGGTGGGCTTGTCAAAAGTCCTTTCCCTGGGAATTTGGGTGTCTGGACCTGTAACAGGTAAATCCAGGAGGCATCAGTGGTCATGTTTCTTACACGTGCACCAGAGAAGCAATGGAAGCTGGGTAAGACAGAGTCAGAGCAGGTCAAGGACTACAGTAAGCACCAGAAGGAGAGAAAGAGTTGGAAAGCAAGAGAGAAGAGTGAGAGAGAGAGAGAGGGAAAGGCATGCAACAGACACATAGACAAGAGGGAAGATGTAGAAAATGGGTCCAGACAGAGCTTGAATCTCTAAGGCACAGTTGAAGTCTGCCTGCATCCCAGCCTTTCCCTGCCATAGAAAGAGGAGAGAAACACTTCCTCTATAATGAAGTCCCCCTTGTTTGTCTAAATGCCTCAAGTGGTTTCTGTTGTTTGCAACCTTGTAAATGTTATATATCCAAGCAATAATGTGGTTGTTTCTGGGCATTTATCTCCCCTTCTCTCTCTTGACCCAGGAGGGACTTTCCCCCTCTACTGCCTCACATCAAAGTAGAAACAATGATTCAAACAAGTCTTCTACATAAGTGACAAGTAAGAAGCTTGCCTGAAGGTCCTTTTCTCTCCAAGTGGGGAATGATTAGATATTACTGTCCTTGGGGAGAGGGAGAGAGAAGCCAGAAACTTATCTAACACTCAATGGGAGAGGAAGGATGGTTTGGAGGGACAAGGGTGAAAACTTTCAGTCAGGAGGACCAAGAGTAGAGTGGAAGACCTAAGAGGTTGGACACTTCCCTGCCTGCTCACTCATCACCTGCCATTCAATAGTTCTGGGACCTGGTCAGTTCTTTGATTAGAGAGTAAGAGATTTGGACTTCTTTATGGGGTTGGGTTAACACAACTGCAAATCATAAACCACAAACCACAATTTATAACATCATGGCTAGTTCTCCATTAGCAAGTGATTATCTAGAAATTTCAAATAATTAAAAAGAAAGTAGTTAAGACTGAAAACTATTGCCTAACTCATCACTCATCACAACATTCAGGTCAGGTTCTAAGATATAGGGATCTCAGTGGATGCCTGTCTGAGGACACACTTCTGTTTGAGGACATACTCGTTTGCAGGTATACTTAAAGTGGGGTCCGTTTAGCTAAATGTTAAAAGGAGACAATTAAAATAGAGGTTTACTTGAAGGGAAAAATATGCCATCCTTCTCTTAAAGCTAAGAAAACTCAGAGAGCTCAGATGTCACTGGGATAATTCAAGCCCAAATGGACCCCTCTTCCATTTGGATTACACTGGCTCTTGGGACTCGGTATTAACAAGCATTACCAAGCGTATGGATGTTTTAGTTAATTCTGCTGTCTTTGTGTCTCTAAGAAACAGACCTTTGGTGAGATATATGGTTCGTATGCCTGGCCCTGTTTGCTTCTCTCTGCTTTGCTAATCCAGGAAGAAATGACAGCTGAGGTCAGGCTCTTGCTAGACAGCAAGTCACCTGACTCTTGACTCTTGACTCTTGTTATCAACCCTGTGTCCATAGCCACCTTTGTCGCATCTTTGCCCAGCTGACTTCCGGCCTGCCTGACATCTCTTTCTTCCCCATTCTCCCACTCAATTTCTTCTGAACTTCACAGCCCTGTACACTCTGATCATGTGCTCAACTCCCAGACTACTGATACCCTGCCTACACTAGCCATGAAGGACGCCATCTGCTTCAGGGGAAGTGGGAGTTCCCATCTGCTCAAACACATGACAGGGAACTCAATTAGGGTGCAAGGAAGTAGGGTGAAGAGAAGTCTGGAATGAGAAGAGTGTAGAAGGAATTAAGCCAGAAGCTTAGGGATCTGGCACAGTTCTAAGCACTGGGGATACCAAGATGAACATGAACCTCATTTTTCAGTAGTGCAAACAGAAAATAGACAGTTTGATGAATAGATAAATAAGATAATCTAGGTATTGATAATAAGTATGATTTTGAAAAGAGGGTATGGTATAAAGAGTGTGGGAAGGGTGTCCAATTTAAATAAGGTGATCAGGAAAGTCCCTCTGAGGAAGTGGCATGTGAGCTGAGACCTGAATGATAAGAAGAATCCACCCAAGAAGTGATTTGGAGATAGAACACTACAGGTAGGGAAAACCACAGGGCAAGGGCTCTGAGTCCAAACACACTTGCCTGTGTTAGAGAATCAGTTGGGTTGAGTAACAGCTAATGAGGGGAAGGATGATCCCCTAGATGTCTTGAAGGGAATCTAGGCAGAGACCAGATCCTATAGGGTCTTGCAGGCTGCCATAAGGTGTTGAGGCAGTTTTGGAGTGTCTTTAGCCTAGAAATAACATTGTCAGATTTATGTTGTTAAAGCTGAACTGGGCGTGGAAATGAGCTGTTGGAGGGCATGTGTGCAATCAGAGGGACTTCAGTCGGGCGGATGGCTTGGACTAGAAACGTTGAGTAATTTGCTCAAAGACACTCACCTAATAAGTCAAGAATAAGTGGCAAGGGTTCCGTGGGAATAGAGGAGTTGAACAGAAACATATCATCCCCTCCCGAGCCTCTTGTTCCCCCTGACCTAGAATGTTGGCTGATATTCCAGCTCTGTTGAGAAACCAAGGAAGGGTGGACTTTTGTCATTCTTTTTTGCAGTCTGGTGCCTTTGAACATGCCTACTTTGGGGAGTTCTCTATGTTAAGAGTCCCTATGGAAAATATCAGAAACTAATTTTTCCAGCTTTCTTTGCAGTTCTGGCATAAGCATGGGATCTATGTGCTGCTAACCGGACATTTATGTATAAGTTATAGGTTTGGAAGGTGGTGATGAGAAGTAGGCACTGAGAAGAACCCATTGTGTGAAGCAGCCCCAGAGATGTGTGTCTACCAGAACCAGGAGAGGAGATGGCTCTGAAGGTGCATCCAGGGCTCATACCAGTGCCGTCAATGCCGGGTGTACTGGGAGTCTGTTGGGACCACGCTCCTGAGTAAAGTGGACATTATATTTGGCCACAAAGCCTCCAAGCCTGGTTCTCCACCTGCCAAGCAATGTCAAAAGCCACCTAGAGTCCTTAAATCAGTTGGTTCTTTTGGTTGACTACTTAAGAATCATGACTGATACCTCTGTTTTCTGATGAAATGCAATTGTGGGGTCGAAGGGATCAGAGGAGAGAGACTCCTCATTAAGGTTAAAGGCTATGGTCTCAAAAGACTCTCTCCCATCCCAGCCTGCCTGCAGATTCTGCAAACTTTCCTACTTCCTATTATAGAATAGAACCTGAGATCCACTTAGCATGCCTAATGTATTAATTGTAAGAAAAAGCAAAGTGAAGTTTGTCAGTAGGCTACAAGCTGGGCAGACAACCTGCCTGTTATAAAAGAAATTTCTCATCAAACAGGGCAAAGTGAAAAGCAGTAACCATGGTTTTGGACTCTTTCACAGAAATCATTTTGCAAATAGTGGTGTTCACTCAGTACTTGGCTTCTCACCAATGTTACCAGAGAATGCCCTTTTTCACCCATCAGCAATATTTGTAGGCACTTTTCCCAGTACAGCTGTAGATTACACTAAAAAAAATGAGTAAAGAAAACCCTACCAACTATCCCTTGTGAGGAATTCTAGTGAAAAATAAGAGCTTGAAGTATGCCATGGGCTCCCAATTTCCAGTGCCCAGAATATTGCTCATTATAAATTATAAGGAAATAAAAAAGAAAAAATGGAGAAAGACTTTCAACAAGATTTTAAAATATGCTTTTTAATATTAATTTTAATTATTCATTATTTCTAAATAGATTTCTCTCAAGAGGAAATTGAAAAGGTGTAATAAATCTGAATCTCAAATGCCAGTTATATCCTTTTAATGGGCTGCTTTCTCCTTGGGGTCCAAGTTCACTTTGATGATTAGCTAAGGCCTTAGGACATGATCTCCCTTAGGCACAAAAGGAAAAAGGAAACACATTTACCTCACTGATTATCATTGGCTGAGGTCTTCCTCTTGGTGCCATTTTTAAGAAGTAGTATACACTGTAGTAAAATTGCCATGTGCAAAGTCTTTCAGGAATTATGTCCATTTATCAGTGAGAACTATTTCTTTTACATATCTGGCTTCACAGCTAAATTTTGAACAGAACTGAAGTCTCATCATTTTGTCTTCACTTTCCTTATTCTTCTACCTCAATTGTTAGCAGTGCTGTGGGTGCTGGCCTTCCTGACTCAGCTGCCACTAGAAGCAAACCTGTGATATCATCTCCTTAGGAGGACCAGGGCAGTGAGAGAGATGGTCCTTTATATGTGTATGAATAGCTTAATGTTGGATCCTCTAATGAACATGTCTCCAAGGTGTACTTTCCTTCCATTTATGACATGCTTCCCAATGAATGAATTTGTTTATTAATTGATTATTAATTAGTTAATCATAGGGGTTGCTACAGACTGAATGTGTTACCCCCAAGTTCAGACGTTGAAACCTAACCCCCAATGTGATGGCATTAGGAGTGGGGCCTTTGGGATGTGATTAGGTCATGAAGGTAGAACCGTCATGAATGAGATTAGTGCCCTTATAAAAAAGGCCCCAGAGAGTTCTCTTGCCCCTTCTGCCACCTGAGGACACAGCCAGAAAGTGGCCACCTATGAACCAAGAAGTGGTCTTTCACTTCTTGAATCTGTTGGCACTTTGACCTTGAACTTCTCAGCCTCTGGAACCATAAGAAATAAATTTCTATTGATTATAAGCCACCCAGTCTATCATATTTTTGTTGTAGCAGCTACTACAGAGTAAGTGCTTTGGAAGTTGGCCCCAAAAGTTTTATTAGCCAAGGTTTAAGAAGGCAGTGCCTTTGAGCTAAGCCTTGAAAGATGAGAAGGATTTCAAAGGAAAGAGAAGGTCATTCTTTGAAGAGCAAAGGCAAGGAAGCAGAAATATTAGGGGACTGGCTGGGAACTTTATAGATGTACTGAGTTCTTATATAGAGCAAGATGTGGGCAAGGTGTGGAAAATCAGACTCAGAAGTTTGTGTTTGTTACGGTCTCCCCATTACCTGGCCCAGAGTAGTATTCCATGACTACTTTGCCAATGAATTATGCTTTGTGTTAGGGGCTTGAGCTTTATTGTGAAGGCAAGGGGGAGTCCTTGAAAGTTATGAAAAACAATTTGGGAACTTTATTTGATGTGACAATATTCTAAGTGCTGTCTTTCTTCTTCTTCACAAACTTTTATCTTCCCCATCACCACATCCCTTAACCCACCTTTTAAAATATTGCTATTACTTCTGAATTTGTAATCTGCGTTTCAGTGATGTTTGACTTTGCACCTGTTGTGACCTTAGAAGTGTGCACTGCCATTTACTTTGGCTGATATGCTGATCTTCCAATCTTCTTATCAGAAGATTGTAAACTCCTTGAAGATGTGCTCTGGAAAAACTCTTGAGGATACCTTTATGCAGTAAAGGCACTCTAATGTTTTTGACAAATGTCTGGGCTCACTTATGGTGACAACCTGGGGCCAGATACTTTTAGCTCAGAAAGACAGGACAGCAGGAAGTAGAACATAATTTCTCTTTCTGCTCTAGCCAATCAGATAAGACACACAAAGATAAGAATACTTGAGGTGGCTTGGAGTGCTGATGAGATGGTGTAACCAAGAATGCTATAAATTTTAGTTGAAGTTTAGGTAGGTTTTGATGGCAGATAAACTTTATAAATGCAATTTACACTTGGGCCCCATCTTCACTTCAATTCTGCAAGCAGATCTTCTTTCCAGACTAATGGCAGCTCTGTGTCAAACCAATCAGCAGAGATGTGAATTGAGTTACATGCTACAGTGATTTATTTCATTAACATTTGGTTTAGGGATCAAATGATAAAATCATTTCTCAAGTTACTGTGGCGAGAATTTCCTATCTCAAGTTATATTGTTGGCAAAAACTTGAATATAAAAATCTTATAATGCAATCTATAGCAGTAGTCATTGATTTTTACCTTGCATATGAAACAAGATTAGAAACTAATGAAAATCTGATACTATTAAAAATAACATTTATATAGAACTTAATTTAGTAAGCACTGTCACATATAGTCTCTTTTTTGTATCTTGCAATTACTCTGGTTGATGATATCAATTTTACAAGTGAAAAAATAGGCTCAGAGAGGTTAAGTGACTTACCCAAAGTAACCCAGCTCCTTCTTATTTGGGGCAGAATTAGGACTCAAACCCAGATCCATGTATCCTATATTCCCATGCTTGTCAGTCTGCGGTTCATTCCATCAATGGGAAATTATTCGTTAGGGCAACGTAACAGTTAATTTATAGAAGAAATCGATTTCGGTTTCTCTGTTTTGTGAAAGACAATACTGTGTACAGGAAAAGAAAAATCATAAAAGATGAAACATGAAAGGAAGTGTGGATGAAAGACGGACAAAAAGAAGAAAACAACTTGCAAAACAGATGGTGCCTTTTAAATAATGGGTGGTTGTCTCTTCTTTTCCACTTGACTTTGCTGTATGACACAGTGGGCGGGGGCTGACCTCTCTCAAGCCATTCTCACTATGCCTATCAACTAAATTGATTAGCTGATGCTTTTCATCCACAGGCCAGTATGTTGAAACCATAAGTGTTGTTTGTGTTTACTATATCATTTTGTAGAGGTGAAAGATGACATGGATGAAACTAAAAGTTAATTGGAGTGATTCTAGAACCATCTTTCTACTAAGCATACACCCCCAGAACGACTCCCAGAGACCTCCAGGGAGACCACTGGCAGGACATCTGGGAGAATAACCCAAGTGGGGTGTTCAGACTCATGCATTGCCAGTGCCCTTTCAGCCCTTAAGTTATACCTGTATAAAGACAAACACAGCCATTTCTACAGATACACTAAAAAAAAACCATATATATATTTTTTTCTGAATAAAAGAAGAGAAATGGAGCTGAATATCAGGCACCCAATAACAGTAATACTGCTCACTTTTGGCTGTTAGATGCCAGGCAGCCTGGGTACTGATCCCCTCTCTGCCTAACTCTGACTGACTAGTCTGCCTCTAACTAATTAGCTCAAGTGTTCTAACTCTACCTTCTCAACTGAAAAATGGGATGACAGTCTTTCATTATACTCAAACTATAGTAGAGCAAGGTTTGAACGGATGATCAGGGAGCACTGAACATCTCCCGTCCTTGCTTGAGACTTCACATTAAGCCAGAATGGGAGCATGGATGAACACGGGGTTAGGAAAAAATCCTGGGAACGTGGGTCAGCAAGGACTTCCAGCCTCTTGAATAATAATTTTCTGAACTTCAACCTCCTCATTTATAAAATGAAGACATGGGACTTATGGATCTTAACAGTGATTCCATCTTTTAAAAATGTTAGACTTGGGGCTTCCCTGGTGGCGCAGTGGTTGAGAGTCCGCCTGCCGATGCAGGGGACATGGGTTCGTGCCCCGGTCTGGGAAGATCCCACATGCCGCGGAGCGGCTGGGCCCGTGAGCCATGGCCGCTGGGCCTGCATGTCCGGAGCCTGTGCTCCGCAACGGGAGAGGCCACAACAGTGAGAGGCCCATGTACTGCAAAAAAAAAAAGTTAGACTTTATGATATTATTATGTTGGATTTGTGTGCAATGACAATCTTCTAGAAATTTTTGAAAGCTGTGATCCAGCATGATAGGTTTTGCGAACAAATGTAAACAAATGTAGGGAGATAAAAATGTTTTTGTATGCACTCAAACACATACACAGACGAATGAGTCTTTTTCATGTATATAAATAATAAAAACCTAAATGTCAGCCTTCGTGCATCAAATATTTATTGCTTAAAAAATTCAGTGTTCCATGACTCGGAAATTATTAGCATAGCTGAGTTTATGTTTGCATAGCTATTTTTAAAAGCACTTATTTTAATTTAGTATCTAGTTACACTTTCAGTATTGTATGCCTATGATATGTAGATACACAGCACCAATATTATATGCTTCTTCTCAAGACAATTGAAGATGGAATTACCCATGACAAGACAACATGTTCATTACAGAGTTTTCTCCTATTTATCAGAGGGAGAAGGCATTCTATTTTTGGTAGTGAGCATCACTCCCTTCCCCCCACCAGAATACAATGACAAGAAAATGATTAATGAGTGTGCTCCACATTACTGTCAGCAGGAATCCAGTCCAGGCATGGAGGAAGCCTGAATAATTGAAGGGAAGAGGTAATGGTGGTAACATTAGTTATAACAGGTCAGAGAAGTTTCATTCCTGGGTTTTGTGCCCAGTTTAAAGAATCGTTTACACATTTCAGAGTGTGGTTTTTTGGGTTTTTTGGGTTTTTTTTTTTGTTAATTGGTAAGCAACCCTTATGGCTCAGAATCATAGCACAGGGCTCCCAGTAAGTTTAGAAAGAGAGGCTGGACAGAATTGCACGTTCTCCTCATTACTGAAACCTTTCGTGCTAACAGTTGCAGTAGAGGTTTTACCTAATGGGTGATAAATGACCACCTTTCAGACGGGCGCCTTATCTCATTTATCACTGGCTTGGAAGTGAAGCGCCACTGGAATAGGAATCAAAACTGTTGAATTGATCTATACTTTGAATTTCCTTGGGATTTCTTCACATTATTTTATTTATGTATTACTTCATAACAGATAAGGAGATATTGCGTGGCTAATAAATTGGGGGCAGTGGTGAAGGGAATGTGAGGAAAATTCTTCACAGTAACTGACTAAAGCACTTTAACAGAACCTATCTATGCTATTGTAGGAAACCAAAACCAAATTGAACTGTAGTCTCAGAGGAGTGAGGGCAGATCAATCTGTGCAAAGGCAGCCTGAGAGGAAGGGACAAATGGGAAGTGGGCATTAGGCAGCCTGAAATGAAGGACCCACTTCACAACAGCCTGCTTGCATCCCTGCTTGCACATTTTGGGCCTTGTTAGCTACTTGGACCTGTGAGTAATGACCTTGTCTTCAACAGTAACTTGAATCTGAAAGAGATGGCTTATACCCATTCATCCACACACACTTTCACACACACATGAACTCTAAGAGCATAAGGAGGTGTGATGGGGCTATAAAAGTTGTTGATGCTGGGTTAAAATGAGATGAAACCAAATGATGTCATTTAAAGCAAAACGAATGTAACCTTGGACCAAACAATATGTTACTGGCTGAATATGAAGGGAATGTGATCCCATAAAGGTCAGCAAAATTACAGACGCTTCTTTTGAAATAGATGTTTAAATAGTAGCCTTCAGTCTGATATTACCTTTTTTTTTTTGCGGTACGCAGGCCTCTCACTGTTGTGGAGCACAGGCTCTGGACGCGCAGGCTCAGCGGTCATGGCTCACGGGCCTAGCCGCATGTAGGATCCTCCCTGACCGGGGCAGAAACCCATGTCCCCTGCATCGGCAGGCAGATTCTCAACCACTGCGCCACCAGGGAAGCCCTGATATTACCTTTTAAGGAGGAATTATTAAGCGAATTTTGTTATTTTTCTAATCTAAAAATTTACATTCAGTGTTTAATAATTTTAGGGAAAAATAGTCATCCTATTTATAATAAATAAAACTAGAAGCTATGCAAGAGGTTAGAATTTTAGAATATTTCATAAAAATCAAATCTAATGTAAAGTTTAATTTCACCAAAGATAAAAAAAATGAAACGGAAGAAATTCAGTGAGATAACAGATTTTAAAAAGTTGCAAGGTTTTTGCACAGCAAAGGAAAGCATAAACAAGATGAAAAGACAACCCTCAGAATAGGAGAAAATGTCTGCAGATGAAGCAACTGACAAAGGATTAATCTCCAAAATATACAAGCAGCTCATGGAGCTTAATATCAAAAAAACAAACAACCCAATCCAAAAATGGGCAGAAGACCTAAATAAACATTTCTCCAAAGAAGATATACAGACTGCCAACAAACACAGGAAAGGATGCTCAAAATCACTAATCATTAGAGAAATGCAAATCAAAACTGCAATGAGGTATCACCTCAAACCAGTCAGAATGGCCACCATCAAAAAGTCTACAAACAGTAAATGCTGGAGAGGGTGTGGAGAAAAGGGAACCCTCTTGCACTGTTGGTGGGAGTGTAAATTGATACAGCCACTATGGAGAACAGTATGGAGGTTCCCTAAAAAACTAAATATAGAACTACATATGACCCGGCAATCCCATTACTGGGCATATACCCTGAGAAAACCATAATTCAAAAAGAGTCATGTACCACAATGCTCATTGCAGCACTACTTACAATAGCCAGGACATGGAAGCAACCTAAGTGTCCATTGACAGATGAATGGATAAAGACGATGTGGCACATAGATACAATGGAATATTACTCAGCCATAAAAAGAAACGAAATTGAGTTATTTGTAGTGAGGTGGATGGACCTAGAGTCTGTCGTACAGAGTGAAGTGAGTCAGAAAGAGAAAGACAAATACTGTATGCTATCACATATATATGGAATCTAAAAAAGAAAAAAAGCTTCTAAAGAACCTAGGGACAGGACAGGAATAAAGACACAGACGTGGAGAGTGGACTTGAGGACACGGGGAGGGGGAGGGGTGGGCTGGGACGAGGTAAGAGAGTGGCATGGACATATATACACTAAGAAATGTAGAATGGATGGCTGGTGGGAAGCAGCTGCATAGCATAGGGCGATCAGCTCGGTGCTTTGTGACCACCTAGAGGGGTGGGATAGAGAGGGTGGGAGGGAAACGCAAGAGGGAGGGGATATGGGGATATGTTTATATGTTTGACTGATTCATTTTGTTATTCAGCAGAAGCTAACACATCATTGTAGAGCAATCATACTCCAATAAAGATGTTGGAAAAAAAAAAGTTGCTTTAGGGCTTCCCTGGTGGTGCAGTGGTTAAGAATCCGCTTGCCAGTGCAGGGGACACCGGTTCCAGCCCTGGTCAGGGAAGATCCCACATGCCGCAGAGCAACTAAGCCCGTGCGCCACAACTACTGAGCCTGCGCTCTAGAGCCCGCGAGCCACAACTACTGAGCTTGTGTTCCACAACTACTGAAGCCTGTGCACCTAGAGCCAATGCTGCGCAACAAGAGAAGCCACCGCAATGAGAATCCCGCGCACCGCAACGAAGAGTAACCCTCGCTCACCGCAACTAGAGAAAGCCCACGCACAGCAAAAAAGACCCAACACAGCCAAAAATAAATATAAATAAAATAGATAAATTAAAAATATATATTTAAAAAAAAGTTGCCTTAGGGTTGAGATTAAGAAAGAGTTTGGCAATTTCATTTCAAAACCTAGGACTCATTTTAAATTTGAGGTTCAAGTGATATGTTTGAGAAGTGAACATACCTTAGGTCTGTTTCTAATTCTTTAAGCTTTATATCCTATGTTACGATATTAAAAAATCAAACAAACGCAAAAGGAGCAACTTATAAAAGGGTGAGTGTTCTGTGTGGCTTGGAAAAAGTTTGTTTTTATTTTTCTCCCAAAGCCAAGAGATTTTAAAGTCTTAATTCAGCTTAAATACATAGAGGTTGGTATTTATAAATATAAGGTATAAATGAGAGGCAATTAATTTAACCTCCCACCTTCCCATTTTTTGTCTGTTATTAATATATTTCAAGTTAAAACATTTTTAGATGTTCTCACCTCACTTGCTTACTTCAGACATAGCTGAAAACCATTTCTAATACATCTTAAAAGATGTCGTTCACCACTACACCCAAACCAACCAGTATACCCCCAAATGGAGGACAACCCTCTACCCATGGATGAGAAATGTCCTCCTAGAATAGGACTTTGGAAAGATGCTTTACCTTTCCCTTCTGAGGACTATTTAACTTCAACCTACTCAGAAAGTACTGAAGTGTGTGAAGTTCCGTTCATAATCTTTAAGGTGGAAACTCGTAGTTAATGTGCAAAGTGTAGAATTCATTCTCTGAAGCTGGACTCATTCAGCTCTAACTGGATGCCAAGCTCAATGTTATCTCTCAAATCCAGAATTCTTGTTCTTTATGTGATAAGCTCCAAACAGAAACCTCGATTTTGGTCAAAATCGTTCTGTCTATTGCCACTAGAACTTTACTTGGAGTTCTGTCATATGTTGAATTTTATCCCAAACCCCCTTCTTTTCCTTGGGTCTTGTGAGCGTACCATGTATCCCTCGGCAGTTAATGCCACTGTAAACAGAAAATTTTCTGGAGACAATATGCTTGTATCCAAATCTGCCTCCATCACTTATAGCTATGGGACTTTGGGAAAATTTCTCCACGTTGGAGAGTCCTCATTGTTAGAGGAAGTGTGAACTAGTATAGCCACTTTGAAGAGCAATTTTGTATTATCTTGTAAAGTTGAATATTTGCATTCTCTACAAACTAGTGGTAGCTCACTGATGTATATACTAAGAGACATGCACAAGAATGTTCACACACTTCATTCATGTTCCACAAACGTGCCCTGAGATTTAAGATGGACAAATATTTAGCATGCTTTCTACCACCCTTCCCCCAACCCTAAACATCCAAGGTAGACACCACTAATAGGTCCTGGCAGTCTTTCCTGTTGAGTCCTGGTTTACCCTCACAATTCTTTTCCAACCCAGCTCCACAGGCAACCATCACCAATTAATCAAATTTTGAAAAGACACTTTCTACCTTCTTGGTCTTAGGACAGGTTGGGGCATTGGAGCTGAGTGTACTTTTTAAAATATTTTGAATATACATAATGATAAACAGATTTCCAAAGGCTGATTTCCTGCCTCTTTGTATATTATCCTATCCTGTAAGACAGGCTAATTTCATTAACACTTGTTAGCTGTATTTTCCCTTACAGTTTAAGAAGTGAGTTATGTAATGGTTTTAGGGTGAAAAATTATGCCCCCATCTCTTACGTTTTTAACTTCTTGTCCAAATGCTCAGATTTATTTTGCTTTTGTAATTCATACTGATCCATTACACAATGCAGCTAATTTTCAGCTGCCATTTAATTCTTCTATGACATTTTCTTTTTAGATTATTGATACCACCTTTCTGCAAATTGCTTTGGCCTCGTTTGTATATAGCAATCAATAGAAAACAAAAGTCTAATAAGATACAGGGATAGGTTATAGTAACATTCCATAGATCTACACATGGATTCCCAAAATGGGAGGAGAATTTGCCAAATCTGTAATTTCCTTCTCAAATGTTGATATATTATTCTGAGCCACAGCATATATTGAAGTTCTTTCCAACAAACACGTTTAGAAGGAGAAGCACTGAGTCACTGAGCAATTGCTTTAAATTACTAAGGCAAGGAAACAAGAACAAATATGGCTTCACATATAATATGAGAATTTTCAATGTTTCCTAGGCTGATAGTCTAGGCTTCTTATTTTTTGGATTTAGGAGACCCTGGTTAATAATGGATTACTATACAAACAGTGTGGGTGGCTGAGTGTAAGTTTAGTTAAAAGATACCTTCCTAAAGCAGGAAAAGAAATCCTTACGCCCTTTGATTAACTTTGTCACTGACACAAAATTCCTCAACAAAATTTTCTTTCAATGAAACAAAGCAAGATTAATGCTTGGGAGACAAATTGAATTAAATTGACACCATTGGAGGCAGAGGTCAACTACATTTCGTCCCCAGAATAATTCATCGGCAGCATTTTTGTTTTCAGTAAGGTCCAGACCCAAGCCTTAAACTGGATGAACTAAGGTGGCAGGTAAAGATGCCAGTTAGAAAGATCGTTTCTTGAAGATGCCTGCTCTTGTTTTTAGGAACCTGTACTATACTCCCCAAAGCTGCTTTTTAAGATGGATAGAGTATTTGACAATGAGGTTCACAAGCTTTGAGAAGTTCTTCAGTGGGTCTAAAAGCTGGGGGAAGAAGGAAAGCAGACTCCAGACCTGAATGACATTGCATAAGATTCTGAGAATTGCAGAGCTCAAGGGCTCTGGAAACTAAGCTTCCTCCACCCATTTTGAAATGGAGCAATATTTGAAATGTTTGTAGAGATGATGAGTTTCTCTTATCCCTTGATACACATGCTAGTGGTTCTGATAACACTTCATTTTAGTAATACTCTAAGGTGTAGCATTTTTGACTGGTGAGTGACTAGAAGAGAAAGTGCAAAGAACTCAATTTTTTCAAATGCTGAAACTGAGATACTTAAGTATTAATCACCCTTCCAAAGTGAACACAGTAAGGTAGGGTCATTACCCAGGATTCCTTACTGGAACTAATGGCTTACCTAACCAGGTTACCCAATGTCATATCTTTGTTAATCTTCAATCTCTAAAGCTCTCTTTCTCCCTCTCCCCACCCCATAGCCCCTCTACCCACAAAGAGGCAATTTTGCATAAAGGCTGAGAGCATGGACCTGGGGATTAGTGTGTCTGGCTCTTCCATTCCCTAGCACTGTGACTGAAGGCATATTCTTTGCTATCCTCTTGCTGGAGTTCCTCATCTACAAGATGGGGTTAATAACAGTACCTACTCCAACGCATTGCTGTGAAGACTAAATGGGTAATTACAGGTAAAATGCCTGGCAGAGTCAGGCCCTCAATACACGTTCGATACTAGAATCTAACTCCATAGCTTCCTCTGGGAAGAATTCCTTGCTTTCCTTCCTTTTGACTTTTTGTTCACAGTTACCATCAACTCCTTCACCTTTTTGACCCCCTCTTCTCAGTCTTGGTTAGGTACCCCTCTCTCTGGACCATCTCTGCATGACTTCATTGTAACTCCTGGTCTGTAATTGTTTATTGGTCTGCTGATAAACAGATAACTTTGGACAGGGAAGCTGTAGCCTGTTGATAACGAGATCACCCGGAGCTGTTGGAAGGGATGAGAATGGAGGCAAGAAGACCAGTAAGGAGGCAATTGCAGCTGTCCAGATGAAGGCAGAGGGAGAGGAGCTAAATTAGAGGCAGAATCCATTGAATCTGGTTGTCAAGGATGTGAAGGAGGAAGGACTCCAGGATGACCTCTGCATTTTTTTTGTGCGTGTGTTACGCGGACCTCTCACTGTTGTGGCCTCTCCCGTTGTGGAGCCAGGCTCCGTACGCGCAGGCTCAGCGGCCATGGCTCACGGGCCCAGCGGCTCCGCGGCATGTGGGATCTTCCCGGACCGGGGCACGAACTGATGTCCCCTGCATCGGCAGGCGGACTCTCAACCACTGCGCCACCAGGGAAGCCCGACCTCTGCATTTTTGACATAGACAGTCGGGTCTGGAGATAGGGATGTGGAGGTCAAAGCCGTGCTGAGAGTAACTGAAGTAACGGACGTAGGTAAGACTGCCTGGGGAGCAGTAATATGCACAGGAAAGAGAAGAGGGTCAGGGCAGATCTCTGAGAAGTACCAACATTTAGGGGTTGGGCAGAGTAAGAAGAGTATAAAGAAACTTCGGAGAAGAGCCTAAGGCAGAAAGTGATGAGACCTGAGAGAGACCGGCATCACTGAACTGTGAGCTGTACTAGATCAAGGAGATAGATTTTAAAATTATACTTTACAAGATTTTGAAGAAAACAGAAAGGAATATTTATTAAACCTCTACAGAGGGCCTAAATTGCTAAGTTTCGAAATGCCCACACCCCGCCCTGTGCCAAAAAAAAAAGAAAGAAAAAAATCACATTGGAATAAAGAGATTTACATAAACGTAGAACTAAAATATTAAACATTAAAGCAATCAAAACCAAAGGCAAGCATGAAAAGGAGGAAAACATTAGTAAGTGTTTATGGTGAGGAAAATACCATCTTTAGAAAAAGAGCTTGTATAAATTGTTAAGGAAATATCACTAAGAATGGGATGGATCAATGGGTAAAGGATTTGATGGGAATAGTCACAAAATAGTCTCACCACAAATAAGAAATGATAATTGTTAAACATGATTTGACGTGTTAGTTAAGGCTAATGTGGTAGTCATATTGCAATATGTAAGTGTATCAAATTAGCATGTTGTACACTTTAAACTTACACAATATTAATGTCAATTATATCTCAATTTTTAAAAAGGAGCAAATACAACTAATAAGCAGACAGAAAAATGTTTACTTTTACTAATAGCAAAGAAATGTATTTTAGAATAAAGAGGCATTATTTTTTCCTCTTATTAGTTAGTAAAAATAAAGTTTAAATAATAATACAACAACTGTAACAAATGTTTGTGGAAACCAGCATTCCTAATGATTGTTGGTGACACTATATACTAATATAGACTTTTGGCAAAAATATCTGTTGGGATGAATCTGGAACCACAAATTGTTCTTGTACAAAGTTTCGCTAGTGTCTCCTAAAAATATCAAAAAGATAGAATATACACATAAAGTAATTTTGTTAAATCACAGAATCATAAGTAATTATGAAAAGTTAGAATTTACCAATAAGGTTTGTTAAATAATCTGTGTGGCCTATAATGAAGCTGTTATAAATAAAGGTTATAAAGATCATGTAACAACCCCTTAAAATGATTATGATATGTCTGTGAATTAAAAACAGGATCTATATTTATACATACACTGAATATAGCTATACAGAATATGAATATTAGAAAACTAGAAAGCACTTACACTAAAATGTTTACAATGGTTGTCTTAGTGTGGTTGTGTCAAGCATGATATTTCTTCGTCTGTTTCTCACTGTTCTTGCTTTCGTGTTAGATTGCTTATATAACTAAAGTGAATATAAATATAAATTGAATAGTTATTGGATCTTTATTTTTCTCTTTTTTCAGGCTAAATTAAATCATATTGTTCAGTCTCTGATGAGATATGCTTTTTTATTATTAAAAATTATCTTGATGAAAGTTATCTGGAGACTGTCATACAGAGTGAAGTAAGTCGGAAAGAAAAAAACAAATATTGTATATTAATGCATATATGTGGAGCCTAGAAAAATGGTACAGATGAACCGGTTTGCAGCTCAGAAATAGAGACACAGGTGTAGAGAACAAACGTATGGACACACCAAGGGGGGAAAGTGGCAGGGGGAGGGGTGGTGGTGTGATGAATTGGGAGATTGGGATTGACATGTATACACTAATATGTATAAAATGGATAACTAATAAGAACCTGCTCTATAAAAAAGTAAATTAAATAAAATTTTAAAAAAGTTATCTGCAAGTCAAGTAAAATAATTTTGATGCTAATATTCATTATCAAATGACAGTTTCATTAATGACTCTAAAAAGTGACGCATTGTTGATGGCATCTTATGGTGATGTTGATGATCATTATGACTACAGTGATGATGATACAGTAAACTTAGGTGAAAGTTTAAAATTTTCAAAGTTCTTTTTTTCTGTTATCTCATTTGATCCTTAAGGTAATTCTATGAGATCAGCAAAACTGCTATCATCATGTAAAGAGGACTGTGTGTGACTGTGTGTGGCTTCGGACTCTGGAAATATCACTTTCTTCATCTAAAAATGAAGATAACAATATGTCCTTCAGCATTTTGTATATGTAAAGTAAAGCACCTGGTATTGAACCTATAGGTAATTGTCATTCAATATACCTCGGGTCCACTTCCCTAAATGAAAGTATGTCCCTAAAAGGGTCACTGATCAACCAAGTTGAATATAAACTGTGTTGTTACAGCCTCGCAAATGAATAAGCATCATTCATCTGGAGGTTTAATTCGGGTCAGAATTCATGGACCACCTCCTTGAAGGTTCTCAGCACTCCCCTTGGGAGTTCCATGTAGTGAATTAAGATAATCCACCATTGAGAAAGATGCTTTTACATTGTTTGCAGAAATGTCAATCAAAAGCACTGGAAGATCCATTCTCAATGTTAAGTCTCTCCGCTGCCTCTTACACATTCTCCTTAAACCTTTGGCCCTGGCTATCACTCATTTATACCAGCATAATATGATATTCAACGTATCACACTACTTTATTTTCGGTATTTTGGATTTATGGAACAATATCTCATAGCCCTCCTCAAAGAGGTCTATGTCTCTTGGGTGCTCTGCCTCCCAAACTTATGTGGGAACTAATGGTCTAGGCCAGTGTCTTCAGAATGTACAATATATTTTAGTAAAGATTAAATTTTTGCAAGGGTGAGGATGGCTTCCAATTTCTTTCAAATACCAAATCCTAAGCAAAGACATGGGAATACGCCTTGCTGGAAATATATGTCAGGAGCTTTTTCATGATGAAAAAAACATAAATGAACTCATCTTGGAAACTATAAAGCCTATATATGCGCAAGGCATTATTGCACTTTTTTGCTAACGTGTTCTATTATTTTGTTCTTTAGTTTCTGTATCTATGTGTTTCATCTCCTTAACAGAACTATAAATCCATCAAAGGTAGGGATTATAGCTGCACCCGCTGGAAACCCACATGGTGTTGAGTAGTTTTATGCAGAAGTGTAAAGCACCCGGGAAGCTAAGACTTGCTTTCCTATCTTGGTTTCACTACCTTTTTGAACGTGTGGCCAAGGGCAAGCTACTCAAGTTACCTTACTGCTCTAGGTCTCTGTTTCCTTATCTACAAAATGATTAGAATACTGTCGAATTCAGGATTTCTGTATAGATTAAATGTGAGAAGGTACCTGTCAGATGGGTGTCATTTAGTAAACATTAGATTTCTTCCCCTTCTTACTTTTTCAAAACTTATTGGAAAAAAAAACCTAACAACTTCTACTTAGTTGGATTTACTACACCTGAACTTACTGCATCGCATATTCACTCTATTCAAATGACAATAACTTCTCAGCCGATGGATGTCGCATTACTGAATTGTTGCTCTTACTTCAAGCCCATGTTTAATGAATCACAGGAGACTTTTGCCTGTGGTTTCACAGAAATTAAAGAGCCTTTATCTTCCAGGTCTAAAATCAGGGAAATGTGTCCCTTGAAATTAATAACATGTGGTCATTAGCAAACCCGTACCCCAACCTGAGGCCTGGTTCGTAGGTGTTACAGGTGAGCACCCCTGGGCTTGTTACGAATTCCATGAGTCATTTGGTTAATTCCTTCATTGATAACGCTAAATTACCCTGCACAATGAGGCATCTGTTCAGAGTAAGAATAAGATTCTGACAGGCTCTGGACATTTGACCAGCTCTCCATATCTAGACAGAGGCTGTCAGGGAGCATGAACAGACAGTGAGTCAAAACTTCCCTGAAATCTAATTCACCAAATGTTATTTTTACATGATGTAATTCAACAATCTGTTTTCTTTTCCATGTGATCTCTGACTCCTTCTCTTTCTCCTCTAAAACACTTCAGGTCTGACTTGCTGACTTTGGACTATTTTAACCTAATTCTTGAGTTGGTATAGTGTTAACTGAAAAGCCTACACCTTCCCAATTTTTCCTTCACCTAAGTTTGAAATTCCTGACATTCAAGGCATTTCTTCACAACAGCATTTATGATGCAATGTTTCTGTTCTCTTCGAATACTATTACGGTACAGGTGGTGGTCAATTTGTGGGTGGGGAGAGTCCTGTTCCTGACATTTTGAGACTGAAGACTCATTCTTGACAATCTGAAAAAACTTAATAAAGCATTTCAATTATTTTCTGCGCTCCAGCCAGTTTTCTTTGAATATTACTGGAACAGAAAATCCACTAGAACATACGTTTCACAGGGACAGACATTTGCGTGTGTATATTGTTCACTGTGCAGAACAAGACCTGTCACATGTTAGGCATGTGATGGATAATTATTGAAGGAACAGGGTCTAAAAATAAAAGAGAGCAGTGAGCCTTCTTTAACATGCTGTTTATTCCATTTTCATTTATTCTTGTCCTGCTGCACTTTTCTTTACCTGGAAATAGAATTTTAAAAGGTGTATAAAGAAGAGGAGACTGGAAATTTGTATCTCTTAATCCCCTTCACCTAATCTGCTCATCCTTCCACTGCCCCCCTTCTGGTAACCACCCATTTGTTCTCTGTATCTGAGTCTGTTTGTTTTGTTTTTTATATTCCACATATAAGTGAGGTCATATGGTATTTGTCTTTCTCTGTCTGATTTACTGCACTTTGTATAATACCCTCTAGACCCACCCATATTGTCACAAATGGCAAGATTTCAATTTTTTATGGCTGAGTAATATTCCATTATATATACATATACTACATCTTTTTCATTTATTCATCTATTTATGGGTGCTTGGCTATTGTAAATAATGCAGCAGTGAACATTGGGGTGCATGTATCTTTTCGAATTTGTGTTTTTTGTTTTCTTTGGTTAGAAACCTAGAAGTGGAATTGCTGGATCAAAAAATAAACACTTTTTTTAAGTTTTTGAGGAACCTCCATACTGTTTTCCATAGCAGTTGCACAAATTTATAATCCTACCAGCAGTGTACAAAGGTTCCCTTTTCTCCACATCCTTGCCAACACTTGTTATTTGTCGTCTTTTAAATAAGCCACAGGGAAGTAATATACAGCATAAGAAATATGCTCAATAATATTGTAATAACTTTGTGTGGGACAGATGATTACTGGCTTATCATGGTGATCATTTCATATTATGTGTAAAAGTCAAATCACTTGGTAGTATACCTGAAACTAACATAACATTGTACATCAACTACATTTCAATTTAAAAAGAAGAAGAGGGGAGAGAAGGCATAGGACCCCTTCTTTGTGCTTTTGGCTTGAAGCTTGGACCCTCCTCTGCGGATGGTATGGTAAGTTGAAAGAGCACATAGGGGTTCACAGGAAGGGCTGCTTTGCATGGGATGCTAAGAGGAAGTCTGTCTGTGAAGGTGCTTCATTTTGGGGGAAGACTTCGGGAGGTTCTTACCACCTAAGCTGAATGTAGCCCAATATAGGAACCGATTATGACTCCCTAGTTGTGGTGATCTTTCCCTAATAATATCTTTCACAAATATCAGTCCCACATTTGTACACATTATGTCCCGCACACCTCTAAGCTGAAAGTGGATCACTTCAAAGTATCGCATGGAGAAAAGATGATGCTTCCAGCGTATTGAAGAATTTCTTCTAAAAGCCTCTTACTAAACTTAGTAAGATATGTCTTTGGGACATAGCTTCTGCATCCATGTCAAGAAAGAAAGAATAATCCTGCTCAGTAAATGTTAGTTGAATGAATGGAATATTTATTGTATGAATGAGAAAAACATGAATGTATTAGTGACTCATCATATATGTTTTTGTTCTGGGGGCTGTATTATAGGGCATTGTGAGGGCTTATTAGTCTGAAACAGAAGATGTGGGCTCAGTCTTGGTGATGTTACTCATTCTGTGAGTGTGGTAGGCACTTTTTGGCTTCCACCCAATCATCTATTATTCAGAGCCTTAATTTTCCTTTGGGGAATTCAAAGTTCCCTTGTTCTCAGACGTGTGATTTGGGTTGATTGACCTCAGTCATCATCAAGGATACTCCCATGGGGGTGTTGGGAAGACTAAATGAGTTAGTATATGCAAAGCACTTAATAGGTATTGCTGTTGTTACATAGAGCTATTTTTCCTTTGTTTATGAGTAATTTCTATAAGATTTTGCAACAATACAAATCACTGGAATAAATGACATTCTGCTATTTTATCTTAAACTCCACAGCTTCTCTTCTCATTTATGAACTCATTCAACCAACCAGCCAATCAATTTTTATGATGCGGCTGGTACATGCACATTAGTTACAGAAGAGAACAAAGGCAAAGAGAACATGGTTTACATTTTCGTGGAACTTACTAGACACTTGTCTTATTCAGAACTTTCCCTCATCTAAAGGGCCTGAGGCCAAGACTATCATACTTGGTGCAAATGAATAAAATGTACAGTTACAGTGAGGAAAAGGCCCATTTTTACCCATTCATGATTTAATTGGATGTAAATAGAAGATCTGGTAAGTTGTATTCTGTAGGTTTTTTCCCCTATATTCCAGTGTCCAGTATCCAGAGTGATAAGAGGGAACAGAAGGGAGGTCTGATATACAAGTTCAGCTGCTTGCGGGATCTTTTCAAATTGAGGCACAAAAGGACTACCAAATCCCACTGTTTTCAATAATATCATATGCTCTCACAAAAGCCTCCCTCAGCCCTGGTGAAAAAAGTCAGTAATTTTAAATTCTATTTTATGGGATCACATATAAAAGAAATAGCACATTTGGCTTTCCTAATCACAGCTGCAGACCTGAGAGGGCAGACTTTTGAACTCAGTGTATCTTACAAGTGAAGGTTGACTCTCTTCTTACCCTCTAGTTATCTCTCTTTTCCCCCATTTCATTTCTTTGTGTAATTTTTTTTTTGGCTGCATTGGGTCTTCATTGCTGTGAGTGGGCTTTCTCTAGTTGTGGCGAGCAGGAGCTACTCTTCATTGTGGTGCGCGGGCTTCTCATTGCAGTAGAGTCTCTTGTTACAGAGCACAGGCTCTAGGCACGTGGGCTTCAGTAACTGCAGCATGTGGGATCTTCCCGGACCAGGGATTGAACCCGTGGTCCCCTGCATTGGCATGCGGATTCATAACCACTGCACCACCAGGGAAGTCCCTCTTTGTATAATTTATTGGGGGAAAAATCTAGTGGTAACAGGCATATATAGTTGTGCCATGATATTGCTGCAATGTTTTTTAAAGATGTATAAAATGAGGGTTGACAAAACGCATAAAGCTTGGAGAATCTTCAGGTTCTGCGATTCTGGGACTAAATACTATGGATGTTTCTTTCCTCTCATTGTGGAATCATCTTTTTCCCAACTCTTTTTCCTGGAAAGTTCCTACTCAGACCTTCAGTACACAGTTCAAATACCACATCCTCCAATCTTCTCCCATTCTCTCTGCACTCTGAGTATTTCCCCCTTAGAGGTATAACTATATAAGTATTACTGTCATTGCTCTCATTGCACTGTAGATACTTGTTGATTCGTCTAGATTTTTCCAGGTCATGAGTTCCTGGAAAGTGGAGTTGGTGCCTCACTTATCATAAATGTTGATATCATGCATAGTAAGTTGCCTATTCCAGAGCAGGTTTCAGTAAATGTCTGTGGAATGAATAAATAAGTATCCCCCATTTTGTGACCTGACCAGGCTTTGGGCTTACATGGAAATTAGGTGATGTGTGTCTGAAGGCTCAGGGATATTAAAGAGTTCGCTTATGAAGACTGGGATTAATGGTTTGGTAGACGGGCTCATTTCTTCTGCTAATCTCTTTTGGGGAAATCTGTGATTCTGTGATATTGTCCCTGATACAGGGACAGAGTGAGCCATACAAAAGTGAAAGATATATATATATTTTGCTATAACATAAAATGTATTATTATATAAATGTTCTTCTTAATGCTGTATTTGAAATTTGGTTTTGTGAGCTAATAGGTCTTTAAAAACAATTTGCATGTTTGTCCTCCCATGTTTATTGCAGCAATATTCACAATAGCCAAGACATGGAAACAACTTAAGTGTCTGTCAACAGATGAGCGGTATATATACAATGGAATATTCAGCCACAAGAAAGAAGAAAACCTGCAATTTGGGACAACGTGGATGGACATTGAGGGAATTATGCTAAGTGACATAAGTCAGACCAAGAAAGACAAATACTGTATGATCTCACTTTTTTGAAAAAAAAATTTTTTTAACATGATCTCACTTTTATGTGTACTGTAAAAAAGCCAAACTCGTAGAAACAGTAGAATGGTGGTTACCAGATGCTGTGGGTTGGGAAACTGGGGAGATGTTGCTTAAGGGTAAAAACTTGCAACTGGTAGGTAAACTGGAGATCCAATGCACAACATAGTGATTAAAGTCAGCAATACTGTATTATAAACTTCAAAGCTGCTAAGAGACAAGATCTTAATTGTTTTCCCTGCACACACACACAAAATGAGAATTATATGATTTAATAGAGGGGTTAGCTAATGCTATCTATGGTGGTAATCATATTGCAGTACAAATGTATTAAATCAAGACATTGCACATTTTACGTGTTCCCAATGTTATATGTCAATTATTTTTCAATTAAAAAAAGGGGAAAAAAAAGAGAATGGGGAATTCCCTGGTGGTCCAGTGGCTAGGACTCTGTGCTTTCACTGCTGAGGGCACAGGTTCAGTCCCTGGCCAGGGAACTAAAGATCCCACAAGCTGCACGGCACAGCCCAACAAAAAAAAAAAAAAAGAGAGAGAGAGAGAGAGAGAATGGATGTGGTAGTCATTCTATAATGCATACAAAACAAACAAACAAAGAAACTACTTGAAAAGGTCCTATCTTCTTCATAATCACATAGTAACAGAAACTATGGACTGGCTACCTCCCAAACCTCCTTTCCCTTATCTTCCTCCACTTTGGAGAGTCCAAAGCTGAAACATCTTCCCATATCTCCCTGTGCTAGTGTTGGCCTTAGTATGCATTTCTAGCCAATGAGACAACGGCAAAAATCTCCAAGGAGGACTTCCTTTCCCAAAGTGAAAGACAAAGCCGTGCCTCTTCTTCCTGCTCTCAACATGGACATGATGCAGGAACCATATGATACCATGAGGACTAATGCCACAACCAGAGATGGAAGAGTAAGAAGATGGAAGGAGGCTGGATCATGGAAGATATCACTGAGCCATCCTACCAGTCCTGCACTGCCTCCTTGGGTCTCCTTATGATGTGAGCTAAACAGACTTATTTGTTTAGGCCACTGCAGTGTAGTTTTCTGCTCCTCTCAGCCCAAGACAAACACAACGCATACACGTTGCAATAGGCAGTAAAATGAGCAACCTGGAAATCTCAGTGGCTATGCACAAAAGGAGTTTATTTCTTGCTCACAGTATGCCTGCTGTGGTTTAAGTGACTCTCTACATGGCTGTTTTCCATGTCTTAGCTCAGCATTCCAGCTCTTATGGCAACTTTATGTCAACACATGCCCCCTGATCCCTGCAGATAGGGAAAGAAGCAGAGTTGGAGATTCTATCGAGTGCTGTTAAAAACCCTGGCAGGAAGTGACACACTTCACATCTGCTGCACACGTTTCATTGGCCACGCCAAATCACCTGGCCAGGACTAACCACAAGAGTCCAGAGAAGAACAGTATCCTTACAGCCTGGAAAGAGGAGACTGGAAATATTGGTGAGCAGCACTAATGTCTAGCCCACACATCAGAGACCTGTCAGTTGAAAACTAAAGGAGTGATGTTGAAAACTAAAGGAGTGAAAAAATCACAGGGCAAAGATGTTAAGATGGGTTGATAAAATAAGTGTGTTAAAAGCAAAATTTTCTGGTGCTAGTAAATAATACAACCCTCTTATCTTTCCTACATGGTATTGGTTCAGAGTGGAGTTTTGCTAGTAATTGGCATGGAGGCAGGTGTGATGCTCACCAGAGCTACACAACACAGTAGAACTTGGAGACATTCTCACTTACTCACTGGTGATTTTCCATGAGTTCTCTTATTTTTCTCCTCCAAACGTTGAATCTGCTGTGATTCTAAAGATGAAATAGGAAGAAAAAGCTGCTGATCTGTAATTGCTCAGAACACTTTCCAGCTGCCCTCTCAGCAGGTCCTTCTGTGTAACTTGTTTTCTCACCATTGAAACTCCAGTAAAGTGATTTCTGAAAGTCTCTGGGAGTTTGGTAAACAGAATTGAGTTGCCCTGTGACTCTGAACCCCAGGCTTTCATGGGGACTCAGTGAAGAAGTTGTCAGCACACTAGAGGGTAGTTGTCTCAAACTGAGGAAGTATCAGCCAATAAAACATGCCTTCCTATAAATAGTGCGCTAATGTGTTATCACAGACATTCAGTGAGAGTAGCAAGGAAGTGTGTAGGGAAAAAAGAAGCCCTGTCACAGCGTTAGGTCTGCTGCTGACTATGATGTTTAGTACTGTAATAATCTTTGAAGTCAGACATGAGGCTTTTAGTTCAGCTTTGACGCTTTCTAGTTAGGTGGCTTATGTCTGTTTCCTCATCTATGTAATGGAGATGACACTACCTCTCTCACAAGATTGCTGGGAGGATAGACAATCATAAAATTCGAGATTTATTTGCTCCATTTTAAAATTGTTTTCTCCTGTCCCCTATGGGTTTCTTTCTTCTCATTAGAGGAAAAATAATTGTGGGTAAGTTGGTTCAGATTTTTCAGGATCAGAATAATTCCTTTAAAGTTTTTCTCTAAAAGTTCTCCATTAAAATTTTTATACTTCATTGAAATGTTTCAGACTTAAAAGGAAAAATCCAGCTCCTTTCTTCTCAGACATCCTTAGAAAATTATCTCATAAAAGTTAACATTTGAATTAGTCCTTATTTTGGGGAGGGGCTCCAAAAATGGTTATGATGCAGGGGAAAATGTTTTGATTAAACGCTGGACTTGTTGTGTCTACTGGAGGCTAGACTTACTGGCGTCAGGGAAGAGCTGTGAGTTCAGCCCACACAGGGAGATGAAGGTGAGAAAATGCTGGTTGGGCAGGATGGATACCAGCAGGGAGTCCAGGAAAGCCTTTAATCTTGAAAGCCTTAGATGGAAGTTGTGATGGATTCTGACCACACCCAAATACAGTAGCACCTTAAATGGGTCAGGTCGTATTAGGTTCAGAATACGACCTTGGAAGAAGGCAAGGGTGCAGAGATAAAGAGGAGTTGGAGGGTGATATAGGATGGCAATAATAATAATAATTGCAGCTAATGAATACTGAGCCACAGCATTATAATGTGTTAATGATAATAAAAATGGCTAGCATTTATTTGGGACTTACTATGGGTTGGGTGTCATGCTAAGTGCTATCTCATTTAATCTTCAACATAACCCTGTGTGACAGTTTCTATCATTATCCCTATTTTACAGACAAGGAAAGTACAGCTTCTTAATCTCAAGTAACTTCCCCAAGGAAGTAAAGGGTGAAGTAACAATCTGAACTCATCTCTGCTTGGTTATGAATGGTATTTCTTCTCCCCTGCTTTGCTATACTGTCTCCATATTAGTGAGGTTGCCAGAGCCCTTTGGCTTCTCAAAAGAGCTGCAGAGATCAGACATCAGACAGCAGAAGAATGAAGGTGGAGCAGTTAAGAGAGGGCATAGTTATTAAAGAGTTTAACTAGATTACATGAGGAAGGTGAAATTGCCATGTGGCTGTCTCTGGTTTAACCCATCACCATGGAGGCATCCCAAGCTCTTTTCTGGTCCTATCTACACTCAACATAACCAATGGGGATTCTGTTCTTTCAGTTGCCTATAAATGTGATTTTAAAAAGTGATGAAAGCTGAGGTTGGCATTGAGTTGCCAATATTTGAGAAATATAATGTCAAAGTTGGCCCCTTCCTTTCTTCTTAGAATATAGAGTGCCGAGGGAAAATAGGTGTAATGCCTAAAAGCTAGTATCCACTAGATTTAATGTCAGAACAATCTCATACTCAATGGACAAAATTTCAGCAAATATAATTTCAAAGCAATTCAAGTGTTTTATATGTATTCTTTTTTTAAATTTTAAAATTTATTTTAATTTATTTTTTAACACCTTTATTGGAGTATAATTGCTTTACAATGGTGTGTTAGTTTCTGCTTATGTATTCTTATATTTCCTAAGTATCACGATTCTTAGAATCTCCATTCAATTCTAAGTATTTCCAATTTCCTGTCCCATCCCCTGCCTTCATGTACAGTGGTTGGTCCCATATCTCTTACTTCAAAACTCCCTCTGTGACTTTTCTTCTAGCCTACGTCTGCATACTCTTGTCTTTTCCCTCTGTATCACAGAGCTTCTCCTCTCATGGTGGAGGACACGAAGAGAGTGAGATGGTCAAGGTCGAATCCTCATTAGCGGGCTGCAGAGGAGGAAACCTGGAAAATCCTTACCTTAATAACTTGGCCTCTAATACAAGTACGGTTGAGTGCCAACTCTTGAAACAGGGAGTGAGGGTGTGTAGGGCAGCTGCTTTCACATATGGCATGGAAAGCATTGTGGTGGCACTCATAGACCAGTTTGCCATCTCTGACATGCAGGCCCTCAGTTTCTGATTATCCAGAGAATCATGAAAGGCTATTAGTTTAATTTTGCACTGGAGAATGCTCTTAATGTAGGCAGGCTCACTGAGGCAGCTCTCAATCATGCTCGAATATTCACTTCAGGACATTTTTGGCCTCTAAAAGTAATTCATACTCAGTGGTCCAGAAAGAAGAACCCCCAGTAGGAAAAATGAAAGTATCTTTCTATCATACAAAACAAAGTATATTATTGCTTCAAGCCAAACTCCTACAGTCCATAATTGTATCTCATTAAGGTTCCTTAACCCTAGCGTTACTGCAGTCTTGCTCAGTACAGAAGGCAAACATTTATTAATTTGAGGCCAGATGGAAAGCTTGGTAGATTTTACTACTATGCCCAAGAAAGCACTTTTAAAAAATATAATTGGTGCTTAGTAAATTGAATGCATACTTTGATTGCAGTACTTTCCTACTCAGGTTTAGTGCATCGTTTATGGAACTAAAGCCACATTGCAAGTATTATGAGTCAGCTAAACGTTTTAAGGTAAGAACTTGTAGATAATTCCAGATCTATGCACACAGTTTAAAAAGGGATGTGATAAGTATATTTTTGGAAGATGGCTTACTTGTAAGAAACAAGATTTATACTATTGGAGTGGAAAATTTTAAAAAATAAGGTTGATTTAATTTACTTTTCTGTCTATATAAATAAGGGATACACACAAGCTGACCCGGAGTTTAGTGGTCTCATAAAATAGCAGGATTTATATGCGGGCTGAGAGACTGTGATCATATATATGCTTGGTTTTATAGAATAAGCTGCAACAATAACAGTAATAAAAGAGACCATAAATGACTAAAATACCACAGTAACCAGAAACCTCACTGGGACCAACAATCCAACAGAGTTTCCCCATAAAACCTTTTATCTGAATGCCTAATATGTAGGTAAAATGGAAATTTGTGTTTCATGTTTGACGCACCAACTGATAATTTATATCCACTGTCTATTTTTCTCCATTTTCCTTTAGTAATAGAACCTTTCAGATTTTGGCTGGGCACATTGCTAACCAGGTAATGACTAAGTTCCTGAGGCTCTTTTGTAATTAGAGCCATCTGACTAAGTTCTAGACAATGGGACTTGAGAAGATGTGATTTGTGCAACTTCTACCAAATACCCTGTAGATGAAGAAGCGTGCTTATTCTTCTGCCTCTCTCCTACTTGCTGGATGCAGACATGAGGGTGAGTGTGGGGCAGCCACTTTGGAAGCAGAGATGGACACTACACATTGAGAATGGTGGACCTTCTCTCTCCTAGACCTTGTGCACCATTCCTGGGCTATTGCATGAGAAAGACACTTCTATCTTGAAACTATGTGTTTGTGTTCTCTTTATTATAAGAACATAGAGTGTGCCATAATTAATATAGAATTCTAATATTTTGTGCCCATTCATTGGGAGATGGTTGCCAATGAGAAATCGAGTCCTTTCAACAGAGGCCATTGGAAGGAGAAGGACCCTCTTGCAGTCAGCACTGTGCCTTCCAAATGGTGATGCTATAAAAGCTCATCAGAATCAAAGGGGAGACGCCATTCATTGTGTAAAATGTTAGGGAAAGCCTCCCAGAATAAGTGACATTTGTACTGAGGTTTGAATGATAAGTTGGCATTTGCCAGCTGGGGCGTATCTGAACCAAGACATGGAAGGATGTGGCTAAAAATGTAGAGGTTCTGGTGAGATTGTAAAAGTCATTCTTTGAGGCAGCACTTGTAAGACCACTGTATGTCTTGTTAGGGAGCTTGCACTTTATTCCATAGGCAATGGAGAAGTGTCAAACAATTTAAATTATGGAATTAAAGTATCAAATCTGTGTTTAGAAAAAATACTCTGGCAGCACTGAAGGAGAAAAGTTGGAATGGGGAGAAAGTGGAGGCAGGGCACCACGGTTTCCAAAGTCCTCTCATTCACCTAATTCTTGCCAAGGATACTTTCTATCTGCCTATCATCTATCTATCTATGTATCTATCTATCTATCTAATTTACACTGTGTATTTCAAAATTTGGCTTCAGTGTATCATATTTTTTAACATGTATTAGAAACACATATTTTATTTTTAAAAAGTTTGTATATGTACCTCTTTAAACTATCCTGTGTACCTCCATGGTACACACAGCATACTCAGGACAAATACTCAGCTGGTACACATTGGTATACCTTTTATTTGTTAAAATATTGAAATAACATCCTTCAAGCCTGTTAAATTGCTTTCCTGAGCTCCTGAGTGTCCCACTCCCACAGCTCTGGCTACCTGATGTACCCCTAGGAACACAGGACCTTCTCTTGATCTAGCAACCGGTGTGTCTGCAGGGTCCTGTCCTGTACTGGAGCTAACTTCTGCTCTGATTGGTCAAGCCTAGTTATAATTTTTTTTTTTTAATTTTTAAAAACATCTATTTATTTATTTAATGCGCTGAGCTGGGTTTTAGTTGCAGCACGCAGGATCTTCTTTGCTGCGTGTGGGATCTTCCTTGCAGCATGTGGGATCTTTAGTTGTGGCATGCGGGCTCTTAGTTGTGGCATGCGGGATCTAGTTCCCTGACCAGGGACCCACCCTGGTCCCCTTCACTGGGAGCGTGGCATCTTAAGCACTGGACCACCAGGGAAGTCCCCAAGCCTAGTTATAATTAGTTTTAAAATATTTTGAATAGCTGTGCTGGAAGCACATGTAGAGATCAGAAAGTATTTTTGCTAAAAAACAGCAGGAGAAAAGGGAACAAATTTGAGACAAGTTTTGAACATAAAATGTAGAGAACTTGGTGACTGATTAAATGTGGGAGTGAAGAAGAGGAAGTGTTAAAAAATCTGGGGTTTTAGTTTGTGTAAGTAGATAGTTGGTGATGACATTAGAAAATTGATACAGGTTGCACAAACTTGTAGAGCAGAGATGATAAGTTTGGTTTAAGATTTATGGAAATTAAGATGCCTTTACAGCATCCATGTGGAGACAGTTCAGAACTAATTGGATACATTGGTGTGCTGGTAAATGTTTAACAAGTGACTCAAACAATAAAGAAAGCTGCTTTCAGGGGTAGCATTTGTTCATTTCTATGGTGTAAATACTCACACCATGTTGTGCTCAACTGTAAGCTACCAATGTAATATCACTAATGCCGAGTTGGGAAGAGATGGGCACAATCTGCTCTCACAAGCCCTCTCCAGCCGTCATGGGTTGGATATAAAGCTTTGGATCTCAGCATGAGGTCTGAAGATGGTACATAGATTTGGCAGTCAACAAATTGTGTGTGTTTTAAAATCTTTAAAGTGGGGGCTTCCCTGATGGCGCAGTGGTTGAGAGTCTGCCTGCCAATGCAGGGGACACGGGTTCGTGCCCCAGTCCGAGTGTGATTGTCTTTTAATTGGAACATTCATCCCATTTGCTTAAAAAATTTTTTTTATTGCTATATATTTTTATTATTGTTTTTAATTTAATTCTTTTGAAGTATAGTTGATTTATAATGCTGTGCTAGCTTCAGGTGTACAGCAAAGTGATTCTGTTTATATATAAAAATTATCACATTTGCTTTTGTCTCAACCCAGATCCAATCAGGAGACAGAAACTACACAATAGTTTGAATAGTTATGATTTAACATCAAGCATTATGAACTATTTATAGCAGATTAGCTATGAAGAGGCAATAAAGGAGATCTCTAAAGAATACCCCAGGGCTGAGGGAGAGAATCCAAGGAAGGACACACTTGGACCCCCTCCTCTGACCCACACGAGGCTAGGATTCAGACGTTGTTGAAGAGGATATGGCTGCCGCCCACCATGGCTGGTGGTGAAAGTCTTTGGGTTATTTTGGGCCAAAGTTGGTCCACATTTGATGGGCCAAGTTAGTTAGCAGGGAAACGTGGGCTGAGACTTGCAAGAAGAAAATTGTTAACATACACAAATAAACTCATTCATATCACGAACAAGGAGAAAATATGTAAAACTACTATAGTTCTTATTTCTGTAATTATTTATGAGGTTCCTTCTACTACCCATTATATATTTTTTCTTTCCCCTCAGCCAGAACCTCAGTTGGTTGGGGTTCTTTCCCAGGTGGAGTGACCCAAACCTTCATTCCTGAGGAATCCAAATTCACAATTGTCCTGCCTTTTTTGGTTGCTGCAGTTTTCCATTAATTTTTACTAGTATTGGGCACAGAACTATTATGAGGTGCCCTGGAAACCCCTGGTTCTAGACACAGGCTTCCTTGCCTTTGTTGTGTGGAAACAACTTGATTTCCCCTTGGAAATCAGAATCAGTCTCTCTAGGAGTAGATTTACTACCTTTTATACCTGCTGGGTCAGTGGCATAAAGAGCATCAAATGGCCAGGTGGCAGTCTCATTTTCCAATTAATTCTGTGACTCCATGTATGGTAGTTAAGGTGGTAGTATTATAGGGAGGGATAGCAAATCCATATCGAGAATATATGTCTATTCCAGTGAGAATGAATCTCTGTCCTCTCCATGATAGAAGCAGTGTAGTATAATCAACCTGCTAATAGTTTACTGGCTGGTCCCTCCATGGAATGCTGCCATACTGGGGACTCAGTGTCGAACTCAGCAGTAGTTTTGGCAAGATCAGCTTCGGTAAGGGGAAGTCCATTTTGTTGAGCCCAGGCTCAACCTCCAACCCTGTCACCATGGCCGCTTTGTTCATGGGCCAAAAGAGAAAGCACTGTGTCTTGGGAAAGAAGCTGACTGACATCCACATACCACATCATTTTGTGCACCTGGTTAACAGCCCACTCTGCAGTGGAAACCCATGGGTGGGTATTCAAATAGGGTACAAATATCTTCACAGTCCGTCCATTCTAAGGAGTCCATCTACAATAGCTCTTCCCCAGAATTCCTTGTCACCAATTTTCCAATCTTGTTCTTTCTAAGTCCCTGACCAGAAAAAACATCATTTCCCACAGCTCTCTCTCTCTCTACGTTCTATAACTACTTCCTTTCTCCATCCTTTTAGGGCTAGGGCTGAAAATGGAAACCCAACAACCTATTGTTCATCCTGTGGTACTGCCTCATCTCTCACTGGTTTCCCTTTATGCTACCCAGGCCTTTATAAATGGTACCCTCACTGATCACGCCTCAATCATGCCACTTGAATGAGCCATGTGTTACTTTCTTGTCCCTTATTGACATAAACCCGGAGTGCTGAGCTCCTCTGTCTGGATTTCCATCTTCTCATAGTAATACTTATGTAACTTGCTAGTGTGCCAATGTTTTCAAACTGAACTTTAATATATTTTGTTCAGTTCCTCTAGTTATCCTTATCAGAGGGGTAACTAATATGCCATTACTTAATATACTGTTATTAGAAGCAAAATTTGCCTCACTCTTTATTTTTAATTTTTTAAAACATCTTTATTGGAGTATAATTGCTTTACAATGGTGTGTTAGTTTCTGCTTTATAACAAAGTGAATCAGCTATACATAAACATATATCCCCACATCTCTTCCCTCTTGTGTCTCCCTCCCTCCCACCCTCCCTATCCCACCCCTCTAGGTGGTCACAAAGCACCGAGCTAATCTCCCTGTGCTCTGCGGCTGCTTCCCACTAGCTATTGGTTTTACATTTGGTAGTATATATAAGTCCATGCCACTCTCTCACTTCATCCCAGCTTACTCTTCCCCCTCCCTGTGTCCTCAAGTCCATGCCTTTATTAAAGTTTTATCATACATGATTTTGTCTCTAAACAATCCATTCTTGATTTTGTATATTTTGAATGTATTGTTGAGCCATACTGCATATAGGTTTCTGAGATGTGCTTTTCTCATTCATCATTATGTTTTGAGATTCCCCCATTTTGATTTGCAGAGCTGTAGTTTATTCATTGCACTGTTTGACTAATCCAAAATACGCTTCTCTGTCTTCCTATTGTTTATCACTCTTCATCTTCATTTTTCCTAGTTTCTTGGTCTCAGTGTCACTTTGGCTTTATACTTTATCTTCTACCCTTCCCTGAGGTCTCTTGTTTGACATGTGTGATATCTGATTTGGAATAGTCTCCACAGCTGTGCCTTTGTTACCATTTCAAGATTTGTTATCTTCACCTCATGCATTACTTGGGTGAGATATTCCACGCCAACCCTCATCTCCTTGCTCCTCCCCTCAAGACCTTATCTTCTGGATAATTTTTCTTTCATGTATTTAAGTTGATATCCACTTTATTCCTCTCTTGATGGTCAGTAACTTATTTAGCCAAGAGAAGACTTAAGGATGCAATGCAATTGTTTCTTCCTTCAGTTCAGAGGAATTACCATGCTTTTCATTTATAAAATGTAACATATTATAAAAGAGGAAGACATAGTGGTTTGGAAATAAGCTACCTGGCTATTGCAAAGTTCATATACATAAAATAAGTTACAAAAGAATTGATGATAGTTTTATTAAAGGATTCATCATGTGATAAGTTTAAAATAGCAAATTTCTTCAATGTATTTAATATATAACTTGATGTATAAAAAATCAATTTACACTGCCACCCAGAAGTAAATTTATCAAGTAAAGCAAGGTACATCTGAAATCACATTTAGAAATACAAATACTCTTTCCATAGTCTGCCTTTTATTTAATATACAAAACTGTCTTCCCCCTTGAGGGAAAAATGAAATAAATTTTATGACTTTTGACCGCTAGCATCTTTTACTGAGAAGCAAAGACATACAGAGCTAAGAGAATTCAGAAAAAGCACAATGAAAACGTAACTTTAAATAATTTCTAAAAATGGCAGGTGTTAAGTCTTAGGAAAGGATTATGTTGTTGTGGGTGTTGAGAGTTTCAAACTCTTGAATGGAGAGACGTATAATATTCTAACTCTTCTGTGTTGGTCCTGAGCTTTTCCTCTTCATATCTCACATTTAGATGGCACAAGGAGTGTATCCTAAACCATCAGTAGCATAGCATGCCCTCTAAGCTTGGTTGCTAGCTGAGAACTGCTTGTGAGTCAATGAGACAAAACTGATTAAAAATTAGATTTAGATGAATGGATAAAGAAGATGTAGCACATATATACAATGGAATATTACTCAGCCATAAAAAGAAATGAAATTGAATTATTTGTAGTGAGGTGGGTGGACCTAGAGTCTGTCATACAGAGTGAAGTAAGTCAGAAAGAGAAAAACAAATACCATATGCTAACGCATATATATGGAATCTAAAAAAAAAAAAATGGTTCTGAAGAACCTAGGGACAGGACAGGAATAAAGATGCAGACGTAGAGAATGGATCTGAGGACACGGGGTGGGGGGAAGGGTAAACTGGGACGAAGTGAGAGAGTGGCATTGACATATATACACTATCAAATGTAAAATAGATAGCTAGTGGGAAGCAACTGCATAGCACAGGGAGATCAGCTCGGTGATTTGTGACCACCTAGAGGGGTGGGATAGGGAGGGTGGGAGGGAGATGCAAGAGGGAGGGGATATGGGGATATATGTATACGTATAGCTGATTCACTTTGTTATACAGCAGAAACTAATACGACATTGTAAAGCAATTATACTCCAATAAAGATGTTAAAAAATAGAATAAAATATGGAATATCTAATCAATAAATTTTCCCTAATCTGTGTAATTTCTTGTCATAATAATTTAATGAATCTCTCATTATAGGTAAGGTTGCAAAACTGAAGACAAATACATTCTTGAAACAGAAGTTATATAATATTAAAAAAAATTCAACTCCAAAAAAAATCCAACAATTTTTTTAAAGTACACTGGAAATTGAGATGGAGTGGGGAGGGAAGTTAAAGTAGGCTAAAGTCCCTCATTTATATAGTGGGTAGTAAAAAATGCTATTTAATCCTTGATGGTGTTTATCTTGGAATATTTGCTAAAGAAAGTTTGGAAATACCTTAATGGTAAAAATCTGTAGGCAGACAATAAGTACAATTATTAAATTTCAAATGATTAGAGTAGAAAAAAATCCTATAGAAACAAAAGAATAGTGAGGAAGCATAGAAAATAAAAGCATAAAACAAAATATTATAAGAGCAAATATTTAAATTGTGACATTAATGGGAATGTATTAAAATTCTATTAAACGGCCAAGATACTCAGCCTCACTCGATCAAAGAGTTAAATGTAAAAAAAGTCACCTATTTTTTTCCCTTATTTTTTAGCGTGATTTTCAAGATAGGGAAAGAGTTTCCATTCATAAACATATCGGGAAATTTGATTTAAAAAATCAACATTGGGCTTCCCTGGTGGCGCAGTGGTTGACAGTCCGCCTGCCAATGCAAGGGACACGGGTTCGTGCCCCGGTCCGGGAAGATCCCACATGCTGTGGAGCGGCTGGGCCCGTGAGCCATGGCCGCTGAACCTGCGCGTCCGGAATGATTATTTATATAAAATTATCCTGTACATCACATTTCATAAAAACCAAAATTAAAGACAAAATACAAACTGAGATATCTATAACAAATATGAATGTTAAATTTCCTAATATATAAAATTCTTACAAATCAACAATTAACATACAAAAACCTAAAAAAAATGGGGAAAAGACATGACTGAAATAATAATGGTGAATAACTATAAGAAAGTGTTTAATTCACTATTAATCATTGGCAAGGCATATGTAAACAAATTATAAATTTTCATTTATCAAATTGGCAAAGAATAAAAATACTGTATTATTTAATGCTGATCAGGGTTTGCAGAGACTGATACTATTTTACTCTGGTTGAAGCATTAACTGATACATGCTTTTTGAAAAGCAGTTTGTCCATATGTATCAAGAAGAGTAGTTTTCTATTGTTTACTCAGTAATTTCACTTTCAGGCATCTGTCACAAAGAAATAAGCAGAGATACGGACAAAGGTCAGTATATAGGTTACAATTAAGACATTCATTTTAGCATAACTTATAGGAAAAAATGAAAATAATCTTAATTTTTTTAATTAGGAGAATATTAATATAGATTAAGGAATATCACATAAAAGACTACGATTAAGTCATTGAAATTATGTTGCCAAGTAATATTTCCCCTTCAATAAGAGGGGGAAAAAGAAAATAGGAGACCAGTCTTTCTGCAGGGTTTCCTCCAAGTGTCTCTGGATGTTTGTTTTTGCTTGTTTCCTTTTATATGTTTTCCAAAATTTCTCCAATGATCATATACTATTTTCATAATACCAACATTTTTATGTAAATAATTAATATGCAGTAGTTTTTGTGAGGGCTCTTGTTTCTGTTTACTCAAGTAATAACCCAAGAAAGTTAGTGGAAATGTGAATGCTACCATTCTGGACATCCTCCCCATTCAACCATGTCCAGATAGAGATGCTAACTAGGTCACTGTCTGACTGATTTTTCTGTTCTTCTACTCACTGATGTCAGGAGAAGTAACTGAGACAGTGGGGTAACCAGGCATGGTGAAAAGCCAAACTGGTCCATGCTGAAAAGACAAACTGGTTCTTTTTTTGATTTTATCCTTTGACATTCTTCTTTCCAGCCATGTAGATATCAAAGTTTTGAGATTCTGTGCTATGCTGGTCACTTAAGGTTGATTCTGATTGCCATAATTACCAGAATCATAAAGTAGTTGGGTTATGAGTCTTCAAGGTATCTTTGAGGTAATAAATAAATATCAAAGCTTGAATTATTTTGATGATATGAATCAGAGAAATCATCATCAGAGAATCATCAGAGGCAGAGCCTCTGGGTTGGGGAGAGCACCTCTGGCCATCATCTTGTCACATTGGGACCACTAACTTTGTAACATCATTGGAATACCTTGTTAGATCATTCTGAAAAGGAAGTTTTATCAAAAATACACCAAGGGCTTCCCTGGTGGCGCAGTGGTTGAGAGTCTGTCTGCCGATGCAGGGGACACGGGTTCGTGCCCCGGTCCGGGAAGATCCCACATGCCGCAGAGCGGCTGGGTCCGTGAGCCATGGCTGCTGAGCCTGCACATCCGGAGCCTGTGCTCCGCAACGCGAGAGGCCGCAACAGTGAGAGGCCTGCGTACCACAAAACAAACAAACAAAAATACATCAAACGTCTGGTTGATTGCATTCAGTTGAAATTAAAAAAGACTTCGTTTAAAGTATTTTTTTCTACAGCATCATTTTCTGTTGATTAGCTGATCCCAAATGACCAGTTTGACAGAATATTTTCCAAATTCCAATCATGTGATTTTATTATGTAAAAATCAGCATTCAATGAGTAGGTAACTTGGATAAAATAAAAATTCTCTTTTTCTTTCCTTTCTTTTCCCCCTTCCTCCATTCCTCTTTCTCGTCATCCATGCCTTCTTAACTTCTTTTACTTTTGGATTTGGCTTTGAGAAGGGCTGTCCTACTTCTTGGAAAAATTATACTCATTTTGAAGGCAAAAAGCTTCACTGCTTCCTTGTTTCTCAACCCTCTGAGAGGACTAAGAGCTTCTCCTTTTCTGCAACTCCAGGGCTTTGGAAATGATGCAGGCATATGCCTCACATGTGTCAGAGCTGAGTTGTGTCTTTTTCACTAGACACAAGCAGGGTGGTTGTGCTCAGTTTATGTTCCCAGAGCTCAACCAATGTCTGGCGCAAAGCTGGTCCTTCATGAATGGTGAAGGAGTTTTGTTTTATGGTGATGACATGCTTTTGAAAATATGTAGACCCTCCTTGTTATTTCATTTGTAGGAAAACTTTGAGAATGGAAGAAGAAAAATATCCAAGACCTTTGCATTCTATTTCCTCTAGATATTTAAATATAAACTGGAAATAGTCAACGTCCCTTAGAAAAGAAAAGCAGCAATGATTAAGTTGAACAAAACAAATATTAAGGTTTCAAAGTATGTGGGAGTTTCTTTGTTAGATTTATTCCCCACTTTTATCAATAGGTTCAAAAAAATAATGTGAGATCTTTGGTGAATCTTAAAATATAGCTGAACTTCTGATACAAAATTTATCTTCTTGCAGAAAAATTTTTTCCTTGCTTGGGCATCACATTTCCCTTAGGGAGGATAAAGGGCATCAATGTAGTTTTTTCTTCCCTTTAAGAATAGGAACAAATAAATACTAAAATATTCTGACAGGTATTTATTACTTGCCTGTAAAGGACATGCATTGTTGGGAAATTATAAACTACAATTGGTTATGATTTTTAACATTTTGCACTTGCATATTTCTATAAAGTTCTATAACATAACAGTAACTAAATTATAAGCCTCTTGGAAAAATCTAGATATTATTGTTTATCAGTTAAGAGGATTTTGAGGTAGGGCTAGATTATGAAGAAAAGAGGTAGAGGCTGGTGACTAAGCCTATGAAATTCATCTTAGCCAGGCAGCCTGTTGAGAGCCTGGCAATTGGTTAGCACAGACATTTCAAGAATCTGCTCTAGGTAGGAGAGACCAAGAAGCTGCAGCAAGTTTATCAATACAAAGCACTGTGGCCATTCTCTCTCAATAAGCTGCTCCATGGAGAATGCTGTTTTGATGAACAAGCTAGGGAGCATTGTATAAAAGGCAATTTCTTGAAGGCTGAGGTTTTTTCGTACATTTATCTCTTGTATTGTAAAACAGATCCCCTATGTGATTAGGTGTGCTGTAGTGCTGCGTAAGAATCATATTCTATTACTGTAGGACTCAAAGGGCAGAAACAGGGTATAGATGGAGGCAATGCCAATATTCTGCAGACATTGGGGTATAAGTCAGACCCCTGACATAGGAACAAGGAGAGAAGACCAATTGTAGAAGCTGCAGGGACAATGAAGTGACTTGAAGTCAAATAGCTATTATCACTTGCTTGGGCGTGACATAGAGAAGGAAGGGACCCTGAGAGGGAGAAAAATCCAGCCTGGGCTCTTCTATACACATAGCAAAGGAATGATAAACTAATCAGGTTATTTCAAAAGATTAGAGGACTTTTACCTAGGAAATCACTATATTTGAGGCAAATGATTTTTCATTCCCTCTGAAATTCCAGATAATTATTTTCCGCTTTGTAATATATGTGCATATAATATTTTTTCTTTGTATAATGTTTATCAAAACTACAGCAAAATGATGATTCTGTGGTTGAATGCTCACCTTCTCCCTAGAAAACTAAACTGAATTGGTTAAGGAATTGGCAGATTGTTTATTCCAAGTACCCAGGTTGGTGTAATTTTGTGAGCTTTGAGAGCATATTTCTCGCCTTGAAAAATCTAAAAATTGGGTTTCCCTGGTGGCGCAGTGGTTAAGAATCCGCCTGCCAATGCAGGGGACACGGGTTCGAGCCCTGGTCCAGGAAGATCTCACATGCCACAGAGCAACTAAGCCTGTGTGCCACAACTACCGAGTCTGCGCTCTACAGTCCGCAAGCCACAACTACTGAAACCTGTCTGCCTAGAGGCCGTGCTCTGCAACAAGAGGAGCCACGGCAATGAGAAGTCCACGCACCACAAAGAAGAGTAGCCCCTGCTTGCCGCAACTAGAGAAAAGCCCCCGCGCAGCAACGAAGACCAAACGCAGCCAAAAATAAATAAATAAAATAAATAAATTTTTTAAAAATCTACAAATTGATGGCCAATTTATCCAGAGTTGATATGATTGAAGAGATATTTACTAATGTTATTCCAATCAAATGACCATTTATTCGAATTGTTGACAAATGTTTATTTATAAAGTGCACTGGTTTAGGTGGTGGGACAAAGCAATGAACATAAGAGAAATTGTCTGTTTTTGTGGACCTCATTTTTTTTTTTTTTTTTTTGGTACGTGGGCCTTTCACTGTTGTGGCCTCTTCCGTTGCGGAGCACAGGTTCCGGACGTGCAGGCTCAGCGGCCATGGCTCACGGGCCCAGCTGCTCCGCGGCATGTGGGATCTTCCCGGACCGGGGCACGAACCTGCGTGTGGATCTTATTTTTATTCTCATTGATACACTAAATATCAATGGGAAATAACAAGGCAATAGAGATGACTCAAGATCTTGAGTTAGAACACTTGTAAACGGATCTCAGTTTCCTATAAAATGGAATTTTTTCTTTTGGTTTGCTTTTAGAATAGTGATCAGTAGAAGATATTGGTCAATAGAAAACGCTCAGGATTCGGGCTGTCAACATTCAAATTTCAATTCACTTCTTACTAGCTGCGTGATTTTGTGCAGTTTACTTAACCTTTTTGTACCGAAGTTCCTAGTTGTAAAATGGGGATGATTTAAGTTTATCTGTGTTGTAGCATTCTGTGAGGGCTTAAAACCGGGCTCAATAACTGTTCACAGATATTATGATAACCGATTTGCCCACGTATGGAAGTGTAAGGATCAAACGGATTGAATGTGAATCTCCAGGGAAAGAGCAAAGCACTAGACACGTGATTCATTTCACTCATTCATATTTGAGTGCCATGTACTGTGTTATAAGCTGGCAGGTGGGAGGGAATGAGTGCAAGACAGTGCTTACACTCAAGGAACTCACAGTCTAATGGAGGGTAAAAGGCACATTGTTGAAAAATTTTTGTATAGTATTATGGTTCAAGAAATGTTTCTTAATGTTACTGTTCAAAGAACAGAAGGAGAAATTTTTGAATTATATGAGTTAAATAGGTATGGAGTCTGGAATCTATCTTCTCCTCAGACATTTAGCTGATCCCCCAGGCTGAGTGCCACCCCTCACCCAGTCTTCAGAGTCACCTAGTACCTTCAATTCCCAAACCTTTCTGGGGTTCTGCAACACAAACTGGCTTACTTGTAGTTGGCCTACCCTCTGCAGGCGCTTACATTTCAGCATTTCTTTCTTTTGGAAATCAGTTGTCACTCACGTTTGATTAACACATTTTACATTTTGTTGACTTACATCATCTGCTATCACTTCTTCTGCAGTTCTCCCTGTCCTTGAGATTTTTTCCTTTAAAAAATTTCTGTGTTGTCATCTCAGTGGGATTTTGGGAGCCAGGGCAGTGGCGGGGTAAGTGTATGCAATTGAAACGTGAAACTGAAGTCTTTATGTAGAATTATAATAGAAAGAGGAAATGGAAACTGAAGTCTTTATGTAGAATTATACATGAAACTGAAGTCTTTATGTAGAATTATAATAGAAAGAGGAAATGGAAACTGAAGTCTTTATGTAGAATTGTACATGAAACTGAAGTCTTTAGGTAGAACTATACATGATACTGAAGTCTTTATATAGAATTATAATAGAAAGAGGAAATGGAAACTGAAGTCTTTATGCAGAATTGTACATGAAACTGAAGTCTTTATATAGAACTATACATGAAACTGAAGTCTTTATATAGAATTATAATAGAAAGAGGAAATGGAAACTGAAGTCTTTATGTAGAATTGTACATGAAACTGAAGTCTTTATATAGAACTATACATGAAACTGAAGTCTTTATATAGAATTATAATAGAAAGAGGAAATGGAAACTGAAGTCTTTATGTAGAATTATACATGAAACTGAAGTCTTTATGTAGAACTATACATGAAACTGAAGTCTTTATATAGAATTATAATAGAAAGAGGAAATGGAAACTGAAGTCTTTATGTAGAATTATACATGAAACTGAAGACTTTATGTAGAATTATAATAGAAAGATGAAACTGAAACTGAAGTCTTTATGTAGAATTGTACATGAAACTGAAGACTTTATGTAGAATTATAATAGAAAGATGTGGAAGAGAAGAAAATTATAAAAGAAGAAAACTATAAGCAGACATGAGGGAGGGAAAGCTCTGGATGTAAGCCCAGGAGAGTAAAAGGAAATAAGTTGGAAAGGTTTTTGAAGACAAATCATTGAGGACTGTGAGGGCCAGAGGTTAAGAGGTTTGGAATTGATTCATGTTACTGGAAACCTCAAAAGTCTTTGAACAGAAATAATCAGAAATTTGTCTTTGGATGATTAATTTACCAGCGGTATATAAAAGGATTAGGGTGGGAAGGAATTGGAGAGAAATTAGGAGGCTCTAACAATAATCTGAGAGAGTGGTGAGTCTGAACCTACACTGTCCAGTATGGTAGCCACTCACCACATGCAGCTGTTGAGCACTTGAAACGTGGCTAGTGTGAGCAAGGCACTGAATTCTCAATTTAGTTAAATCTAAATTTAAAAAACGCTACTCAGGGAATTCCCTGGCATCCCAGTGGTTAAGACTCTGTGCTTTCATTGCCCAGGGCCTGGGTTCAATCCCTGGCCTAGGGGGGAACTAAGATCTCGCAAGCCGTGTGGCACGGTCAAAAAATAAAAATAATAAAAAATCTTAAAAAATGCTACTCAATTCAGCTATTAGAAAATTTTTATTGGTGTTTGGAACAACATGGGTATGTGAATCTATTTTTCAACTATAAATTTTATGAAATCTAAATACAGATCAAGTATTTCCAATGAAAATTTAGCATCTGAACTCAAATATGTTGTAAATATAAAATACAGATCAGATTTCAAATACTTAGTAAAAAAAAGACTGCAAAAAATATGAATACTTTTTATATTAATTAAATGTTGAAATTATAATATTTTAGACATAGGGTTAAATAAAATATATTATTAAAATTAGTTTCACCTGCCTCTTAAACTTCTTACAATGTGGCTGTTGGGAAATTTAGAATTACGTATGTGGCTTGTATGAATTTCTATTGAATAACTCTCATCTGAACTAAGTTTGTGGTAGTGTATATCAGAGGGCCATCTGCATTTGAGAAGCATCATGGAGGTAGAATAGACTGGATTGTCAGAACGTGGATAGATTCGTGAATAAATGATATGGCTTTGGCAATGTAGAAGGTGAAGAAATGTGGATGGAACAGACACTTACTCTGTCATGGGGGAACTCAAGCTGGGGAAGGGAGACCCATGCAAACACCCAGGAGAGAACATCTGATGCTTAAGACATACAATCTTAGAGGAAATAGTCTTAGAACTGACATTAGAAGTGGTGGCTGTTGTCAGAGCATCCAAGCATGTGGGCTGAGCCTAACAATATGGCGAGGGCAATGGTGAGATTCTGGCAGATCTAACAATATATTGTAGAGGGATGGAGAAAGAACTGAGGCCCATGGAAGGAAACTGAGAAGACCAAAGGAATGTATCAGATCCCATTTCACTTAGACTGAGATTAGGATGAGCTCTAATCCTTATAGGGCAGGATCATTGGAAAGATTAGAAGTGCACTGACTTAACGTATAGGTCACATGTATGCCCAGAGCTTGCCATTGGATATTTAAGTCCTAGGTCTAGTTGACAGGAAAAAAAACCTAAACATTCATCAATTATGCCAGGCCTGGTTATGGAAGGAGTGTTAATTTTAAGACCCACATATTAGAAGGAGAGGTAGCTAAAGGTTTTTAATGTACTTCTGAAATGTTTTGAGATTGGCTATAGAATTAGTGAGGACATCTGTGGGTTCAGCAGTGAAAATCTAGGGAGGACAAAAGTGGGCAGTAGGGGCGGAAAGAGAGGTAATTACCATTTTGGATAAAAAGAAACAAGGGCAAGAGAGGAGAGGCGGATTATTATCTGGTTACGGCCAATGACAAAAAAAAAAAAAAAAGAGGAATAGGATTGGTTTTGGGCAGGGAGATAAAGGACTCTATTCACCATATATGGAATTTGCTTATATGCATTTGAGGTGTTGACCAGACATCCACCAGGACTAGCGTATAGAAAAGTTGTCAGTTCGGGAGACACAAATTTGCGTGTTTACCTTATACAATAAGCTGTTTGCAATGAGATTGCCAAGGCTGAAGATAATGAAAGAACAAAAGCCAAATGTGTAGTGTTTTACTATTTTTAAAGAGGCTTTGTGTCCATTATGATCAGAATGTTCATCATTAATTAGTGATGAGATGTGACTGCCAAGTGATCAGAATGTTCTTGTTAGCTCATCAATTTATTCTCTCTCTAAAATCAACAGGAAACATAGATATTAATTGGGACAGTAATATTGGAAACATAAAATGAGAGAAAACAGAATAAGATGGTTTTAAGGATTGTTTTCAACAGAGTATGCGATCCTAGTGAATCAGTTTCCTATAAAATGGGAAAACTTTTAAAGTATTGGCATATGTTCTTTGTTAACTGAACAGGGCGACTTCTTCCCAAGCCATGTTTTTGGAAAAACTAACAACATCTCCACTCAACTTTTTTCTTCTAGTTTCTAGGAGCGCTGCTCCTTCTTGTTTGTAATGACTTTGCAACATCATCTATCATTTCAACAGACTTTCTTGGCATGTCATAACTCATTTTATATTGATCATCTCTTTAGTTGGCATATAGGGAAGTCCTTAGTTTTATTAGAACTAATCACATTATATGATGCTTACTGTTGGGAAAGTTTCTTGTAGGCATCTCATTTCATTCCTGTTGGGGAGCAGGGTTGGTCTTTGTCAACTTCATCACAGAAGGATGTTGGTTTGGCCAGGAGAGGCTAGGTTATGAGTGTAACAGGGGATACCAAAAATATCTCTAGCTTATTACAACAATGTCTGCTGTGGACAATGTCCATCATGACTCTGCTCCATATCACATTCACTCTGGGACCCAGGATGACGGATCAGCCTCTGTCTGGAACAATGACAATTGTTGTGGCAGAGAAAAGTGCACATAGAGGAGCCTATACTGGCTCTTGAAGTTTCCAGTGGAAAACTTGTAGCTCAAATGGTCTCATCTAAGTTCACTAGAGTGAGAATCCTCACAAAAGGAAGGTCAGCCAAGATTGGCGAGTCTATCACAGATGGCTCTTTGGAATATCCTCACCTATTTATGTCTGTTGAGTCAGTTTGTTATTGTCCAAGATCTTAGGCTCAATTATGTTTTAATTACATGTTTTAGTCAATAAAAAGATAATTTGATATGTTACAGTAAAGCAGTGTGATGTTTTGCCCAGAGTTGAGATGATGGAGTTCTCCTCAGACTGTATTTCGAGAGTGAGGGAGGAATATAGTTGAGGCAAGAGAATGAATGTGAACTGCTGTGGACCTATGGTAATGAGGACTTCTTTTGATCCTCCTATCCAATGGCATTGAAAATAATGCATTTACCAGATCAATTGGCACATGCCAGCGCCAAAGGCCACGTTGGCCTCTTTTAGTGAAGACATCACATCTGGCACAGCAGCTGCAATTAGGGCTCCCCCTTGGTTAAGTTTATGGTAGTCTCCAATCATCTGCCCTAATCTTCTGAGTTTACTACGCAAGGGTTACACTGTGCATCCTTTAGATTTCTGAGAGTGGTACTAATCTCTGATATGCCATGTGGCATTTGGTATTGCTTCTGATTTACTGTCTTGGCTAAGGACGGGGGACTGCTGTAAGGGTTTGGCCTTTGCTCCCATGATGAATCTTACTCTGCAGATCAGGGATATACTGGGAAACTTGTACAGCAGCTTTGAATATCCTTCCCAGTTGTGCTCTCAGGGGCCTAGGGAAATGAGAACACAGTGAATCTCTGGAACAATTATACCTACTGTGATGTGGACTTGGGCTAAGACTCCATCTATAGCCTGCCTCTGCGTGTCTCCATTTTAACAGATGGGTCATGATGGCATTTTAGTTCCCTTGGTGTCATCACTCAGATTCTGTATCCAGCAGTCCTCAGAAGAACTGGCTGTTTTTCTCTCTCCAGTTTGGTTCATCTAGTAAATGGCTGTGTAGTGCTTTGGGGATAGATTGCGGGACTGTCAATCACATATATCTTCTGTGGTGTTTCAGGGTCCTTCTTTAAGGGGTTCCAGATTCCCCTTCAATTGATGGGGTCTGGAACTGAAAACTGGCTCATGTCTGGAAGGTAGAAGGAGGATCATAATTTTCCAGTGCAGCAGCTGCTCAGCAGCTCTTGATCATCTTTGTTTATATAAGTCAAGCTATGTCCTCGTTGACTGCTCGGCTGAATTGTCCTTAGGAATCCTATGGTCTCTTAGCACCTTGTTGTCAGCCTAGCTTCCTCCTGTTATAGTAATTATATCCATCTTGCCTCTGACGAATAAGTGCAATATCGGGCCTCTGAGGTTTCAGAATACCGTCATCTGCATTGTTCCATTGACAGTAGGGAGCTCAGTTCCATAGCAACATATCGTACCATCGACCTTGACTGCAGAGAACAGTCGTTACTAAGTTCTCAGCGATGCCAGCATTCCCTTCATTAAAGTATACCCTATTAATTTAGTGAAGTAGCTGTTATTTTTTTTCTCCCTCTCATGGTATCCTACAGCTTGTAGATTCTCTGGTCTCACATAATAATAGTCTCTTGTTTGCCCTCTGCTCTGAGCCTACTGACCCCCTTTTCAATACTCTGCCAAGGCAGGTCTGGCACCTTCATATAATTTACTGTCATCGGCATGTTCAACCATCTGTAGGTAGCCATCCTAGCAACATGTGAGGACCATTTTCAGGTGCAACCACCCCACAACGTATATGCTAAAAGCGGTGTTTCTCAAAATTGAGTCTATATCAGAATTCCCTGGAGGGCTTGTTAGAACACAAATGGCTGGACACTCTCCCAGAGTTTCTGATTTAGCAGGTTTTGGTGGTGGCCTGAAAATTCTCGTCTCTGAGAAGTACTCCGGTTCTGCTGACGCAGCTGGTCAAGGACCATTCAGCTAGAACGTAAGATCACTCAGCCCCGTAGTCTCTCTTGCTCAAACCCAACTACTTAGTGTTAAACTTCTTCACATGATTTGCCATTTTGGTGACACAGACGATCAGTGTCAAATAAATGAGAATATATGATAATACATGTGTTTTAGTATACATTTTTATTTGTTTACTTACAGCAGGACTAGAGTGATGCATAGCATAATACTTGCTTTGGGGTTAGTTGTGATTCTTTTTGGTGCTCCAATGATTCCTCAGTTTTTATTCTCAGATAGTATAGATGAGTGACAGTGGTAAAAGTTCTCCATTTCAGTGATGCCCAAGGTCTGTTGTGATTGGTCTCTGACCGGCCTCTACATAACAGAGACGAGGTCCTCAGTAGGTATTCCAGCAGTTCATATTTTAAAAGTATAAGCCAGAAAATATTATTTCCCCAATTATGATTTTGTTATATATTAAATTTTAAATATGTTTTAGTCACTGAATGAATTCCAAGATAACAAAATGAGACAGCATAGAGTCTTTGAAGAAGACTGACAATGAGAAATTTGCTGTCCAAAGAATATTCAGATTGGACTCCTCAGCCTAGTTTGCCACCCCCTCCTCTTAAGTCAGCTTGTCTAGGGACAGGCTACCGAGATAAATTGTTGTGCAGATGCTCAGCAAGCTGTCAGATGCTGCTTAGACGTTTCCAAGGAAACAGCTTTGCTTATCAGCAGTTGTCTCCACAGAAGAACCAACTTTAAATACACTATTTCCTGGATGTGGAAGCAATCAGCTAGGGTACTTGAATCACTGAAAAGCCCACAAATCCTACTAAAACTATTCTGTAGACAAAAATAAAGGCATCTCAGTCTTCTTAATTTGAAAGATAGGCCCAAGGAAATACTATATAATTTAGATTCCTGCATTTTCAATATAAATGAAGGACTTGTGCATAAAACTCTTAAAATATTGAATAATGTAGTTCAGGCACAATATTTGGATTTTTACAATTTCTTTTCATCATGTCATTACTTTAAGCAAGACTATTTTAAAAGTTTATGCTTGAAACTTTATGACATAGTATTTTAATCTGTATAGCTGATCCCACATGTAAATTAATTACGACTCTATCGACTTTAAGAGCACAGTGTAAATTTGGATTATGATTCCAAGAATCTTGAATTTTAGTAAATTTTGAGAACTTATGTTCCTATACAAAGTTTAAAATTGGCCATATGGAAGAAAATTAAGCGTATTCAGAGAAGTGCTAACTGAATTAAATGCACTCCTCTGACAGTGCAGGGCCACTATTATCCGAGTCCCCGAGGTCTGCTATAAGCACATTTACCAGGCAGCACATCTGGTTAACAACTGCCAGCAGCCCCCTTCCAGGGATGCGTAGGTGATCTGGCTCTTTAAATTCACTGTGGTGTGTGAACAGATTTCTCCCAAAGAGCCGTGAATAAACGTGTAGAAAATGAACTTCAGCCTGTTATTGATTGGTTAACCTTTAAAATAACCTCTTGTCTTAGAGGTTTTAAAATTTATTTACCTTTTCTTTGTTAGTGAATGCTTAATAAGCAAGGTAAAAGGGCAGAGAAGCAGATGGTACCAGTTTGGGAAAATGGCTTTAGACTAATTTCATTTACTTCCTAATTAGGCCTAATGTTGGTCTAATATCTTTAATGTATTTCAGTCACATCAAGGAAATATATATTTATATTTTTAATTTCCAGGAGTTTTTAAATAGCGGAAAGTTAAACCTGTTAATATATGAGAAACAGAAAAATAAAAGAGAGTTTATAACCAAAAACTATACTGCTTGATTCAGGGAAGGGGAGTGTGGGTCTCACAGTCAAAGGAGGCTTCATGAAAAGAGAGAGACTCAAGGCGGGCCTTGAAAAATACAGGATGTTTTTAGTATTATGTGTGATGATGGGAGGTACCACAAATGTCAGACTGAAAAGACTGATTCTAATATTGCCCTACAAATGGATGTTTTTACTAGACATTTATTCAAAAGAAATATTTGAAAAGGTGAACAAAGATGCGTGTCCATGTTGGTTCATGACTTCTTGTTTATATCCACTTAAATAAGGATCCATAGGGGATTTATAATAATTAAGTTATGATATTATCATTAAATTGGAATATTAGGCAGCAGTTAGAAAGATAATACAGGCCTTTATCTTTATGGGTTGAGTGAAAATAGCAGGTGGTGGAAGAGCATGATACCTTTGCTAGTGTTCCTATGGTCTTTGAAAGCTTTACACTGATATACTGAATACCTTTAATTAAAAGTAATTACTACTACTAGTTCTACTACTATAACTACTATTGCAAATCTTCTGGGCTTCCCATATTGTAAGCATTGTGTGTTAGATTTTACACATACTATTTTTAGAAGACTCACAAACACTCTGAGATGAATATTATTTTATAGATGAGTAACTTGAGAAGTTAAGCAACTGGCCCAAGTTTGCACAGTTATTTGCAGATGAAAGACTCAAACTCAGGGTTGCCTGGGTATAAATAAGATCAATTTACCTTAACAAGTTAATAGTGTTCTCTCTTTTTCAAAGAATTTTGATTTTAATTGTCTCATTTAATTATCACAGCAATCTTGTAAGATAAACTAAGCAAATATTATCATTTTTCCATTTATGGACAAATATTATCCATTTTTACATTTACATGTCTTCTTTTCTCTGAGGGACATCAAATTTTATACATTCTGTACTTTCTATTTATTTGCCCCTTGTTTCTCTCTGTGACAATAGCTGAGTTTGGGAAGGATCTGGGTGGAAGTAGTCCCAGCTCTTCCTCCTTTTCCTCCAATAACTCATATGCTTTTGGATGGATGCATTCAATTCTGTTCTACTTGCTGGAAGCTGTACAGGGGCAGGTGTCTTTGCAGGAAGGCTCCTAGTTGTCTAATACTGCCTAGGATGTGATGGTAAACTCTGTAATTCTGGGGTTCAGTATCATTGCTTTATGCTTAAGCCACATTCACAATGCTTTATCATAAATAAGAGTGCTATTTCCATTTACCATCTGCGTTAGTTTTTGGTCTAAATCCTCTGTTGAATCAGTACTAAGGAAGAGTAAATAAGTGTGCACGTACCGGGTCCCCTTTAATGCCAACAATCATGAGGATTCAAAGTGAACTTGATGATTTGGCAGCAGAACAAAAGCAATGCCATGGAATTTAACTGTTGTAATCATAACATTGTTCTCAAAGGTTAAATCTATAATTAGATAAATACAGGAGGATGAAAACTGGTTTGGCAATAATTTGTGTGAAAAAGACTTAGAAGTTTAATTTTATCACAAATGCAGTAATTAGAAACTACTACAGTATTTTTAGGGTATGTAAAACGGCATGGTGAATGGTTTGTAAGGAATACTACTTCATTCAGTCAATCAGAAAATACTTCTTGGGGGTGCTGGGAAGATGGCGGAAGAGTAAGATGCGGAGATCACCTTCCTTCCCACAGATACACCAGAAATACATCTACACGTGGAACAACTCCTACAGAACACCTACTGAATGCTGGCAGAAGACCTCAGACCTCCCAAAAGACAACGAATCATCCCAAATTGAGGAGGTGGACTTTGAGAGCAAGACTTATGATTTTTTCCCCTTTACCTCTTTTTGTGAGGGTGTATGTGTATGCTTCTGTGTAAGATTTTGTCTGTATAGCTTTGCTTCCACCATTTGTCCTAAGGTTCTATCCATACCTTTTTCTTTTAAATAATTATTTTTTAATTCAATAACATTATTATATTTTACTTTATTTTACTGTATCTTCTTTCTTTCTGTCTTTTTTCCTTCCTTCCTTCCTCCCTCCCTCCCTCCTTTCTTGCCTTCTTGCCTTCTTTTCTTCTTTCTTTCTTTCTTTCTTTCTTCCTTCCTTCCCTCTTTTCTTTCTTTCTTTCTTTCTTCCTACTTCTGCTAATTCTCTCTACTAGAGAAGAAAAAATTTCACAATTTGTTTGGAAACACAAAAGACCCCGAATAGCCAAAGCAATGTTGAGAACGAAAAAAGGAGCTGGAGGAATCAGGCTCCCTGACTTCAGACTATACTACAAAGCTACAGTAATCGAGACAGTGTGCTACTGGCACAAAAACAGAGAGATAGATCAATGGAATAGGATAGAAAGCCCAGAGATAATCCCACGCACATATGGACACCTTATCTTTGATAAAGGTGGCAGGAATGTAATATACCCCAATAAAGATGTTAAAAAAAAAAAAAGAAAATACTTCTTTTGTGCCTTTCATATGCCATAATTGGTTAGTGTTTAAGAGTTTGTGCTTTGGAGTGACACTGCCTGTGTATCTGTGTTTTTGTGTGTTTGTTTTTTTGGTATGAATACAACATGAGATATATCCTTTAAAAACTTTAAGTGTACAATAAAGTAATGTTAACTATAATCACAATACTGTATAGCAGATCTTTAGAACTTATGCAACTTGCAAGACTGAAAGTTTTTGAACAGCAACTCCCCATGGCCCCCTCCCAAACCCTTGGCAATACTGTTCTATTTTCTGTTTCTATCAGTCTATTTTATATTCCTCATATAATGGAATCATGCTTTCTTCACCCTTCTGTGACTGGCTTATTTCACCTAGCATAGTGTTCTCCAGGTTCATCAGGTTGTTGCAAATGGCAAGATCTCCTTCTTTTCTAAGGCTGAGTGGTATTCCACTGTATATATCTACCACATTTTCATTATCCATTCATCCATCAATGGATATTTAGGCCGTTGTCATATCTTGACTATTGTGAAAAATGCTGTGGTGAACATAGGAATGCAGATACCTCTTCAAGATCTTGATTTCAATTCTTTTGTATATCTACCCAGAAGTGGGATTGCTGGATCATATGGTAGTTTTGTTTTTTAATTTTTAGAGGAAGTTCCATACTGTTTTTCATAGTGGCTGCACCATTTTATATTCTCACCAACATTGTACAAGGATTCCAATTTCTCCATATCCTTGCCTTAACTTTGTTTTTTTTTTTTGATAATAGCCATTCTAACAGGTGTGCAGTGATATCTCACTGTGGTTTTCTTTTAAATAAATTTATTTATTTATTTTTGGCTGCGTTGGGTCTTCCTTGTGGTGTGGGGGCTTCTCACAGCAGTGGCTTCTCTTGTTGCAGAGCATGGGCTCTAGGCGCATGGGCTTCAGTATTTGTGGCACGTTGGCTCAGTAGTTGTGGCTTGCTAGCTCTAGAGCACAGGCTCAGAAATTGTGGGACGTGGGGTTAGCTGCTCCTCAGCATGTGGGATCTTCCCGGAGCAGGGCTCGAACCCATGTTCCCTGCATTGGCAGGCGAATTCCCAACCACTGCGCCACCAGGGAAGCCCTCACTGTGGTTTTGATTTGAATTTTCCTGATTATTCGTGATGTTGAGCATTTTTTCATATACCTGTTGGCCATTTTATGTCTTCTTTGGAGAAACGTTCATTTAAGTCCTTTGCCCATTTTAGAAATTTGTTTTGTTTTACTTTTGCTATTAAGTTGTAAGAGTTTATTAAATATTTTAAATATTAACTGTTTATCAGGTGCATGGTTTTTAGCTATTTCTCCCATTCTGCTGATTGCCTTTTCACTCTGCTGATTGTTTTCTTTGCAGTGTAGAAGTTTTTAGTTTGATGTAGTCCCACTTATTTATTTTTGCTTTTGTTGCTTATGCTTTTGGTATCATATCCAAGAAATCCTTGCTAAGACTAATGTCATAAAGCTTTCCCCCTATATTTTCTTCTAGGAGTTTTACATTTTCAGGTCTCATTTTTGAATATGTAATCTATTTTGAGTTTATTTTTGTAAATAAATAAGGGTCCAATTTCATTCTTTTGTAGGTAGTTATCCAGTTTTTTCAACATGATTTTGTAAAAGAGATTATCCTTTCTATATATATACTTGGCACCCTTGTTGAAGATAAGTTGACCATGTATGCTTGGGTTTATTTCTGAACTGTATCATTTTTCGTTGGTCTATATGTCTGTTTTTATGCTAGTATCATACTTTTAAAGTTACTGTAGTTTTGTAATATATTTTGAAATCATGAAGTGTGATGCCTCCAGGTCTGATCTTAAGATTCCTTTGGCTTTTCAGGGTCCTTTGTGTTTCCAAATGAATTTTAGGATTGCTTTTTCTATTTCTGTGAAAAATAGTTTTTGAGATTTTGATAGTTGCATTGAATGTAGATTGTTTTGGGTAATATGGACTTTTTAACAGTATTGTCTTCTAATCCATGAACAGGGGACGTGTTTCCATTTATTTATATCTTCTTTAATTTCTTTCATTAGTGTTTTATAGTTTTCCGTGTACATCTTTCACCTCTTCAGTTAAGTTTATTCCTAAGTATTTTGTTCTTTTTGGTGTTATTGTAAGTGTGATTGTTTTCCTGATTTCCTTTTCAGATAGTCCCTTGTTATTGTACAGAAATACAACTGATTTTTGGACACTGACTTCGTATTCTGCAATTTTACTCAGTTTTTTTTTCTTTATTAGTTCTAATGTTTTTTGTGTGGGTGTGAAGTCTTTAGGTTTTTCTACATAGACCATGTCATCTGCAGACAGAGCTGATTTTACTTCTTCTTTTCCAATTTGTATGCCTTCTATTTCTTTTTCTTACCAAATTGCTCTAGTTAGGATTTCCAGTACTATGTTTAATTGAACCGGTAAGTGGGCATTCTTCCCTTGTTCCTAATCATAGAAGAAAAACTTTCAGTTTTTCACTGTTGGGTATGATGTTAGCTGTCAGCTTTTCACATACGGCCTGTATTATGTTGCAGTAAATGTCTTCTATACCTAGCTTGTTAAGGGTTTTTTAACCATGAAAGGGTGTTGGATTTGGTCAAGACTTTTTTTGCATCTATTATTGAGATGATTATGGGATTTTAATTTATAATTCTGTTAATGTGGTGAACCACATTTATTGATTCGTGTATGGTAAAACATCCTTATATCTCAGAGATAATTTCCACTTGACCATGGTGTATGATCCATTTAATTGCTACTAAATTCAGTTTGCTAGTATTTTGTTGAGGTTTTGTGCCTCTACCTTCATCAGGGATATTGGCCCTGTAGTTTTCCTTTCTTGCAATGTCTTTGTCTGGATTTGTGTGGGTTTATTAAAGTCGTGGCGGCCTAATTTTTGAAGGAGAGTTTTGCCATGTATAGTATTCTTGGTTTTTTCTTTCAGAACATATATTTCTTTGAATATATCATCCCATTTCCTTCTGGCCTACAAGGTTTCTGCTGAGAAATCACATTGTATGTGATTAGTTGCTTTTCTTTTGCTGCTTTTAAATTATCTTTGACATTTGACAGTGTGATTATAGTGTGTCTTGGTATATACTACTTTGTTTTCATCTTAAACAGGTCTGCTACCTATTTCAAAGTGTCTGCTCAATTTTGATCTTGTCTAAGGTACTACAATTTTTAGCTGGATTCTGTACTTCTCATAAAGGTATTTTGGTCCATATATCATTGTTAGTGTTTCCGTTGGGCAAGGAGTGATGGGAATTCCTATTCTTCCATCTTGATGACTTAAATAGCTGACATTGCCTGTGTTTGAATCCATACTCTGTCACTTAACTCACTCTGTGACCATCAATCTCTCTGAGCCTCACATTTCTTACCTGTAAAATGGGGATAATAATCATAGTACCAATAGGCTTTTGTGAGGACTTAATGAATTAATATCTGCTAAGCCATTAAGAAATGGCTTAGTAGTAAAATCTTGATAAATATTAGATATTATCATTAATTTTATTATTATTGTTTTATATTCTGGGCTGATGACAGCTCTGAATTTAATTATCACCCATACACTTACTCTTAAATTAATGTCTTTAACTTTGACATTACTACTTTTGCCCTCCAGGTTTGCTTACTTAACATCACCTCCAAGCTTAATGTGTTGGAAACTGCACTAATGACTGTCCCATGAAACTTGCCCTTCTTTCGGTGTTGCTTATATCAGTGAATGGCATAACCATCCACATGGTTGAACAAGCTAGAAACATAGGTGTTACCCTTAATATCCTTTTCCTTTAACTGCCTTATATGTCCTTTATCAAGTACTGTTAGTTTTACCTTCCAAACAACTTTCATAATATTCTGTTTTCTAACTGCAACAGCACTAATTTGGTGTAAGTCAACCTCACACTTCGCCTGAACTCTTACACTAATTTCCTGAAAGCTCTCTTCGCATCTACTCTTTCCATGTAGCCCATCCATTCTGTGAACAGAAGTCAGAGTGATAAAAAGGTGTATCTAATAGTATCACTAGCCTACCTAAAACCATTTTGGGGTTACTTAATATTCTTATAGTAAGACTTAAATCATTAGCAAGATTCCAGAATCTCAGCATAATCTGGGCCCTTCCTAAGTCTCCAGACTCAAATTGTGTCACTTGATATCTTACACGCTGGGCTGCAGCCACACTGTAGTTCCTCCAGTACAACATGAACGTTTCTGCTTCAAGACCTCTGCATAGTGCACCTGGAATCCTTCCCTTCCGTCACCCAGGAACAACTATAAATCTTTCAGATCTCAGCTTAAATGTGATTTCCGTGGGAAAGTTTCCCCTGATATCCCAGTCTAGATCAGGACCATAATCACGTTCTCAGTATACCTTATATTTACTTCTAAAATAACTTATTGTTGTTTTAATAAAACAACTAATTATGTACTAATTGGTATGAATGCTTTTCCATATAGAAGATAAATCCTAGGAGGGCAAGGATTAGGTCTATCTTATTCATACTATGTCTGCATGATATCTAGCAAAGAGATGGCTCCTAATAAACATTTGTTGAACAACTAAAGAAAAGAATGGATGATGTGATATCTGAGCTGAGTTTTGAAGAATGTATAGGAGTTAGCCATATGACTGGGGATGGAGAGGGTAGCAGGGAATACTTGGAGCAAGGGGGCACGAGAAGGAGAAAAGCAAGAGATAGGAAGGTGAGAGTGGCAAGAGATTAGCTCAACATTCAGACAGAAGTAAAGAAAAGCCTTACATACTATTCTAAGACATATGGATTTTACCCTGAAGACAGCTGGAAGCTATAAAGGGAGTTTAAATAGCCAAGTGCCTAGATCAGATACAAGCATTGGGGCTTCCCTGGTGGCACAGTGGTTGAGAGTCTGCCTCCCGAAGCAGGGGACACGGGTTCGTGCGCTGGTCTAGGAAGATCCCATGTGCCGTGGGGCAGCTGGGCCCGTGAGCCATGGCCGCTGAGCCTGAGCGTCCGGAGCATTGGCATTAAACACTTAGCAGAAATGTAGAGAATGGATTGGAATGGATTGGGGAGAAGTAAATTTGGGACAGGGATATCAGTTAGGGATCTGTTAGACTAATTGACTTGAGAAATGATGGCACCCTAAAGTAAGGCAGTATATAGACATGGAGAGGGGATGCATTCTGGAGATGCTGAAGAGGTCTAGTTGAGAGGACTTCATCACCAATTGGATGTGGAGAGTAGGGAGGAGGGGCTATGGATTAGTACTTGGTTTATATTTTGGACAACTGGATGGATAGTGTTGGAATTTATAAAGACAGCAAATGACATATGAGAGGCAAATTTAGTGGTGGTGGTAAGATAGTGATTTGCTTCTGTACTGTTGTGTTTGAGGCACTTGAGAGATATCAGTGGAGTTGCCTAGTGATGGGTACAGGAGGCAGCTGATGTCATAAGAGTGGATGCACTTATGCAAGGAGCAAGGTAGAATTTCATTTCAAGAAAACTTTGAGTACTCAGTATATATTTTTAGTTCTAGAAATATACACACATACAGATACAAAATTTTGGATACAGTTTTTTTGGGTTTCATAACACCCTAAAGGCCATTTTTCTTTCTTTTTCTTTTTTTTTTTTTGCTTAAAAATAAGGAGAAAATAGAAGAGATAAACCTGGGTAAGTATAAAGGAGTGAATAAGCAAGATAAGTACAAGAAGAATACTGCAATGGATTGACTGGGGACATGGGTGGGAATAAAGAACTGTGTCAGAGGAGACAAGAGAGAAGGACATTTTAGAAAGAAATGTGGAACCAGGAGTATTTAGATGTTTTAGAAATGTAGAGGGGGCTTCCCTGGTGGCGCAGTGGTTGAGAGTCCACCTGCCGATGCAGGAGACACGGGTTCGTGCCCCAGTCCGGGAAGATCCCACATGCCACGGAGTGGCTGGGCCCATGAGCCATGGCTGCTGAGCCTGCGCGTCCGGAGCCTGTGTTCCGCAATGGAGAGGCCACAACAGTGAGAGGCCCGCGTACCGCAAAAAAAACAAAAAACAAAACAGAAATGTAGAGGGATAAGACTGAGAATAATGGTTTCAGTGATGTTGTGGGGTGGAAGCTCAACCGCCTCCAAACTTAAGGGAAAGTGAGGAAGTAAAACCAAGCATATGATATTCTTTTCCAGAATATTATGGAAGAAGAAAGCTAAGACAGTAGCTGATGTAGCATAGGTTCATGGCAAGGATTTATTTTTTACGTATTTATTGCTGTATCATAAATATGTTTCTGTATTGAGGGTAAAGAGGCATTAAAACATTATTTAAGGCATATTTAATTTTTTTTCAATTCAGAAGAGAAGATATAAAAGGTTCTGAAAGTGGGGTTCAAGTATCCAATTTATAATTTGTGTGTGAGTCAGCAATTTAGTGCTGCCCTATAATGCAGACAGTGCCAATGGGATCCTGCAAAGGCAGCAACTGCATTGTCATAGAAAGCGTGCAAGGAAAGACTGCTGACAGCTTGTCAGGGGTAGTGTAGAGGGAATACCTGATTAAATGGGAAATTGAACTACATGAACACCAATATCCTTTCTACCTCTGGGATGCTAGGGTTCTTTTTTCAGGAATTCCTAGGGAGAATAAGAAAACCGTTTATCCTTGTTTGAGAAAATTTGTGCCCTGTATTAGAAAGGCGAGTTGCACTGTAGCAGTTGACTAGTTTTGGGCTGATATGCCATGGGAACTATCGGTCAGATCTAGTTACAAAAAGCATGTGATGCATCAGATTTAATCAAAGGAGATATGTCAGAGTTTCTGCCTGGGGAGTTTGCTAATGACGATGTGTTATTTTTTTTCTCTTTGAAGCCACCTGACAAATTTTAGGATCACAGAGTGATATTTGTTAATTTTACCTTAATTTTTTAAAGATAAATGATCATTTTCGCACTTGCCCTCCTTCACGTACAAAATATGAAAACACTTAAGATAGGAATGGCACTAAGACTTAACATGATTCTACATATGCAAGGATTCAAGATATGTTCACAACAACAATCTTAAAGAATATGCTGGAAAACTCTGAGAATATAATTTTATCATGAACAATTTCAGAACGTGAATGCAATGCTATATGTAAATTTAAAGCATTACTTCTTTTAGGATAAACTACCCCAAATGCCCCTCCTGGACACATTTCAATGAGTCTGACAAAGTAGAATTATTAAATATTCCAGAATCAGAGTTTAATAAACGAGTGACCCTAAATAGCAGACTGAATTGTAACAAAAACAGAGAATGTATTATTTCCCCCTTTTATTTTATGTATTTGTGTGTCTGGGTATATATGGGTCTTGCAAAACAGTTCTTAATGCCTGACATTGTAAGAGGAAGGACAACAAACAGAAAGAGGCCCTCTTTAGCTCCCATTTTGCAATGGAGCTTTCCAGGTCTGCTGAATTTGGGCACCAAAATGATGACGCCAAGTATCAATTAAATCTGCTCAGTGCAAGTATCTCCAAGTGGTCTATCTATCTCTGATTAACTAGTTAATAAAAACTAGTTAATAAAACAGTAATAGTAGTTAATAAAAACTAAAATAGTTTTTTATTTAAAAAACAGTAGTTAATAAAAACTAAAATAGTTTTTTATTTAAAAAAACAGTAGTTAATAAAAACTAAAATCACATGCTGGTGCAAATTTTTTCATATAGCCACTAAGTGCTTTTGATAATTACTACCATTCTCTGCTCACTAACTTATTGATGAAGCCCATATTCACTAGTAGTTAGATTAGCATGTGGGTCCTTGCCTTTCAATGATTGGCTCTTTTCTCCCTCCCATCTTATTTTTATTCATTTATGTAAGAGATACTTATTGGACACTCTTATGGTCTGAATTGTGTACCCAGATTCATATGTTAAAGTCCTAACCCCTAGTAAAGTTCAGTGAGGTCATTGATGTGAGCCTCAATCCAATATGACTTTTGTCCTTACAAGAAGAGGAGATTAGAATACAGACACACAGAGAAAAGACCATGTGAAGACAAAAGAAGACAACCATCTACAAAAGCCAAGGAAAGAGACGTCAGAATGAAAACAAACCTGCTGATACCTTGATCATGGTCTTCTAGCCACCAGAACTATGAAGAAGTTGTTGTTTAAGATACCTAGTCTATGGCACTTTTTTATGGCAAACCTAGCAAACTAACACCATGCTTCTCGAACCTAAGTATGTATAAGAATAACCTAAATGCTTGTTAAAATAGAAATTCCTGAGCCCCGTGAGCAGAGTTTCTGATTCAACTTTGGAGTGAGGTCCAAGAATTTACACTTCCAACTATCTTCCAGGTGATGTGATGCTCCCAGGGGCACCATACTTTGGGCAGTAGCACTGCCTTAGTAAATACAAATGCCTTTCAGAATGGTGATAGATAATCATCGGAATTTTTATTATTATTAATTTTTCAGAAATTTTGTAATCCCATTGTTAAAGACAGTCATCCTTGAAACTAGCAATGATGGGAGTATTTACATCACAGAAATTGGCATAATCTACAAAATCGGGCTTTTATTGCTGGAGAGCTAGTGAATGAGTTTATTAGATTGATTTTCAAATTATGGAAAATAGAGAAAAACTGAGGGCATGGGGCTGTAGGAAATCTCCTGAAGTGAGAAAGACACAGAGAGAGAGAGGGCACAATACTTACATTGATGATTTCAAAGAAGCTAAAGCCAGTAATTTTTTTTACTGTATTAACAATTTTAACAGACCATTCAACTAGGTGGATTAAAGAAAAGAAGGCAATTTGAACTTCAATAACGGCCCTGGTGCTCACTGGCTCTTTAAGTGTATTATTTAGGCTTTTGAGCAAAAGTTTTTTTTTTTATATAAGATGTAGGTGGACAGGATAATTTGAGCTGCCTCTTCCATTGTTGAGATTTCTGAGTGGTAGCCTAATGAAGGGTCCAATTCCCAATCACCCCTAAGATGATTTTTTTTCGAGGCTCAAAATATTGAGCTGATGAGTGTGTAAATCCCTGGGCTGATGGGAGCATGAGCTTGTCCTAATTACCCCCCAAGGTGGTTGTGAAGTTTAAATGAGACCATGGACTAACAGAGCTTTATAAACTCACCTGAGTTGTAAAAATACAAAGTCAAATTAATAAAAGTTCATGATTTGGGAGTTTTGGCTGGATTGTGATTTGGGAGTATTGGGAGTTTTGGTAGGGAAAACTGAAGAGCAGCGATTTAAATCGTACTATATTGGTTGATGTGACTGTTCTTGACATATCTTTCTGTGTCCACAAGAAATGGAGAAGTGAACTGTAACAATGTAATTTAGCAGAATTCTAGAGAAATTTCTTCCTCACAAACTGGAAATATGCTCATACTCATATTATATTACATTAATTTATTATTCATTATTTACATTAATTTCCTCACTATTCTTTCAACAAATACTTATTGTTGAGCTTCTATTATGTGCCAGCCTTGAGTTATGTACTAGGGATGGACATAGGGCAGACATGTGTCCTTTAGGGAAAGTGAAGATTAAAGGGCACTTTAAAAAGTATGGCATTTTATTAGAAAAATATTTGTATTGTATCTTGGGATTTGCTATACTGCCTCCCCACCCCCAGCTAAAATACAATATGGTTTCTAAAAGAAGATGCAGAAGAAAGATGGAGAAAGATGGTGAGATGATCAGCATCTGGGTGTGTGTATGATACAGAATAATTATATACATTAGACTAATTGTAGTAACTGTGTAGACACTACAATTAAAGTTGTTTAAATGCAAACTGGAAAGTACCTCTTTATTCAAAGACTTAACTGACTCAGCTTGCCTCTTCACAATGGAAAATCATAGCAATTACCTGGAAAATAAAGACCCCAAAAGAGTCTGGCCAAAACAGTCTGAACACTTGAATAATTGTGTTTTGAAAAAATACGTTTTTAAGAGTGTATAACTTATTTACTTGTAAGATTATTAGAACTGGACATTTACATGGCACAGAAGAAAAATAAAAAAGCACACAATTGAAATACATAAATCAACAAATACAAAACTGGAGCCCAAGCCTGTATTAAGCTTTTTTTTTTTTTTTTTTAATTTTCTGATACTTTGATATCTTGGGGTCATCACTGACCAGGGAGAGGCTACCCTCCCTGGGCCAGATAATTTCTGGAGAAAATAAACTATGCAAACCAACCAGTCCAGAGCCCATACTCTGAATCACCTCCTCTATCTAGCTCCTACACTCTATCAGTCAATATTCCTGTGCCCTAATCATCCCAGGGCCAGGTACTAGACAACTAGGAACAACCCTTATAGCCCAGAGTCCACAGAACTTATTCAAAGTAGCCAATCCTGAGCTGTTTACATGGCCTCAACTATCCTACCCACAAAAACCACAATGAAGCCTTTGCCTATGCTTTCCCCTCACTCCTTCTGCCTCCTGACTCACCGTAGTGCTTCCCCATGTGGTCCTGCGTGTCCCGGAAGGATCCCTTCCTCTGGAAATTGTGAGTAACAAACTTTTTACAGTGGCATTTGTCTCCTGATCTGTTGGCCTCACCATACCCAAATAAAAACGAAATCCTGGGTGCATTTTAAAGCAAAGTCATGAAACTCAGGAGTGGTCTCAGGAGGAATTCAGAAGCTAGAGTGGGTTAGAAACACCTTTGGTCAAGTAGAAGAAATAAAAGAATAGGGGGTGATCAATCTAACGGGAACTGACTGATAACAGAATGCAGGTGGCAGACAGGAGAGGTACATGTGGATAATAAATAATCATCAGAATGAAAACCAAGTTCTTATTCCAGCATCCATCTATGGCATATATCTGACAGCTGCAAAATCTTCAAACTGCATATCGCTCAGTCAAATCCTGAGGAAAGGATGCTGTTTGATCAGCCCTTCTTAATCCTGAGTGAATTAACTGATAATACAGATCCATCTAGAAATATTTGATAAGTCAGCCAATATGAACAGTATACAACTGCCTCTGGGAATGTAGCTATTAGGACAGCAGCCCGGTCCCCTGTACTCCCACAAGCACCTGCCACATCATGTGCAGTGTATTGTTTTAATAGTGTCACCAGTGTTAACTATTTTATGCTTACAACTATGCTATGAAGTAGATACAAAAGTTACCCTTCTACAGAAGAGCAAACTGAGGTATAGAGAGATTAAATATACACAAGAGTAGGTACAAAGCAGAAACTAGATTGTTATAAACCCAAGCATTCTGAGTCCAGTTCCCTCTAACCTTAGATTCTACTGCCTCTTCCTTCCACTGATGCTCAAATTTCAAATGCCAGTGTGTCTTGTGAAAAACTCCCTTTGTCCCCTCTTCTGTATTTTAGAGGACTTGAGGCATTCTTCTGTCATAGCCTGTCTTAGCAGTGGTTTAAACAGATTGCAGTTTATTTGCCTCTTGCAACAAACATTCTGGGAGGAGGTTATACAGGGTCATCAAGGAGATTATCAGGAAGCCTATCTTTTTTTCACACTTCTGCTCTGCCATCCTTAGATATAGCATTTTGTCCTCAGGCTTGTTGCCTCACAGTTGGACAATGGCTGCTACACTTCCTGGTATCTTTTCCACATTCTTGAGAAGAAAGGGAATGAACAAAGGGCTAAGGAGCTAAGCTGTATATCCTAGGGAGATTTTGACTGCTTATTCAGGAAGCAATAACCTCTCCACGGACTTCTGCCTTTATCTCACTGGCAGAACAATATTGCATGCACCTCAGGGCAAGACAGGCCAGGAAATTAAACATTTTTAGTTGATCACATTACTACTATAATTAAAATTGAGTGTCTATTAGTAAAAAAGAAAAATGGTATTGAAAAAAGTAGGCCTACACATAGAGTTCAATACAGTATATTATTATTAATTATATACCGGTTTGTCTCTTCTGGTAAATTGGGTCTGTATCATATCTCCCCATCTCTCCTCTTTATATTCTGGGACCGGAATTCTGCCTGGTATGTTGCAGAAACAGTAGAAGGTTATTGAATAAACCACAGTGATTCTTGACTTTGGCTTTAAGACGATAGGTATTTGTTGTTGTTGTTTTATCTCAAACTGGGTTTTAAAATTCTCAATTTTGATTGTGAATCACTTTATACAATAGTGAATGTCCTATTTAGGACATTTTTTCAGGAATGCCTGAAAAAATTATATGGTCACTGAATTAGAAACTGCTAGAAGTACAACTCAGATATTTCAAAATGAATATACTTTGCATTGCTCTTTTAGACAGGGCCACAAAGAAAGCAAATGGCACATAGGCTGAAACAGTTGAGAGATTACAGAAAGAGGTATAGCAGACAATTCAGCTACGACTTCAGCTGAGCTTTTGTGGTTGATGAGCTAGAATATAGCTGCTAGAGTAAAGGATAGAGAGGGTCCATGCTTCCCTGGGAATTAAGTTTGTATAGACTTTACCTAGAAGAAAGAATAATTAGATCTTCCACTATTCTTAATCTATTAGGGAAAATTTTGTTTTCTTCTTCTGTTGATTTTTTTTCTAAAAGGTAAATCACCTGAAGATGAAAATTTTAAATGTTGACAAAATATTGATAACATGTTGGCAGAAGTCTAGCTTTTAGCTAAGTACTTCTGGAGTGGTGAAATGACTAAGTGGGATCCAGGCCTAAGTAGTGGAATTTCTAAGTGGACTTGGCATTCTTTGAGAAGAAAACTGAGCTGGGTCAAAGTAACCTTAAATTTGGGAGAAAATTCTATGTGTTTGAGGGTATCCCCCCCTGCTACCCCCATCATCTTCTTCTTCAGGGCACCAAAGTTAACTTTTCACTGGGAACCCTTTGTCTTGACACACATTTACATGTGTAATTGGAAGTGTTTCTTATAACAAGTCTACCTCCATGACTGTTTCATGAATTTTATAAATGCTCATGAATATAAGAACATACCTTACGTATGATGATGTTAAAAATTTATCAGGAATCTCATATGTATAACTGAATCACTTTGTTGTACAGCAGAAATGAATACAACATTGTAAATCAAGTATACTTTAATAAAATTAAAAAATTATCAGGAATCGCAGTCATACTCTCATCTTAATCATCAAATAAAATAAAATTTAAATTAAAAAGCCCTGTGAATACAGTGCTTCATTGTGATTAATCTGGCCACAGTCTGACCAACTGGAGTCTAGAGACCTGATAAATATTCTCCCTTAATGACTGGATCCTGAGGACAGGTCGCTATAATATTATTTAGCCATTATAGCTTAAGTTCCCTTCTGTGGGCTGCATTCACATGTGCTGGGGGCTGCGTTGGTATTCTCTGCTACTCCAGATGTAACTTCCACCGTTTTTCACCCTGACCTTTGTCCTGGAAGACTGACTTCTCTGATTGCAACAACCATGTTCTCCCTGGGGAGGGTAGGTGGCACTGGGAGGAGACCTGAAGGTGAGTAGATAAAGGGAGGTTATGTTACCTCTTCCCTTGGTTCCCTCACTGCCTGGTCATGGTCTGGCTGATGCTTTGCTCCTCTCTCCTACAACCGTAGCTTTTGCCATGTTTCGGTAACCATTTCTCTGTCTTCCCTTTGCCCTTCAGTCCTTAGATAGAGAAGAGCATGCAACATGCTAGCTTTGGGAACTGTCACTATCCTTTGTCATTTTCCTTTAGCACTGCCCACAGTGTGTGAGCAGCCCATCCATTCAACCCCTCAGCCTCCCATCTGAAGTATTCTATTGGATTCTTGTTATGACCCCAACTGATAAAAGGGGCACCATATTTTACCAGCCTTATGCTTCCGTGAGGGTTCCTCAGTTCCATTCTCAAAAAGAGATGTGGTGGATAAATATTTTGGCAGTTTCTTATATTCTATCTCCCCACAGGAGGAAGAGTGGGAAAAGCATGGGGACATGAGCATTGTGTTGCATCTACTAGCTCTCGCTCTGGGATCAGTCTGTCTACCAGCAGTCTGTGTGTTCTTTCTTCTTCCTTCTGTCGGGGAGCTTCCAGGACCAGGGCTTTTGTATCCCACTGATGCTTATGACTGAGTAGGGGTAAATTTTAGGAGGCGTAGTTTGAGGTCGTATATCCAAAATGCCTTCTCTGGCCCAGTTTTACCAGTAATCAAATTGATATTTTGATCTTTATATTTCCTGTGTATAATTATCAACTTGTTCAGAATCTTGAGAGGAAGAAAAGGTGATTGATGCAACTCATTCAAAACCCCATTAATAATGAAATTTTATGTGGGAAAGTAAATAAAGAGACACTGCTGGTTTATTTCTTGCCACCAAACTTAATGACTTCTACAACTCTATTTTGTTGGCTATTAGGCTGTACCTATTCATGCTCACAATCCAAATTCACCACCTAAGACCTTATAATTTCACTTTCATGTTATTAATGCTGAGGTTAATAATAACAACATTAAGACAATGAAAGAGAAGGATTTAAGGAATAATAATATTCTAGAAAGTTATTTAATGTTTTTATTCCATCAGGCAAGTTGGTTTTGACTAATTAAATCTGTCATCTTGGGCAAGCTAAGTAACTTCTTTGGGCCTGGGTTTGCTTGTCAAGCAAGAGGTTTAAATTAGTAGAAGATTTTTTTTGTTAAACTAAAATCTAATATAAAATGAGAGTATGTAAAAGCATAGTATTAATATAAATGTATCATATGTATTGAACTTCAGGACATTTATTTATACAATTAGAAAATAAACATTTAAAATTCTTGTTAGGAATGACAACTATATTCTTGAACAGGTCTTAGCTTCCAATGAATTTCTATATTTTTGTTTTGGCTGAGCAATATCTGGAAACATCTGATTTCTTGTAGATAGTTGCAAATGGAAGAAGTTTTTTAAAGAAAGATTTTATCAATGCTTTCCTTATAAAATCTGTCTTTAAGAAACCCTTCTTTACCCTAAGGTCCTATAGGACATAAAGTTATTCTCTTTTGCTTTCATCTAAAAGTTCTAAAGTTTTGGCTTTTTAATATTAGCCTTTACTGCCCTTTAAATTTTGTTGATCTTTGGAATCTAATTTTATTTTAATATAGATAACACCTTCCTAGCATCAGTTTTGAGTAGTCTCTTCTTTCCCACCATCTGCAATTCACCTTTATATGTCAAGCATGTATATAGTCCTGTGTGCTTCTGGGTTTTCTGTTCTATTGTTCTCTTTATCTTTTCCTATACTGGCACTACCCTGTTTTAATTGCTATAGTTTTTATAATTTGTCTTGTTGTCAACTGGGCCTGTGATTGTCAAGCTTGGATGGGTATTAAAATTAGCTCGGAATCTTGGTGAAAATACAGAGGCGTGGGTCTTACTTCAACACACACGTAGGCCTCTGTGTTCTTTATTATTGATTACACACTAATGTTCAAAAACAACTGTTCCAGGGCAAATGTCCACTCACCCAGAACACACAAACTTTCTTTCTTCCTTAAGAATGATTTGGCTCAAAAAATCTGCAAACAATAAATGCTGGAGAGGGTGTGGAGAAAAGGGAACCCTCTTGCTCATTGGCTATTCTTGCCTGTTGTTTCTTTTAGCTCATTAAAAAAATCTGTTTGCCAGTTTTACATGATTTTTGTTGAGACATAGATGGAGATAACACTCAATCTATACATGATTTTGTAAAAACTTGTCTACAATTTTTCTTTCTTCTTACATACATGAACCCATGTAAACTGGTTTCTGCCCCACCACTCCACTGAAAAAGATATAAATTTATAGTTCTTTTTAACCGTCATTGTATACATTTTCATTGTAAAATACGTATCTGAGGAATAGTAGAAAAAACTGCATGGAGAGGAAGATGCTTTGTGCATCTTATGTCAATGTATTGGTTATGAGAATTGTGTTGCTTAAGAAGTTAAAACTGATTAAGAGAATTTTGTCCCTCAAATTCATGTTTCCCTCAAATGCCAACAAACATAAAATCTGTGCATGCTCAGAGACTATATCACAATTCACATGAATTTATCAGTAAGATTCCAGAGTGAATAAAGCATTTAAGTTACATCAGGGCAAATGTTCTCACTGAACTGATTTCCAGAAAAGAGTCGATAGGAGTATTGATTGACTTGATAGTTCTTTTACTTCTCAAGAAGCAGAAGAAATGGTGCTAAAACCAGAATGATGAGAAACAACACCATCCTTACCTCTATACTTTGCTGCCCAAAGATTAGAAAACATTAGTTAGCTAGGAAGGTGAATTTTCTTGAGCTGCATGCTCAGTTCCACAAATTCTCACAGTGAATGGGTAGGTCACCATCTGCCTTTAGTTACCAGCATCTTCACTGAGTTTGGGGCCTATTTTTAGGTGGGACCTCTTTCCTAGAACTGACAGTGAAGCTGGTGTAAGAGGCAGAAGAAAATGGATGGAGAAAATACCTATATTTCTTCATTTCTTTCCTCTGTTCTCTTCTTCTTTTTAAGCATTTTGCATGCTGACCAAGATGGCTGAAATGTGTATAAAATAATTTAGTAGTTTAATCTGTTTAAATTTCTACTCTGTCATTTATGAGTTGTAGGATCTCAGGATGGTTGTTAAAGCATGCACCTCATTAGAGAAAAAATGGGATGATAATAGTAATAAGTTCTTTGGAAGGTTGTTAGAAGAGCTAAATTAGTAAATATATGTGAAAAGTCTTAGCATTGGGAAGTGATTTTCAAACTGTTTATGGTCATTTAATTTGAAATCAATATAGTGGGTAGCAACTAGCTTAAAATCATGCGAATAGAATATAAAGTCATTGCCATATTAATGAGGTACGTATTGGATAGCAAATTTTTTTGCTTTGGTTTCTTTTACACACATATATACACATAAATGTATATACTGGGTCACTATGAAAGATGTTTTCCTTACTATGAGTTGAGGTAAAATAATTTTGAAAAACACTAGTACAGAGCAAAGAAGATAGTCAATAAATATTAATATCTTTCTTTCCTTTTTTAACTTTCACCAGTCTTGTATACCAGAATTTGGTCACAATAAGTACAGTTGACCCTTGGAATTTATGAGGGTACAATAAAGGCCCATTGAGATGGTCACTGGTTAATCACCAGGTATTTTCACTAGTAGTCTCAGAACATGTGTGATATAAATGGAAACTTAGCAATTACAATTTTGTACCTGTCATGGATCATCATATACATTTGCAGATAATGAAAATCTTACTGGAATTCCAGATTTCCATAAGAGATCAATCTGAAGTATATATTTGTCCCAAGTCTAATTCTCAAATTATCTTATTAGACTTCACATAAGTCATTTAACCCTCTCTAAACCTAAAGGTTCTCATCTGACATATGAGGATAATATTATTTTTATCTCCATTGAATGAGTTAACGTGCGAATTATTTAGCACATAGCAAGCTTTTCCATAGATGTTAGCTACTGTCTCAGGTCAGGGACCTAGGAAAACAGACTCTGAGATGAAGATCAGTATGCAGGAGGTGTTCTGGGTCGTGATCTCAGTAACATCACCTATAAGCAAATGAGGGAGGCACAACTGGGCAGAGAAAGAGGTCAGATGTGTGGTTACAACAGAGGACCCTTCTGGTCGTGAGATGGCCGTTCAGATTGCCCTGAATTGAGGTAAGGGAATCAGACCTCTTTTACCCGGCATTTAACAGGGGTAATCTTTGGTAAGGTTAGTCCCTTTGTCAAGAGAAAACCCCAGAGAGTGATTCTGTGGGAAGAAATCAGCAGCCAGTTCTCCCAGTGGTGGTGGGAGCATGCATGTTCAGTACTGGGGCATCTGGGTAGCTCAGCACGCACTACAACTCACCCATGTAGCTCCTTGATCCACTAACTTCACATAGAAAGTTCACCCATCTTGGGTCATTCCCTCCAGGATTCTGGTGTCGGGGTGGGCGTGGTCTCTGTTGCAGAAGAAACATGTGAGAGGAAGGTTAGTGGAGTGAACTACATACAGTTCTCCTGGCAGCAGCTATCTCAAGACCAGAACTGATACCCTTCATCTCCCTCCCCTACCACACATTCTAGAGGCCCCTCACCCTCAGCTGGTACCTCTCCTGGGCTAGATGTCATACCTGGGGTGGAGAGGAGACAGAATTTTGTCCTTGGTCTCCATGCCCATCTCAGGTCAAGGCTATCTTTGTAGTTTCCAACAGAGCAGGGGAGTGTCAAGGAACAGCTCTGGGCCACCTGCATGCTAAATGTATTTTTCTCTTCCTCCTTCATGTGGCAACCTCCACCTGATGATCAGGATCCTAGCCATGCCAAAGTGGTGACTCTTTTCCTGGCCTGCTGGTCTCTTGGCATGAACAGCTTGAACTGACTTGGCAGAAGCTGTAGCTTAGAGTTCAATGGGACCCTTACTCTGTCTTCTGGTAGAAGCGTTCATTTCTGGAATCCAGGACTTTTTGACCCACACAGCATAAAGCTGTGGAAGTGGGAAGCACAGATACTCTCTGGGAACCAATGCTTCAGACACACGGAGACTAACATTGTAGCACAGGAAGCAAAAATTCCTCAGGTGGGTCCTTGGGAGTGATGGTGAGTAAGGCCATTTCTATTTCTACTCCTTAGTTCCCAGATGCATATATTCTCTTAACAGTGAAAATAGCACCGGCACCCACAATGGTCATCAATTTAGTGTACTAAGGTGTCCTAGAGTATATATAAGTTGGTCTCCCATCCTTTCAAGGCATGATGACAAGCCAGTGTCCTTCAAACAGTCAAATCCCTGCTTATGAGGCCAACTGCCATTAGCATGTTACGTGCTCAGACAAGTACATTTATCTCATTATTATGTGTCCACAGCATTGCCTGGTTTACTGTAAAGTGGGTTCCTTGGGGATATTTTATGGGATTCCCTGTCAGTGGATCAAAGACTTTGTAAGTACTTGGATAATAATGGTGCTAGCCAAGGCTATATGAGCTGCCAGGAGTCACCAACTATCTCAGTTGAGGGTTTGCTTAATAATAAATCCAATACAGAGGAAAGCAAAACAGAGAAATGGAGAGAGGAGCAATTCTGATGAAACTGTTCGAATACTTGGTATGTTTAGTAGCTCAAATAAGATCACCACTGGATTTTCAGCTAAGTGATCTGATTAAAAATAATAATCATAATAATACACAAGTTATTATAATTATTGTTGTCGTTATTTGAGTTGGGCTTCTGTCACTTGCTTCCATATGAGTTCTAATGAAGCCACTGATTTGCTTCCATGGCTGCTTATACATTCATTCTTTTACAAAGTTAATTCAATAAATCAGGGCTTATTATGCCAGAAGAGTCATTTTATATCTTTAGATTGACTTTGAATATCTGTGGTTTGATCTATATTGAGATGATTTTATAGTTGAAATCTCAGAAACAGATATTTCTAAGTTCTTGTGGGTCTTAAAATAGTTCCCAGTGGGGATATCAAATACCACAGCCTATGAGAGACAGGAAGTGGGAACGCAGAGAGGCCAAGAACCACAGCACTAAGTGCCAAGCACTGTTGTAAGTCCTTTTGCAATTACTGAAGTTCATTCTCATTGCAACTCTATGAGATTGGTATAAGTTTTCTCATTTTGACACTGAGGAAACAGGATGAGAGAAGTTAGGTAACTTGCTTTAGGTCACCCAGTTAACAAGTAGAAGAACCACAGATTCAAAACATGTAGCACTGACTGTATTGGCAGCAGGAGTCCAGAGATGCGAATGATCAATGCAGGCAGCAAGAATCAGAAGAGCTTCCTGAAGAAGTGTGAGCAAAACCTCTTTTCCCTTTTCACTACTTCACAGCCTAAAGTGAAGCAGTGATCTGGTGTCCTGACGGTATCTTTAGAGTTACTTGAACTATTGTAGAGATATGTGAAAATTTATTTTTAATCTGTTTCTCAAGCATACTCACACAGAAACATGATAAGGGATTCTTTCATACATGGTTTTAAAATATTTTCCTGTCCTATGTTTCTGTAATAGTCATTAAAATGGTAATAACACAGCTACTCCTGTACTAGACTCTTCCAACCTTGTCTCTATCTCTGACCTGCTAAACGAGGAAGGTGTCTTGCTGAGTCTCTGCCCTTCAGCTCATGTCAGCCTTGCTGTCAACAAGTCGTGTCAGACCCCCTCGTGTGGGTGTTGAGAGTCTGAGGTATTTTCTTCAAAACACCTCCCTTCAAGTAGTCCCTGATAACCACGGAAAATTTCACCTCTTCTATTTAATTCCCCACATGCCAGTTTCTAATTGTATGTGCAAGGTTATTTTTAAAAATTTTTCTGAGTCCTTGATTGAAAGTATTTAAAGAACTTTCTAGGGACCGTGTAGGCTCAGGGCAAAATAAACCCATAGAGCCTTTCATTCTAAGTTCTGCATTCATATCTAGTCTAGGTCAAGAATGAGTGACAGCTACAACTTTAGCACCCCTGGGGGGAGAGACTAATTCCATTTCTGGACCTAGCCAATTTGATCTTGTCTTTTGAGACTTTCTAGAAGAAGCCTCAGAGAGCCATAAAGCTTTGCTTGTAAGGTGCCATGGCCATGTGGAAGGAAATCATGTGTTAGAGCCATCTAGGGTTTTGTCTCTAAGAGTTTTGCCCTGAGGGAGAATACTTTATCTCTATAGGAATTAGTTTCCTTACCTATAAAATTGGAATAATATTATAGTCACAGCAGGGATTGCTGTGAAGAACTGGACACACACACACACACACACACTCACACACACACACACTCTCATTCACACACACACACTCTCATTCACACACACACCATTCACAATGTACCAGGCATGGTTTAAAACTCTCTACAAATATTAAATCCCTTAATACTCGTTATAAGTCATAGAGGGGGAAACATTAGTATTCCCATTTTACACATGAAAAAACTGAGGCTTAGAACAGTTAAGTAACTTACCTAGTGTCACACAGCTAATAAGTGGTAAAACTGAGTTTCAAGTTTAAGCAATCTGGTTTCAGAGTCCATGCTTGCTATACTCAATGTTTGTGTCTCCCCACTCCCAAATTATATGTTGAAACCTAATCCCCTGTGTGATGGTATTTGGAAGTGAAGCCCTTTGAAGATGATTAGGCTATGAGGTACAGCCTTTAGAAATGGGATTAGTGCGGTTATTAAAGACAGCCCAGAGAGCTCCCTTACCCCTTCCCCCATGTAAGGTTACAGTGAGAAGATGGGCAACTATGAACCAAAAAAGGGCCCTCACCAGACACCAAACCTGCTGATGCCTTGATATTGAACTTCTCAGCCTCTAGAACCATGAGAAATAAATTTCAGTTGTTTTTGCTGTTTATAAGCCACCAAGTCTATGGTATAGCATTTGAGCTGCCAAACAGACTAAGACAATTTTAAGTTCAGGCAGTCTTATTCCCGAGTCCATGCTCTTATCTGTTATTATGCTGCCTAAAATGGTAGCTATTTTTATAATCTAGTTTTAAGACATTTAATACAATGACTATATGTTGCAAGATGCCGGTGTGTGTGCATTGATTCTGCAGGAGATTTAACTATAGTCACTTTCTTTTTTCTTTTTTCTTTTTGGCCACACTGTGTGGCTTGTGGGATCTCAGTTCTCCAACCAGGAATTGAACCCAGGCCCTTGGCAGTGAAAGTGTGGAGTCCTAACCACTGGATTGCCAGGGAATTCCTTACTTTTAAATAGGAAATCAAATGAGCTTTACTTATTATTAGGCCTTTAATGAAAAAAAAAAATACAGGCCCAGGGCTCCCCTGGTGGTACAGTGGTTGAGAGTCCACCAGCCAATGCAGGCGACATGGGTTCGTGCCCCGGTCCAGGAAGATCCCACATGCTGTGGAGTGGCTGGGCCCATGAGACATGGCCACTGAGCCTGTGCATCCAGAGCCTGTTGCTCTGCAATGGGAGAGGCCACAACAGTGAGAGGCCCGTGTACCGCAAAAAAAAAAAAAAAAAAAAAAAAAAAAAAAAAAAAAAAAAAAAAAAAAAATACAGGTCCAACACTTAAAATAGGTTACTTAAGGATGATTTGAGAAATTTGATTGATTTTTAAATTTCTCTAGACTGTGGCATATATCTTTCCTTAAAATTTAAAATAATGGGATATATCGATGAGTAAATTGAAGAAACTCTTCTCTTCTTAGTAACCAGGATTTACACAGACAATCAAAAGAAACACAGCATCTCATTACATAGTTTTTCTAAGATTTATTCATACAATTATACCAAAAAACAGACATCACATCAATAAACACAAGAGAAGGAAAAGACCTACAATAACAAACCCAAAACAGTTAAGAAAGAGATAATAGGAACATACATATTGATAATTACATTAAATGTAAATGGATTAAATACTCCAACCAAAAGACATAGACTGGCTGAATGGGTACAAACACAAGACCCATATATATGCTGTCTACAAGAAACCTAGGGACACATACAGACTGAAAGTGAGGGGATGGAAAAAGATATTCCATGAAATGGAAATCAAAAAAAAGCTGAAGTAGCGATTCTCATATCAGACAAAATTGACTTTAAAGACTATTACCAGAGACAAAGAAGGACACTACATAATCATCAAGGGATCAATCCAAGAAGAAGATATAACGATTGTAAATATTTATGCACCCAACATCGGAGGACCTCAATACATAAGGCAAATGCTAACAGCCATAAAAGGGGAAATCAACAGTAACACAATCATAGTAGGGGACTTTAACACCCCACTTTCACCAATGGACAGATCATCCAAATTGAAAATAAATAAGGAAACACAAGCTTTAAATGATACATTGAACAAGATGGACTCAACTGATATTTATAGGACATTCCATCCCAAAACAACAGAACAAACTTTATTCTCAAGTGCTCATGGATCATATCCTGGGTCACAAATCAAGCCTTGGTAAAATTAAGAAAATTGAAATCGTACCAAGTATCTTTTCTGACCACGATGCTATGAGATTTGATATCAATTACAGGAAAAAAACTCTAAAAAAACACAAACACATGGAGGCTAAACAATACACTACTACATAACCAAGAGATCACTGAAGAAATCAAAGAGGAAACCAAAAAATACCTAGAAACAAATGACAATGAAAACACGACGACCCAAAACCTATGGGATGCATCAAAAGCAGTTCTAAGAGGGAAGTTTATAGCAATACAAGCCCACCTCAAGAAATAAGAAACATCTCAAATAAACAACCTAACCTTACACCTAAAGCAATTAGAGAAAGGAGAACAAAAACAACCCAAAGTTAGCAGAAGGAAAGAAATCATAAAGATAAGAAATAAATGAAAAAGAAATGAAGGAAACAATAGCAAAAATCAATAAAACCAAAAGGTGGTTCTTTGAGAAGATAAACAAACTTGATAAAACATTATCCAGAATCATCAAGAAAAAAAGGAAAAAGGCTCAAATCAACAGAATTAGAAATTAAAAAGGAGAAGTAACAACTGACATTGCAGAAATACAAAGGATCATGAGAGATTACTACAAGCAACTATATGCCAACAAAATGGACAACCTGGAAGAAACGGACAAATTCTTAGAAAAGCACAACCTTCTGAGACTGAACCAGGAAGAAACAGAAAATATAAACAGACCAATCACAAGCACTGAAATTGAAAGTGTGATTAAAAATCTTCCCACAAACAAAAGCCCAGGACCAGATGGCTTCACAGGAGAATTCTACCAAACATTTAGAGAAGAGCTAACACCTATCCTTATCAAACACTTCCAAATTATAGCAGAGGGAGGAACACTCCCAAACACATTCTCAAGGCCACCATCACCTTTGTACTTAAACCAGACAAAGATGTCATAAAAAAAGAAAACTACAGGCCAGTCACTGATGAACATAGATGCAAAAATCCTCAACAAAATACTAGCAAACAGAATCCAATAGCACATTAAAAGGATCATACACCACGATCAAGTGGGGCTTATCCCAGGAATGCAAGGATTCTTCAATATATGCAAATCAATCAACGTGATAAACCGTATTAACAAATTGAAGGAGAAAAAACACATGATCATCTCAATAGATGCAGAAAAAGCTGTTGACAAAATTCAACACCCATTTATGATTAAAAGCCCTCCAGAAAGCAGGCATAGAGGGAACTTACCACAACATAATAGAGGCCATATATGACAAACCCACAGCCAACACTGTTCTCAATGGTGAAAAACTGAAACCATTTCCACTAAGATCAGGAACAAGACAAGGTGGTCTACTCTCACCACTGTCATTCAAAATAGTTTTGGAAGTTTTAGCTACAGCAATCAAAGAAGAAAAAGAAATAAAATGAATCCAAATTGGAAAAGAAGAAGTAAAACTGACACTGTTTGCACATGACATGATACTATACATAGAGAATCCTAAAGATGCTACCAGAATACTCAAGCTAATCAATAAATTTGGTAAACTAGCAGGATACAAAATTAATGCACAGAAATCTCTTGAATTCCTATACATTAATGATGAAAAATCTGAAAGAGAAATTAAGGAAACACTCCCATTTACCACTTCAACAAAAAGAATCAAATACCTAGGAATAAACCTACCTAAGGGGAAAAAAGACCTGTATGCAGAAAACTACAAGACACTGATGAAAGAAATTAAAGATGATACAAACAGATGGAGAGATATACCATGTTCTTGGATTGGAAGAATCAACACTGTGAAAATGACTATACTACCCAAAGTAATCTACAGATTCCATGCAATCCCTATCAAACTACCAAGGCATTTTTCACAGAACTAGAATAAAAAATTTCACACAAAAGACCCTGAATAGCCAAAGCAATCTTGAGAAAGAAAAACGGAGCTGGAGGTATCAGGTTCCCTGACTTCAGACTATACTACAAAGCTACAGTAATCAAGACAGTATGGTACTGGCACAAAAACAGAAATATAGATCAATGGAAGAGGATTGAAAGCCCAGAGGTAAACCCACGCACATATGGTCACCTTATTTTTGATAAAGGAGGCAAGAATATACTATGGAGTAAAGACAACCTCTTCAATATGCAGTACTGGGAAAACTGGACAGCTACATGCAAAAGAATGAAATTAGAACACTCCCTAACACCATACACAAAAATAAACTCAAAATGGATTAAAGACCTAAATGTAAGACCAGACACTGTAAAGCTGTTAGAGGAAAACATAGGCAGAACACTCTATGACATAAATCACAGCAAGATCCTTTTTGACCCACCTCCTAGATAAAGGGAAATAAAAGCAAAACTAAACAAATGGGACCTAATGAAACTTAAAAGCTTTTGCACAGCAAAGGAAACCATAAACAAGACCAAAAGACAACCCTCAGAATGGGAGAAAATATTTGCAAATGAAGCAACTGACAAAGGATTAATCTCCAAAATATACAAGCAGCTCATGCTGCTGAATATCAAAGAAACAAAAAACCCAACCAAAAAATGGGCAGAAGACCTAAATGGACATTTCTCCAAAGAAGATATGCAGATTGCCAACAAACACAGGAAAGGATGCTCAACATCACTAATCATTAGAGAAATGCAAATCAAAATTACCGTGAGGTATCACCTCACACCAGTCAGAATGGCCATCATCAAAAAGTCTACAAACAGAGGCTGTGGAGAATAGGGAACCCTCTTGCACTGTTGGTGGGAATGTAAATTGATAAAGCTACTATGGAGAACAGTATGGAGGTTCCTTAAACACTAAAAATAGAACTACCATACCACCCAGCAATCTCACTACTGGGCTTATACCCTGAGAAAACCATAATTTAAAAAGAGCCATGTACCACAATGTTCATTGCAACTTATTTACAATAGCCAGGACATGGAAGCATGTATCCATCGACAGATTAATGGATAGAGAAGATGTGGCACATATATACAATGGAGTATTACTCAGCCATAAAAAGAAATGAAATTGAGGTATTTGTAGTGAGGTGAATGGACCTAGTGTTTGTCATACAGAGTGAAGTAAGTCAGAAAGAGAAAAACAAATACCATATGCTAACACATATATATGGAATCTAAAAAAAACAAAATTGTTCTGAAGAACCTAGGGGCAGGACAGGAATAAAGATGCAGACATAGAGAATGGACTTGAGGACATGGGGAGTGGGAAGTGTAAGCTGGGACGAAGTGAGAGAGTGGCATGGACATATATAAACTACCAAATGTAAAATAGGTAGCTAGCGGGAAGCAGTCACATAGCCCAGAGAGATCAGATTGGTGCTTTGTGTCCACCTAGAGGGGTGGGATAGGGAGGGTTGGAGGGAGCACAAGAGGGAGGGGATATGGGGATATATGTATATGTATTACTGATTCACTTTGTTATACAGCAGAAACTAACACACCTTTGTAAAGCAATTATGTTTTTGTTATGGTGGGCCACAAGAGACATTCTTGTGGAAGGTTGGAATGGCAGAAATGGAGCAGCAGCTATTTTGTAGTTCTCACACTTAGTTGGTCATGTGCTGGTTCACTTTATTGATGTGGGGCAGCAGCTGGCACTGCAAATACTCCACCTTTCCGCAAATCCTCCTTCAGCTTCTCTAGTTCTTGGGCTAGCTGTATATTTAGCTCCAAGGTAAAGGACACCAGCTTCTCTTATAGGACGCCCATACCATAAAGGTCAGAGGCAGTAAGAACTAACACGGGTTCCAGCTGTACTCATGGAATTTAGCTTATCTTTGATCTCCTACTCTTACATCCATCTTTCTTCCTGATTGCCTGTTCTACGGACTTCAAGCTTCAACAAGAAGAAGACAACTTTATAGAGATTCCTTAAACAGTTTGCATAATTACATAAGATAAAAACCCTTGTATATATGCGATATATATGTGTATAATATGTGATATACAATATAGAATATGTAATATACAACATACAACACAGTATATATCACCTACTAGTTCTTCTCTGACTGGGGCTCTAATAGATACATAACCCTTGAGTCATAGCACAGCTAATTACATCCTCAGAAACAGTATTCTGAAGAACACTAATTGCAAATCCTAATGTAGTTGAGTTATTTTTTTGGTAGGATTTTCCCCGTAGTTGAGTAAAAACGTGTTTAGAGTAACATATCGCATAAAGCATCTAATTTGCCACTTCACTGTAGGTTGCAGTAAGAAATAACATTTAGGGTTCTGTTGTGGGTTGAAATACATCCCCTAGAAAGATATATTTAAGTCCTTACCCCTGGTACCTGTGAATGTGACCTTGGAAATAGGGTCTTTGCAGATGTAATTAAGATACAAGTTAAGATGAAGCCATACTGGATTTGGACTGGCCCTAATTCTTATAAGAACAGACATACACTCAGAGGGAAGACGACCACGTGGATACAGAGGCTGAGAATGGAGTTATGCCACCACAACCAACAAACTCCAAAGATTGCTGGCAATCTCTAAAAGCTAAAAGAGTCAGGGAAACATTCTTCCTAGAACCTTCCAAGGGAGCACGAACCTGCTGTTCCCTTGGTTTTGGACTTCCAGCCTCCAGAACTGTGAGATAATAGATTTCATGTCATTTCTTCTTTTTTTAAAAAAAAAATTTTTATTTATTTTTGACTGTGTTGGGTCTTCGTTTCTCTGCATGGGCTTTCTCTAGTTGCAGTGAGCAGGGACTACTCTTTGGTGCAGTGCGTGGGCTCCTCATTGCAGTGGCTTCCCTTATTGCAGAGCATGGGCTCTAGGTGCGTGGGGTTCAGTAGTTGTGGCATGCGGGCTCAGTAGTTGTGGCTCGCGGGCTTAGTTGCTCCACAGCATGTGGGATCTTCCTGGATCAGGGATCGAACCTTTGTCCCCTGTATTGGCAGGTGGATTCTTACCCACTGTGCCACCAGGGAAGTCCTCATATCAGTTCTTACTGTTGTTTTAAGCCACCCAGCTTGTGGTAATTTGTTAGAGCAGTCCTAGGAAACTTATACAGGTTCCAAATTAATTTTCCTGATGCCCGTTCTGGTAGTCATACGTCTGATTGCTCACATTTCATAAAATCCATTTCAGGACAAAGCTAAAGGGCACGTTGGTGACCATCCAAAAAGTCTTAGAAATTGTGCTCCTTTTGAGAAGACCTTTGATGTTGAGAAGGATGTGGAAAAATGGAAGTCCTCATACACTGTTGGTGGGAATGTAATTGGGGCAGCTACTATGGAAAACAGTAGGGGGATTTCTCAAAAAATTAATAGAACTAACATATGATCCAGCAATTCTACTTGTAGGTATATATCCAAAGAATATGAAAACATTAATTTGAAAAGATATATGCACCCCAATGTTCACAACAGAATTATTTACCGTAGCCAAGATATGGAAGCAACCTAAGTGCCCATTCATGGACGAATGGATAAGGAAGATGTGGTACATGTATGTGTATACATACATATATAATAATGGAATACTACTCAGCCATAAAAAGAGGTAAAACCTTGCCATTTGTGACAACATAGATGGATCTTGAGGGTATTATGCTAAGTGAAATAAATCAGATATAGAGAGACAAATACCATATGATTTCACTCATATGTGGAATATAAAAAGCAACAAACAAACAAATAAATAAATAAACCAAATACAAACAACCATGTAGATACAGAGGACAGAGTAATGGTTACCAGATGGGAAGAGACAGGAGGGAGGGCAAGATGGGTAAAGTTGTTCAACTGTATGGTGATGGATGGAAACTAAGTTTTCAGTGCTGAGTATGCTGTACAGTATATATAAGTAGAAATATTATATTGTGCACAGGAAACTTACACTGTGTTATAAACCAATGTTATTTCACTTTTTAAAAAGTGCTTTGATTCATTGGAGCATTATTTACAATAGTTAGGATATGTAGACAAACTAAGTGTCCATTCATGGATGAATGGATAAAGAAGATGTGGTATATACACACAACAGAATATTACTCAGCCATAAAAAATAATAAAATCTTCCCATATGCAACAACATGGATGGAACTTGGGAGTAATATGTTAAGTGAAATAAGTCAGACAGAGGAAGACAAATACCATATGTTATCACTCATCTGAACAAAAAAAAAACACCTTTTTGTTTTTTTAACTAGACTTTTGGTGGTGATCACTTTTGTAGTGTATACAGATGTGGAATTATAATGTTGTACACGTGAAACTTATATAATGTTGTATACCAATTTTACCTTAATTAAAAAAAACATAAAGTGCTTTGTGTTCAACCAACACAGACAGTTTGGAATTATTTCATACCACTCTCATGCTATAAGTGTCTAGGTCCCTCATACAAGTTCTCTGGATGGCAAAAGTCCAGGATGCTTCAGGTCAGCAGAAGTCAGGTCAGCATCTCCAGTGCCCTAACCAGCTATCTCCAAACTGATGCCCTCTGGGCAGGAGGCTGACTCTGGGCAATTGGTTCTCCTTGGATGTGAAGAAGTGTGATGACTTAGAACTAAGTTTGTCTTTCTGCAGCTCCCAGGTACTCTCAAAGGAAGGTCCCACCTCATCCTTCTATTCTAAACCTTAGTCTTACTAGCCTTGAGGTTCTTCTGTGTCTTCCTCTCTGATCTGAGAGATACTCCTCCTTCTTCCTTCTTCCTCATCCAAGGTCATTTATCTATTATCTGCTGGCTTAAAAACTCATTCTGTAGGTATGTGTCTTAGTCTCCCTGACTCAAGCCTATTTTATTGTTGTTTTAGTATCTACAGTGGGTTAAACCTGAGGGCAGAGGTAGGGGTGGGTGGATTGTGCAGGGAGCGGGAAGAGGCCTTTGGGAGAGAAATACAGTCAAGACTTAGAAATATTATCTCATCATAAGAAACTCCTTCCTTCCTCCCTCCTTCCCTCCTTTCTTTCCACCCTTCCTTCCTTCCTCTCTCTTTTATCTCCTTCATTCTTTTCTCCCTTCCTTCTTGTATTGATTGTCCATCTACTTTGCTAACCACTAAACCACAATGATGTTCCATGTTTCCTTCTTTCTCAGGGCTCACAGGGATAATGATACACAGAACTCACAATCTGTCCATTACTTAATGGGAGGACCAGTCTACTCCCTGGGGCTCAGTGATGGTGGGGAGCAGAGCATGTCAAACAGAGGAAACCCTAAGGTACAAAAGTATCTCTTCACAAAGCTATATTTAGGGAACTGTGTGTCATTGGAGCATGTTACGAGAATGTTGAGAGATGAGACTAAAAAGGAGGGTAAGATCTTTGAAAGGACTTGAATGACATACCAAATAGGGTGCTGTAGAAAGTTCCAAAATTCCTAGTGCAGGAAATGATCATTGTACTCTAGATCTACCTTTCTAAGGACCCTGTATATAACATGCACACCAGTTAGACAATAATGCCACAAAGATAAGGACCATGCCCATATGGTTTTGTGTCTCCAGGGTCTGGCACAGTGCTTGGTGCAGATGTAGTGCTCGCCAACTGTGTGCTGAGTGAATGAATGAATGAAGCTTAGAGAAGTAAGTAGATGTGGCCAAAGCCTGACATGTGAATCATGATTCTGGGAGATTTATAAAGGATAATAGAAAATAAACCAGAGACACCTGTCATCTATGTTCTTACCAACATCTTTCTTATATTTACTCTAAATCCCTCATGCTGTGATCTGGTACAGAGCCCCTTGTCCTTTGTGGAAGTAGAAGGTAACTAACACATTTCCTTGTAGCATAAACATTGGTGTGTTTGATGATCATTACTGACTTGTCCTCAGTATCTCCAGAAGAAACAGTTTCTATTTTTTAAAATTACTTTTTCTATAAATCTCATTTTCCAACATTTAATCACCTTTGCAGCTCACCTAGATTTTCTGTCACTTTACCTCTTTTGGGTGCCAACGTCTTGCCTGGAAAAGAAGCAGCTTGAGCTATATAGTCTCTAAGGGAGAAAATTCTGGCCAAATTACCTTTGGACTGACAAGGAAAGATGAGAAGTCAGTGTAAGGAAGGACTAGGAAATGCTCCGTATCTAATATTTGGATAATGTTTGGGTTCTAGTCAGTAAGTTAATAAGAAATTACTATATTAGACTTGAAAGGAATAAGAATTCAATAAAATACACAGTGCTACAATGATAACAAAACTGCTTTCTGAGGTTGTTGAGAAACAAAGGTAATTTGGTTTTAAAATGAGAGAGAAAACAACAGATGTTGAGTGTCTACCACGTACCTGGAACTTTTCATACTTTACTTCTTTTAATTCTTAAAAGAATTCTAAGAAGTAGGTATTTGTCCCTGTGTCATAAATGAGAAAAGTTAGAGAGCTTAAGGACCTTGCCCAAGACCTCATATCTAGTGATTGATAGAGTCAGTACTTGAACCCACATTTGTTCAACTAAACACCAAGGCTCTTTGCCTGTTATCCTGAAATTAGGCAGAAAATAGAAGGAATAGCCAGGGTGCTGGGCTATTTATAAAACCACCATCACCACTTATTGAATACGAATACCTCTTAGGCCTCATCAGGATTTAGGCTAGATGAATTTCACATACAGCATCAGATGAAGTTTAATCTACTCTTTGCCCTAAAGCTGCTTTCCTGAGCGTTATCATCCCCATTCCACAAATAACAAAACTGAGGCCCAGGAAATTTAAATGGCTGATCTATTTTTATGTGGTTAGTCAAGGACAGAGAAGGGAGTCCAGGCCCTATGGGTGTTGCTCCTTGCACTTCCTCACTGTGCTGTCAATCATGTCAGTCAGGAAAGGCTGCTTCAGGTACAAGACCAGGGGTACCATGGGATGCCAACTGTGGGGAGCGGCCAGCTTTAACTAGAGCTGTAGCACTGAGGCAAGTAGGATCTAGACTTCGCCTCTACCAATTCGATAATTTTGCTGCTCTGAACAAGCATACTCAACTGACAGATAACACAAGCTAATGTTCCTACCTTGATCTTTTTTTTTTTTCCCCTAGAGGTCTGGAACAGTTCCTTTAATCTATTAGTGTCATTTTGAATAATAGAGAGAGCGGAGTGTTTCTCAAACTTCAATGTTCATAAGAATCACCTTGGGTACCTGATTGAAATGTGATTTCTGGACCCCACTCCTAGAAATTCTGACTCCACGGGCCTGGAATGGGCCTGAAGAATCTGCATCTGAAACAAGTACTCCAGATACTGCTGATGCAGGTAGTGTCTTGAAAACCTTGTGTAGTGGTTGAGATTCTGAGCCTGAATCCCTGGCTCCATCACTACTAGCTCTGTGGTGGTGACTGAGTCACTCAGCCTTGCTTAGCCTCAGTTTACCTATGTATAAAATGGAAATAATGATGATACTTACCTACCTCTCAGTCATGTGAGGACTGACTAAAGCAATGCATATAAAACATTTAATGTGTTTCTGGCACATAGTAAATGCTCAATTAATGTTAACTGTTATAATGCTAATGAGAAGTTATTTAGAGAAAAAAAGATTGAGTCATTCTACTAGAAATTTTTTATGTCTTTGTGACTAGGCAGGTAGGGGTTGGGGTGGGGGAAGGAATTAACCTGTTCCTGGAAATGTTAGTAATACAAGCCTTTTTTCCTCTGGAATATCTTTCATATATGTTCTTGTTTTCTTTTGCTAGTGGTGTAAATTTATCTTCAGGGTGCCAACAGATTTTTTTGGAGAGGAATTCCTTCCTCACTGATAATCACTAAATAGATCTCTGGTTGAGGGGGCACTCATTTTTCTATGGGCTCTGTAAAGGCTGCTTGGAAAATTTCCTTTGGGTTTTTAAGAGAAATGATAATGGAAGAAGCAAAAGTCAGGAATTTCAGAACAACCTTCTCTTTCCCATCATATATTTAGGTCAGAGATGCCAACATCCCTCTGCCAGAGAGAGCACTCCCCTGGACTGGAGATGTAAAGACAGGAGCCAAGTAGGTTTCCATTCTACCCCTCAGAGTTCAGGGCTGGGGCTAGACTCCCAAGCACTCAATCTGCCCCAACTGCCAGTCCATCCTGGCTTCACATCTAAACTCACATGTGCATATGGCTTTTCCAATTTCCTTGTCTGAATTCCCGTTTATCTTTCCAAGTTCCTCTCCTCCCATACCTCTTTTATCCTCTTCATATTTTGAGGGGTTTTTTTGCTGGAGCCATATTTTTTCTTCACTATAGACTTTTCTTATGCTGTTTCTTTGTCCAAACATGTTTTTTTCTGCCCTTTTAACCTTCATTTTGCTTTTACATCTCTCTTGGATATTCTTTTCTATGGGATGTCTTCACTAGGTATTAGTGATATAACATTATTAGATTTTGTATTTGTTTCCTCTACTAGATCAGAAGCACTTTGACTGAGGGACCTTGTCATGTTATTCACTTTCTACCCTGTTACCTCGTCACAGACACAAAGTGGGAACTCATTAAATATTTACCCAGTGAATAAACAAGTTGTCTTCTAGCATGTGTTGGAGCACCTCCAACGATGGGAAACTTATTACCTCCTGAGGCTGCTGGATCCATTTTTGTAAGGTTCTCCTTATTTGAAAGCTCTTCTTGATTAATGAACTGAAATCAGTGGTCTTGTAACTTTCCAGGAGAGAAAAATGCGACTGTCTTGGAGACTGAGACCTCCAAGTCCTGCCTCTGGTTCTGCCATCATATCACAGTCTCGGAAGGGCTCTCTAGTTAATGGCTCAAGTGCAAAATAAAGACTGTTTTCTTGAGGAAGGGCTGCTATATAAAGATAGAGAGGCAAATGTTGGAAGAGAAGAGGTGATGGCTCATCTGGGATAGAAAATATTGCCGTTTTCTTATTTTGCTAGCAAGAGAGGCAGAAGGAGTGCTCATGAGGGACAGGGATGGAGTGGCCTTTCAAACAGGGTGTTCCAGAGAAGAATGCTCTGTGGCTGGAACAATGGACTTGGGAATTTACCAAGAAGACCTAATTGTTCTAGCATGTTCTGAATTGATATTTGAGTGAAGGAGGTAATGCCCTCTACTTTAAAAATGGAGGGAGAACACTGAGAAAGTTATCTGTTCTGTTCTGGGTGGTGGTGTGTATTGTAACTTATAGTCCATCCATTTTTTTTCCCTTCACCCTAACCCTAGGAGGGAGATTTAACTATCATCATGTTATAGAAGAGAAACAAACTTCATGAAGTAATTGGGCCAATGTGACACAGTAAATAATCATGGGGCTGGTATCTTTATCCCAGTATTTCCTCATCACTTAACACAGTTAAATTCATTTCATTTTTACAACATACAAAACATATTGTCATTTATGTGATAACAACATCTCAAACAATAAGATTATAAGTCTCCTCTTTAAAAATCACATTCTATCCTTTAAATTTCTCTTTGAGAAGTTACACACAGTGGTATCTAAATGCTAAATTACATAAAACAAAAGGATCTAAAACAGTGCCATTTTCTTCACCACTTGCTATTATACATGTTTTAACAATTAAAAACAGCAAATACAGCACACGCTCAATTTCTCAAGTTCAGTCAGAAGAGTACTCAAATTGCCTCAGATAAGCACCTGGTGTAATATATCCCAAGAAATTGTTTACATATCAGGAATAAATTTATAGGTATAATGAAACAACTAATTGAGAACTGACAGAAAGGGAGGTCCCTGTAACAAGGAATACTGACAATTTTCCTCAAAATAACTGATGGAGGAGTACATTGTCTGTCATTCTTCCTCCTCTTCCAAACCCGGAGACTTTGAACCAACAGCTTCACTGGGCCTTGCTTATTATTTGCCAAGGGTGACTGCTGCCCCTTTCCCTCAAGCCAAACACCCACCAAAGTCCATGGTACCTGATGAGTCCGAGGGCTGCCAGAAAGCCCTGGCCAGACTGCAGAGCTGAAGCCTTACTCAGAGTTATGGGACCAGAGTCACAGGATCAGAGTCTATCTTTGGCATTAAGATCACAACTTTTATGGAACAAAATCCCGTCTTTAAACGAGAAGTCATGAAAGTGAGTATTTAGGACCCATCTTGGGTACACTGTCAGTTTGGCAATTCTTTTATTTTGCAGTTTCTTTCCAACTTCCTTGAGCCCCTCACTCTCTGCCAACCTGTCAACCAAGGTACTTTCCTGCAGCACCAAAACAAGCACCCATTCATTTCCTCCACTTTCTGTACCTAACCTGGAATCTACCTGAATCAAAAACCCTTTTCCCTGCCTCAGCCCCATTCATTCAGGGCCTTCCCAGATAACTGGGTTAATTCCTGATAAATTCATTCAAAAAAGATAATGGCTTAATGTGTCAGACATTTAAGAGGACTTGCATTTTAAGGGATTAATCCTAATTGTGGGAGAAATCTTGGGAATTTCAAGTACAGTATGTAAAAGGACATAAAAAAGTTTATATTATGTACCAAAACTGTACAATAGAAACATAATATGAGCCATAAATATAACCTGCCTATGTAATTAAAAATTTTCTACTAGTTGCTTGAAAAAGGAGAGAGAAACAGGTGAAATTAACTTTAACGATGGTATATTTAATCCAATATATTCAAAATATTATTCTTTAAACATATAATCAATATAAAAGTTATTAATGAACTACTTTACCTTCTTTCTTTTTGTTCTAAGGTTTTGAAATCTGATGTGTTTTACATCACAGCATATCTCGATTTGGACTAGCCACATTTCAAGTGCTCCCTAGCCACATGTGGTTTGTGGCTGCCCTCCAGGACAATACAATTATAGTCAGAAAAATGAAGAGCACATCTTCTGTGTGGAGATGTGGCAAGGGAGGGGAGGTATGTGTGTATGAAAGACATTATTGAGTGTGTAATGAGATGATAGTGGTGGTTGGCATCAAAGGATAGAAAAGCATGGATATGTTTAATTTTTCATTGCATTTAGAAGACAGTGTGGTATAATAGAACATATATTTTAGACTATGATTGAAACTCTGCTGTGTGTTATTGGACATATCACATAAGCTCTCTGAGCCTCAGATTACTTATTTGTAAAAGGGAGATAGTGATGACTGCTTTTGAGAATTGCTGTTGGGAGATTTAATGATAAAATATACAGAAAAGAACTCATGGGGGACTCTCAATAAATGCAAATCTGTCTGTCCATTTTTTCTGCTCCCTTTCAGAAAACTTTACGTTTATTTCTCTTCTCCACACCACTTACCCCAACCCATCCCTCTTTAAGAGCTAGTTCAATCCTCAGCTTCTCTATCAAATTTTTAAAAAATTTTATAGTTCTTACTGAACATCCTAAAAAAAATTAGACAGACCATGAGATGTGATATTAAGTTTGGCCATATATTTACCAAATTAATCTCATTTCTGTGGCTAACATTTTGTCATCTATATGTAGAATGCTTTTTTCCTTTCTCTTGGCCTATCCAAATTCTATTCTTTCTATTGCTCAGCTCACATTCCAACTTGTACCTGAAGCATTCTCAGACCATTTGGGTATACAATGATCTTGCTCTTGCTAAAATCATATCACTTCTACCCCAAGCTAGATTCTATGAAGCTTACTTCCTATGGCTAATTAATAGATAATCTGCAAAAAAATGTTTTGTGGCCAGAAAAATAAGTTGATGAAATTCTGAGTTAAAAAGTTGAATAATTTCATTTTTAATGCTCCATGTTGTGAAACTACAAAAGGGGACAATTATTTGAAACATTTCCCAAATTTATTAATCTAAGTAAAATTTTCCTATTTTTCCTTAAACTAGCATTTCAAGCAATTAATTTTGGGATACAAGAATACATATTATGTATTATGGCAATTTAATATGTGCTTCCTCATCAACTCAAATTCACTTTATTTTTGTTTGTTTATGCCTGATCTTCCCAATAACAATATTTTGAAGTGCACTGGGATTCAAAGCTTAGAAAGAAAATTTTCGTGAATTCTTTAATTTGATCTTCACAATAATATTCCGAGCTGGTATTATTCAAGAAGAGACCTGACGGCTTCGTTCAATTTTTCAACCAATGATGATTGAGCACTGACATGACAGGCACCATGTGGGCTCTGCAAATGCAGTGGTACCCACGGAGGCAGACAGACATTTAACAAAACTTTCACAAAATCCATAAGTACTTTGAAGAAGAGTAGTAATTGCTAGTACTTATATAATACTAACTTCCTGGCCATATTCTAAATATTTAAATAATTCTCAAAATAACCTAGAAACATTTATCCCCATTTGACAGATAGAAATTGAGACACAAAGAGATACAGTGATTTGCCCAGGGTCACCCAGAGCCAAAATTCAAACCCAGGCAATCTGGCTCTAGAGTTTGCCCTATGATGTACTTCCTTTCTATGCATGGAAGTAGGAGGCACAGCAAGAACATGTAGCTGGAGACCTTGCCTACTATGCATTATTAGGGAAAGAACTAATGTTTAAGCTGAATCTTCAACAGTGAGTAGAGGAGGATAATTTTAAACAGAGGAAAAATCAGGTGGGAAGGTTTTGAGTAAGTTTGCCATATTCAAGGAAGTGTATAAGTGCCAGACTGACTTGCCTATAGTGACCCAGGGTGGAGGACAGTTCATGCCTATCATACGTGTCATGTCACAAAAATGTAATCTTCAGGAGATGGATGGTGATGATGATTGGACAACAATGTGTACTTAATACTATAGAAGGATACGCTTGAAAATGGTTAAAATGGTAAAATTTATGTTGTGTATATTTTACCACAATAAAAAATAATTGAGCAAATAGAAAGTAAATGAAGAAAAAATGATAAAATTATAACAATAATTAGGGATAGATGATGGATATATGAGGATTCATTATAGTACTCTCCCTACTTTGAAGTATATTTGAATTTTTTTTTTTCCTTTCCCTTCCTTTTTTGCGGTACGTGGGTGTCTCACTGTTGTGGCCTCTCCCATTGTGGAGCACAGGCTCCAGACGCGCAGGCCCAGTGGCCATGGCCCACGGGCCCAGCCGCTCCGCGCCATGTGGGATCCTCCCGGACCGGGGCACGAACCCATGACCCCTGCATCGGCAGGCGGACTCTCAACCACTGTGCCACCAGGGAAGCCCTATTTGATTTTTATATAGTAAAGTTGATATAAATGTAAAAATGTAACTTTCAACCTAAAAATAATGAAAAGCGACTATTCAGAAGGAGAGCTATACGATAAGGTTTTAAGATGATCTCTGGATGCTGTGTGAAAAATAAAAATGAGATTTCATATGGTTAGGCAGAAGAATATCATTTTGTCTATGATGGAATCAGTAGTCATGAAAAGGGATGCACTTAAACATATTAAGGTTGTAGAATCATCAGACTTGATGATGACTGGATATTGTGACATTTCTGGCATGAGTTATGGAGTAGATAGTTAAGGAGGTAAGAGGATAAGAAGAAAAGCAGGGCAGCGTGATGTTATAGAAGTCAAAGAAAAAGGTAGTCAATGTTGAACTCAGAGAAGAGCTTGAGTAAAGTGACCACCAAATTTAGGGATACAGAAATTATTTGTAACCTTACCTAGAGGATCTTGGGTGGGAACCAGTTAGTCATAGGTTGATGTCACAGACTGTTTGTGTTTGCCCCAAGTTCATATATTAAAACCCTAACCCCAGTGTGATGGTATTAGGAAGTAAGGCCTTTTGGAGGAAATTAGGTTCAGATGAGGTCATGAGGATGCAGATGGATTTGTTGTTATGGGGTTGGGTAGTTAAGGGAATTTCTATCTGTTGGCTTCTACTTTTCCTGTGAAAAAAGAATTAGGATACTACTAAACTTTTATTCATGGTTTTTTGACAGCAGGCATTATTTTAAAAGATTTACATATAGTGACTCAGTTACTACTTACAATAACCTTATGAGGCAGGAAATATTATTGTCTCTTTTTACCAATAAGGAACTGAGGCACAGAACTGTTAGAAAAAATGTATCCCTAAGGCTGCATTTAAGTAAATTGCTGGAACCTGAATACAAAGCCAGACAGCTTACTTTTAGAGCCCACAGTCTTAACTACGAGCCACATTTAACTAAGGTCATCCACTGATGGTGAAGGAGATATTGGAGGAGTCCGTCATCGAAGGAGTATGAAGGGAGGAAAGAGTCTCTCCAGAAACTGGAATAATATGATAAGATCATAAGGGATATAGAGAGCTCAGTTGAGACTTGGAATTACAAACTGAAAGTGCTATCAATCAACCTGGTGATGTGATTTGCTCCAGAGGATCTCAGCTACTTGAACGCAGGCACTGAGAAGACAGACGATTGTGTTTATCTGAGGTTAGCATTTATTGGGTATAGCAAAATGACAAAAAGACAACGGAGGGTGAAGGTGGCTGCAATAATCTACAGGGAAAGAGGCTTTGGGGAATACACCCCTCATATTAAAAAGCTCTTTCTACTATGCTAGTATTTTTTCTCTTATTGGCCTTTTCTGGCAAAGACATTTGGTTAATAGAGCAGAGCCTTCCAATTCAGCTAAGTTCAACACACTGGTATAGAGAATTTAGTATATACTAGCCTCTCTGCTACATGTTAGGTATTTTGAACAAGGATTTTGCTTTTTGTTTACTATTAATGCCACTGGTACCAGAAATTTTGTCTAAAAGCAGTGTATCAGATATTTAAGTGCCTTCACTCTGGCTTATCTATATATATCCTATCTTGGTTACAGGGTCATATCACTGATTACTTTCAGATTTCTTTCATGTCACTTATGTCACTCTGTAATCAAAAAATGTTAATTTTCTAGTAACATGAACAGACCCTAAGTTAACACCTCAAATTTTATTTTACAATTTAAAAATTTTTAATTTGCATCTGAGACAAATTAAAAGGAGAGTCAAATATAAAATTTTGTAGATATCATAATGACCCATCTCAGCAAAATTTTAATAATTAAGACATAGGTGATTGGAAGCTCTGAATAATTTTCAGGGTTGTTTGGACATTAGCTGATCAATACCCTATGAAAAACTTACTTTTATGATGATTCTGATGGACTGAAATTGTGTACTAGATTCTGAATCACAAAATTTTACATAGATTAAGAAATAATGAGATGGATCATTAGAAGTAATTTTACTTAGAACCTGTTAATGCAACGTGTGGCCCTTGATTTCAAAGGCAATAGAATTAGCTGTTAAAAATATAGATTCTGGGGGTGGGCTGCCGGGAACAGGGCGGAGTGCGGCCGCACGGGTGCGTCAAGGGGGAGAGGCAGCCGCTGCAATAGACGTGTTCCTCATGATCCGGCGCCACAAGACCACCATCTTCATGGACGCCAAGGAATCGAGCACCGTGTTTGAGCTGAAGCGCATTGTCCAGGGCATCCTCAAGTGGCCGCTGGTGGAGCAACAGCTGTACAAGGACGACCAGCTTCTGGACGACAGAAAGACATTGGGCGAGTGTGGCTTCACCAGCCAGACAGCATGGCCTCAGGCCCCAGCCACTGTGGGGCTAGGCTTCAAAGCAGATGAAGCCTTTGAGACCCTGCACATCCAGCCCTTCTCCAGCCCACGTGAGCTGCTGGAGGTGATGAAGCCACAGGACTGAGGAAGCAGCGCCAATGAACAGGCTCTGCAGTGAGAGTCCCCCTCCCACCAACTGCACCCCAATAAGAGATTTGGGTGCCCCCCCAAAAAAATACAGAATCTGGGACTTCCCTGGTGGTGCAGTGGTTAAGAATCTGCCTGCCAAAGCAAGGGACGTGGATTTGAGCCCTGGTCCAGGACGATCCCACATGCCGCGGAGCAACTAAGCCCGTGCGCCACAACTACTGAGCCTGTGCTGTAGAGATCGAGAGCCACAACTACTGAGCCTGAGTGCCACAACTACTGAAGCCTGCACACCTAGAGCCCGTGCTCCACAACAAGAGAAGCCACGGCAATGAGAAGCCTGTGCACCGCAAAGAGTAGCCCATGCTGGCTGCAACTAGAGAAAGCCCGGGCGCAGCAAGGAGGACCCAACACAGCCAAAAATAAATAAATCAGTTAAAAAGAAAACCATATATATATATATATAACCCTTCCAAATCTACTGAATCAGAATCTGCATTTTAATAAGATCCCCAGGGAATTTGTATGCACATTACAGTTTGAGAAGCACTGGTCTGGGTCATCATTATAGTAATTAGTATTGTTATGGGTTGAAATGTGAACTCAAAACACCCACTGGTTTTTACGTTTTAGTCTAGAGATGAGCTGACCACATGTAAGTCCTGATATTTTTTAGGCAAAAAGGTAGTTTGAGAGAAAAATGGGGAGAAAGAACTGAGGTCTCCTTTTATTTTAGACTTGATGTGATTGTCTGGTTGGCAAAAGCATCCATTCACAATTCTGCTATCCATTTTCTCTGGTCTTCTTTGTGGTCATACTCTGGCTCTCCTCTTTCCTTCTGCAGTCTTCCATATTCCTCAATTAATCCCTGATTTTCAAAGGCAATAGTTTCTAGATTCTCAGCAGCCAAGTATTTATTGGGTAGAAATGAGTTAACCCAAGAAACGTTTGAAGTTGGCAGGATTCTGATGGTTCAGGAAATTTTGAAAATCATCAGATGGGGCTCTAAATATTGGAATGGTTGACAAGATTTTTCCAGGACATGGCAGATGTTGACTCACAGGAATTAATGTGATTAACCTTCAGCCAAAGTACGTTCAAGGCAGAGAGGTGAATCTGAGTCATTAGCTTTTGGTTCTGCAGCAATGAAAAATTACGGCATTTGCTCTGTCCATGCCCTTCCATACACAGATCACCTCATTTGTATCATTGCTCCTTCATGTTTCTTTTCAAAAGTATGAAATGCCAAGGTGAGTGACCAAAAGAGAGCAGCTATTCAGTATATGGCAATGACAACCAAGCTAAGGTTTTCTTCTCGTCAAATATTTCTATTGAGAACTCTTTTGTTTCTTCCTCTCTGTGCTTTCTTCTTGGAGAAGAAAGAGGCTTTTCAAAAGAGTTGCTGAAAAGTTACAATTTCTTCTCCTCTTAACTCCCCAACCTACTCCAATCTCTCCCCGGTGCTTTACCAAACCAGCATTTTCCAAGAACACCAAAGACCTAATTTTCAAATGTATTTGAAAAAAGATTAATTCTCAATCTACTTGAACTCAGAGAAGCGTTTGGTATGGTTGACCATTAGCTCCTCTAGAAACCATCTCCTCCCTTTGTTTCATGGGACACACATGCTCCTGGTTTGCCTCCCACGTCTCATCTCTATTTGCATAATCAGTTCCTAGCTCCTCATCTGCCTGCTCCTTTTTTTGAGTATTTCTTAGGGCTCCATCCTCTTCTCTTTCATTTTACTTCCCCTCCTGAAGCAATCTTATTCACCCTTTTGGCTTCAATTTAATCACTCCAATACTGTCAGTAATAATAACATTTAATGGTTGGTTGTAATGTGCCAGGCACTGTACTAAGCTCTTCATTTGACTTATCTAATTTATTCCTCATAACAGCTCCGAAATGTTTAACTCCATCCTGTGCTTCTCCTGAGTCTCAGAAATGCTCATACACACGTATACCAGAAAAGTCCTTTGACTGTCTTGGAGGCACCTCAGAGGCGAAATGTTAAACATGGTATTCTTCATCTTTCCCACTCTACTTCATATAAAATCTATTCTTCCAAAATTGTCCCCAAAATCAGTTCGTGGTATCACCAACCACCAACTACTTGCTCAAGCCAGAAACCTAAGGGTCAGGCTTTTTTGATTCTTACATTTGACCATGCTGTCTAATCACTAAATCCTATTGATTTTAGTTCCTAAATATCTTTCTAATATGCCACTTCTCTTGATTTCCATTACTTTCAATCAACTCCATGGTTTCTCAACCTTCACACCATTGACATGTTCGATCAGATAATTCTTTGTTATGGTAGATTGTCCTGTGCATTGTAGGATGTTTAGCAGCATCCCTGGCTTCTACCAACTAGATGTCAATGACGGCCCTTCGTCCTTCCCCCCAGAGTTGTGACAATTAGAAATGTCTCCAGGCATTACCGAATGTTCACTGGGAAGCAGTAATGCCCCCAGTTGAGAACTATGGCTTTAGTCCAAGTTAATATCATCTCCCTCTGTATTTAATACAACAGACTTAATTTGTCCTAAATGGTGAAAAACGCAAAAGTCACAACCCTTCTTAAAAACTTTAGCTTCTCCATGCTTTTAGAATAAAATCCAGAGTTCTTAAAAGTATTCCCAAAGACCTTAAAAACAGGTTTATTGAAATATAACTTATATACAAGACTGTACCTATCTAATGTCCATAATTTGATGAGCTTGGACATGTGCATACCCATGAAACCAACACAACAGTCAAAAGTAATAAACATACCCATCACCTCCAAAAGTTTCTTCCTTGCCCCACTTTCTTTCTTTTGTGGTAAGAGCTCTTAACATGAGATCTATTCTCCTAATTTTTAAAAAGTGCACAACACAGTATTGTTAACTAGAGGTACTATGTTGTACTGTAGATCTCTAGAACTTATTCATCTTGAATAACTAAAAACTTATACCTATTGAACAAATCCCCACTCACCCTCTCCACTCCCCATCCCCTAGCCCCTAGCAACTGCCATTCTAATGTCTACTTCTATTAGTTTGACTATTTTTGATGCCTTATATAAGTGGAATCATGCAGTATCTGTCCTTCAGTGACTGGATCATTTCATTTAGCATAATCTTCTCCAGGCTTATCCATGTTGTTGCATATGACAGGATTTCCTTCTTTATCTATTCATCCATCAACAGACACTTAGGTTGTTTTCATACCTTGGCTACTGTGAATAATGCTGTGATAAACATGGGAGTGCAAACACCACTTTGAGATAGTGATTTCCCTTCCTTTGGATATATACCCAGAAGTGGGCTTTCTGGATTATATGGTAGCTCTATAGTGCTGCAACATTTACATTCCCACCAACAGTGTACAAGGCTTCCAATTTCTCCACATCCTACCCAACACTTGTTAATTTGTTTTTTGAGAATAGTCTTCCTTTTAAAAAATTATTGAAATATACTTGGCATAAAATTGTGTAAATTTAAGGTGTACGTGTTAATTTGTTATTATTTATATGAGGTGATATCTCATTGTGGTTTTGATTTGCGTTTGGTTGATGCCAGTGATGTTGAGCACCTTTTCATATATTTGTTGGCCATTTGTATGTCTTTGAAGAAATGTCTGTTCAAGTCCTTTGCCCATTTTTAAATTGGGTTATATATATATTTTGCTATTGAGTTGTAAGAGTTCCTTATATATTTTGAATATTAACCCCGTATCAGATATATGGTCTGCAAATATTTTCTCCCATTCCACAGGTTGCCATTTAATTCTGTTGATTGTTTTCTTTGCTGCGCAGAGCTTTCTAGTTTGATGTAGTCCCACATGTTTATTTTTGCTTTTGTTTGTGCTTTTGGTGTCACGAACAAGAAAGCATTGTTAAGACCCTGTTTCCTTCTAGAAATTTTACAGTTTCAAGTCTTACATTTACATTTTTAATACATTTTGAGTTTATTTTTTTATAAGACAAGGGTCCAATTTCATTCTTTTGTATGTGGATATTCAGTTTTCCCCACACCATTGTTGCAAAGACTATCCTTTCGCCATTGTGTGTTCTTGGAATCCTTGTGGAAGATCAGTTGACTACTTATATGTCAGTTCATTTCTGGACTCTGTTCTGTTCCATTGCTCTACATGTCTGTCTTTATGCCAGTAAAACACTGTTTTAATTACCTCAAGTGATCTACAGATTCAATGTTATCCCCATCAAAATCCCAATGGTATTTTTTACAGAAATATAAAAAAGTCCTAAAATTCAAATGGAACCATAAGAGACCTCAAGTAGACAAAGCAATCTTGATGAAGAACAAAGCTGGAGGCATTACATTTTCTAATTTCAAAATATATTATAAATCTACAGTAATTTAAAAAAGCGTTCCCAAGTTTTGACTCTTACTTATTCTTCAGTTTCCTTTTGGGCTGTACTGGATTTCCTTATATAAGCATTTCCTCAAAATACCAATTCTCTGTCCTTGGGCTTTTTGCAGCTCTTTTGTCCTTTGCTTGGAATGCTTCCACTTTCCCCTCTCCCTTCTCCTAGTCAATTGCCCATCATCCTTCAGGTCTCAGCTGACAAGTTACTTACTCAAAGAGATCCTTCTTAACCAGTACTGGTATTCCTCTCTACCAGACTAGGTTAATGACTCACGCTACCCAAACTATATGCTTCCATAACAGATTGCACTTCCTCTTTATATATATATATATGTTGTCCGCTTAGTACCTGTTACAATGCAGGGCACGTAGTACAAACTCAAGTGATTGAATGCTTTGGAGACTCTATTGGAAAGAAGCAGTGGTATCTCGTAGCCTATCAGGATGGGAAATTCAGAGATGTCTCATTAGCTACAAGAAGTAGGAACCATGAAGTCAGGGACCAAGGTCACATTTTCTATCTGCTGGGACCAAATTATCTCTTGTCTCTATTCTTCTTGCACCCTTGCTTTATCTGTTTCTTTCTGCACTTCACTCTTTTTACCCATGTCAAATCAGCCTTGACTCTATAAGAACTCCATTACTGGCTTGTCTAATACCAAGTAACAAGTGCAACTAAATCATAAGTTTTCTGTAGTGCACAATTCAGTGGCCCCATATCCTGAAATTAATGAGAAAGATGAACAGTGAGATGTATGCCCTTGATTCTATGGTTACTTCTTTGGTTTTCCAGAAACCAATAGAAAGACATATGAGAACTTAGAGAATTTTTTAAAAATCCTGAGCATCTCATGGACCCTCTTCCACAGAGCATCAGTGTTTGGTCCCAAAGAAACAAGGCCAAGAACTCTCATAATCTCCAAATGCTGACAGAGCCACCACTGAAAGCCAGCCAACATGAACTGACCCTTTTACTTGTTGAATGGACACCACAGGAAATGATCATCAGTGAAAGAACTAACTTGATTTGTCTGATGGCCCTACAGAGACAAAGTTTTATTTATTTTTAAAACAGAACTAGAAATAGTTCCTTAAATTTTTAATTTCACTGTAAAGCTTGCTACCAGGCATAGGCAATTATATGCTTTGAGGAGCATGTATGGTGAAGCAGATGCATTTATGCTGAGACACATTCAGAGAAGAAAAAGTGGGCAAATTATATGGGGGCATATGGGCTTTGGTAAAAGACTCAGCCAATTGTCCCCACATCTCAAGAGCGAGACACAGCTTATATTTTGGAATAGCGGAAATCACGCTTTTGTGGATGTAGATGAACGCTCAAGTGTGATACATCAGGCAGCAGAGGCTGCCACTTGGAGCAATGCTGATTTATTTTAGGTAAGCTAAGCCAAGGGAAACCCATAATTTTCTAAGGAAGAGATTTTGCAATCATCTTTAAACTTTCAGATGCTAATTCCTATCTTATTTCTATAACCACCCGCTCTAGAGCATGTTTAATGAAAATAAGAGATGATGGCTGTCATATCTTAAGTGAGCTGAATTTTATCTGTGCTGAAAATCAATGTGAAATAATCTCTAATTATAAAGCTGGGAAACAGAACATTTCAGCACATGTGCATTAAAGGAGCAGGTCCCCAGTTCTTACCATTAGAGCTGTCTTGAAAATTACTCACATCTGCTAAAAGGGGAAAAGATTGAGCTTCTTCATCCGTGTTTTTTAAAAAATCTAAATATTTTGCAATTATGATGAAGTTTGGCCTGGACACCGATTTTTTTCTATGTTAGTGATTAAAGACATTTTATTTTACATGAAAAATGTCTCTGATTTGTGTAATACTGAATGCAGAAATTATATAGCATACGATACATAATTTTGCAAATGCTAAATAGATGGTATATGCTAGGTGTCATGCTAAATGCCTCACATGTTATCTGACTTATGTTTGCTTCCCGGTTAAGATAATGATCAAGTGGCAAAAACTCCCCATGGGACTAACTCTACTAAAAATTTTCCAAAAGATTCAGAAATCTACTTCAAATCTTCAGACAACAGCAACACAACAGCAAACCATAGAGAAAAGAACATAAAAAATGCTTTTATATGATATATAGCTTCTTTAAATATTTTAAAGGGTTGGGTTTTTATGGCTTGGGAAACATGATGATATTAATCATTTATCTTTGTACTTAAATAACAAGTCATATTTAATCTAAATCAAATCATTAATCTACATATGTTATGTACTGCTATGTGCTGAGATATGTAAGGGAGGTTTCCATATGGAACTAAATTCATAAACTCATTTCTTCAGCTTTTCTTCCTTTCAACTCGGTAGTCCACTTTCAAACCTGTGATTAAGAAAGAGGCAACATATAGCAAAAAAAAAAAAAGGATTCTTGAAAATCTCATAAATAATTGGGCCATGTTATACAGTTGATGGTCTTTTTTGCATTGCTGTTCACATTTTGAAAACTGCATTTTCTCCCTCAGTTTCCAAAACCACCAGTGAAAAAAACGATCTCTATAGGCATAAAAAGCCCCCTTAAGAACTGAATGGACAAATGATCATCTACACTATGTGGGTAAATCTTTTTAGACTGGTCATTTTTATCCTTCAAATTGCACATAACTTTGTGCTGGAATTGATGTTAAACTTAACAAGGTGCTCTGATCTTAAATCAACTCTCAGATTTTTCTTTTGTTTAGAAATCATGGAAGTGTTGCTGAAAATTCTCATTCAGTTTCATAAAAGATCTGCCCATAAACTTCAAAAATCTTAAACCACCGTTGGTCTCACTAAATGAAAATACATTTGATCACATTTACCTATGTGAAGGGGAAAATTAACCAAATCAACTCTTATGAGGCTCTATCAAGTCGTTTTGAATTGTTGTAAAAGGCATTAGTGGAACATTGATTAGTAACTAAAAGCTGAAATAGACTTAGTTGATCAAGGGATAATACAACCCCGAAAAATGTTGATCTTATTATTACTGTTTTTCAGCTATATCCTTAAGGTTGGGTCAAATCAATTCATCAACAACTCAGCTGAACAGCTGATATTCTACTTTAGAGAAAGGAAACTGCATCCATCGATCACCCCAACATTATTGAGTTACACTAAATTTCTCTCACTTTAAAAGTCTCTTAAGCAGAGAATGTCAAAATCTTTTATGCTAAGAAGGAATACCGACCTCTTAGCTGAAATTTCATGGCTGAATTTTGTGCATTTCTTCATGAAATAATGCTGCCTCTCAGAATAATTCAGGTCTTCTGGCTTTTATAAGGTCACTTATATCCTACAACTTTTGAACTGGGATGTCTATTTTATATTAAAATGGTATATTTACTATTCTGCTGGGGCACTACAAGGGATAGAAAGGAAATTTGCACACCATTCTAATGCAGGCTGCCTTTAAGAAGCCATCATAACTGACAATCACATTCCAGTGTATGTTTTCTTGAAGTCACTTGGTCAGAAATGTGTTTCATCATTCACCGACAATTTCAACCTATCTTTTCAGTATGAACTAGGCCACTCAACTGTGAACAACAGTTAATTATAAGCTCAATTTTTTAAATTGAAAATGCAGGATCTTATACATATATTTGTCAAATTGATTAGTATGTGAAAATGAAGATCGAATATAAGTCTGGAAGCTCTCCTACAGAGAGCTTTTTTTATTACCTAATAAAAAAAGCCCATTTTATCCGCTTAGAATAGTAGGTCCTTAACAGTCCAAGGACATGGATTTCTATGATATTTTTCATGTCAGTCAGTCAATAATTTACTAAGCACCCACTGTGTGCCTATGTTTATTGTATATAAATTTCAATATTTTCATCTTGAGAAAATGAAAGCCAAGATTTGTTATAATCACATAGTTCTTTTTTTAAATTAGAAAACAAAGACTATACTACCTGAAATCTTTCAACTCCCAACTCATCTGACTTGTGTTTATATTGTTGTGGGGTTTTATTCTAGTCCTTTGATGCTCAAAGCTGGTTTGCAGCCCAGATGCAACTTTCACCTGAAGCTTGTGAGAAATACTTACAAACTATCTATCTGATAATGAGTTAACATCCAAAATATACAAGAAACTTATACAACTCAAGAGCAAAACAAACAGGCAAACAATCTGATTAAAACTGGGCAGAGGTCCTGAGTAGACATTTTTCCAAAGAAGACATGCGAATTGCCTACAGGTACATGAAAAATGCTCAGCATTACTAACCATCAGGGAAATGCAAACCAAAACTACAATGACATAGCATCTCATACATTTTGGGATGTCTACTTTAAAAAAAGGGGGGGGTAACAATTGTTGGTGAGGATGTGTAGAAAAGGGAAACCGTGTGCACTACTGGTAGAAATGTAAATTGCTACAGCTAATGTAGAAAACAGTAAGCAGTTTCCTCAAAAAATTAAAAATAGAACTACCATATGATCCCACAATTCCATTTGTGGGAATATATCTGCAGGAAATGAAATAACTATTGTGAAAAGATATCTGCATCCCTATGTTCATTGCAGCATTATTCACAATAGCCAAGACATGGAAACAACCTGTCTATCGATGGATGTATGGATAAAGAAGTTGTGATATATATATACATACAATGGAATATTATTCAGCCTTTAAAAAGAAGGAGATCCTGTCATTTATGAGAACATGGATGGACCCTAAGGGCATTATGCTAAGTGAAATAAATCCACTTGTATGTGGAGCATAAACGTGCCAGATTCATAAAAGCAGACAGTGGAATGGTGATTGTCAGGAGCTAGGTGGGGGTGGGGTGGAGGAAATGGGAGATGTTGATCAAACTTCCAGTAAGAAAAAACAAAAAAATAACAAAATAAAAATGGTAGGGCTTCCCTGGTGGCGCAGTGGTTGAGAGTCCGCCTGCCGATGCAGGCCACATGGGTTCGTGCCCCAGTCCGGGAAGATCCCACATGCCGCGGAGCAGCTGGGCCCGTGAGCCATGGATGCTGAGCCTATGAGTAAGTTCTGGGGATCTAATGTATAGCATGGTCACTATAGTTAAAAATACTGTATTATATACCTGAAAGAGAGTAAATCTTAAATGTTCTCAACACACACAGAGGTAATTATATGACGTGATGGAGCTGTGTACTAACCCTATTATAGTAATCATTTCATGATAAATAGGTGTACCAAATCATCACATTGTATGCCTTAAACTTTTACACAATGCTATACATGAATTGTATCTCAATAAAGCTGAAAAAATTAAAGGTAAAGAGAAAAAAGAAATACCATATCTCAGGTCCCATCCTCAGATCTACTGAATTAGAATCTGCATTTTAACATGATCCCCAGGTGATTGGTAAATTTGAGAGGCACTGATACGTATTGTACCATGAAATTAGAGACAAAGTATAATGTTTTCAAAGAAGAAAGAGCTATTTAGATATAACTATCACATGATTAAACTATTAAGTGAATAAAGAATTATTCATTGTTGTTGATTATTGGTTTATAAATAGATTGAAGATTTTTGTTTTGCTGATGAGCAATATTTATGTGACAACAAAATAACTCATTAAGGATTAAGAAATATAAAACAAGACATTTTTACATACTACTAAATAATTGGCTTGGATTGCTATTATTGTTTCAATTAAGTGTTTATTTTAGAGAGCTGTATATGAAACATCATTTGGATAACCCATTATAAGATAATAAATGCTTTGCATCTTAAATGTTAGAGCTCATCATTATTTCTCTGGTATATGCATGGTAGATGCCATTATCCAAATTGTATAGGTGAAGAAAAGAGGTCAAAGAATTTAAGCCATTACCCATATAGTGTGATGTGTTTGTTGGGCCTGTTCATTTGCCCAACTTGAACAAATTGCCATGATAGCAACCCAACTTAAGCCAGTGTAAACATAATTGAAAATTCTGGAATGTTTGTATCTAGAATATGGCAGATATGAGGGATATGGGGCTCAAGGCACACCTTACCAGCTTAACACTCTCAGCGGAAAAAGTAACACTTGTCCTCTCCTTGGTGGCTTTGGCAGAAATTCCTGGCAGGCAGTCTCACTGGCTCACTTTGAGTCACTGTGGCTGGAGGGATAGGATAGAATTGAACAGGACATGTGACCACTTGTGTAGCCAAGAGGAGAGGATTAAAGAAATAACAGGATCAGTGTCAGTGCCTACAAAGCATGAGGAAGAGGTTGTCCCTGGAAAGAGGGATTCTGAGTTTTAGAAGGGTAAAAGAAAATAGAAATCAATATGATGGTAAGTGCTTAACTGGGTCAAGATCATACACTGAGGAGTTTCGATTTCTCTTTTCAATTACACTTTACAGAAACATTGAAGCAGTTGTTATCATTTGGTTGTGGTGATGGGATGTGCTCATATTGAAATTTCCTGGAGGAGTATTTAAGCATACGTTCACCTGCATAGAGCCTTAGACTGATATAGTAAGGGTCTCAGGTGAGAGTGGGTGGAACAATGTGAGGGCAGAATCCAAGGTTTCACCAGATATCTATCTGTACTTAGGAAGTTTAATTTATTCAAAATATTCTCTAAATTGGGTCTCAATTGGACAGTGATAAAAGATTAGTAAATGTAAGGTGTCTTGGTTTTACTTATTTACTTTTAAACATCTTTATTGGAGTGTAATTGCTTTACAATGGTGTGTTAGTTTCTGCTGTATAACAAAGTGTATCAGCTATACAGATACATTTATCCCCATTTCTCCTCCCTCTTGCATCTCCCTCCCACCCTCCCTATCCCACCCCTCTAGGTGGACACAAAGCACTGAGCTGATCTCCCTGTGCCATGCGACTGCTTCCCACTAGCTATCTATTTTACATTTGGTAGTGTATATATGTCAATGCTACTCTCACTTTGTCCCAGCTTGGCATCTTGGTTTTCATAACATGATGCCTTTTTATTTTAAAGAAAATAAATGTGTGTCATATTCCCCGTCCCCCTCCTTTTTCTTTTTTGGTGACCACACCTGTGGAAAGCCCATCTGTTCAGATTAAGAATTCATGTTAGTATGGCAGGTGACAAGTGGGTCCTTACCTGGGAAGAAATAAATAGCCCCTCAACACTTGCCTTGAGAAATGCAAGCAACACATCATTAAAACTCAAAACAATTGTTTGCCACATTTCTTTAATGCTTCTGGTATGTATGATGCTCAACATTAATGATTAAAATGAGAATTGCCAATCTTGAAGTTATCAGTTACTAAGGTCTTTCTAGCCACATTTATAGGAATAAATGAGAAAAAAATATCAATCGATGCATTCTTGCTTAAATAATTTTTTCACCCCATGCATCTGAGGGTTAGGCCATCATAAGTTTTCAAGCCCTTAGGAAAAAGATACCAGTTTCCCCAGTCCTTCATTAAATGTGTATTAATGCATTCTTCATCTCTTCTTTAATGGTCCCTAAATTGTAAAGTATTTTTCTCTCTTTCTGATCTCTACAGGTAAATAGCTAATGATCACTGTTAACTTCTTTCAATGTAACATGATTAATTATAACTCCAGTGTTTGTAACTACTATATCTATGATAATACAGTGTTGCTTATCCTTATCTTTAAATCCCCAGCCAGTTTCTAATATCTGCCCTTCTATATAACCTTGCCCTTTTACAATAGAGTGCTTAATGAGATATCAGTCTCTAATCATTTAGATTATAGAAAAATCCCCCAAAGTCTTTTCAACCAGTTTCTTTTTAACCTGAACATTGAAATCCTCTCTTATGTAGTACAAATCTTTCTTCATTCTCTGAAAGTCACTTCGAAAGATGTTTCTTATTTCTAGAAAATGGGTAAACCTCACTATACTCAGATGCCATCTTGTTCAAAGCTTTTAATGCTTTGTTTAAGGCATGTTACTACAGTGCTAGGATAAGACTTACCACATGTAAAGATATTTACAGCATTGAGTAGGCTGTGAAATACAATCATCTTGGGCAGCAGAGCCAGAATGTGAAGAGTACTAAAATTAAGATGCTCTCTTTCTATTCCTTGACTGTAACTCCTTTCAACTTCACACCTTTTGAAAATCAAAGCCTACTATTAAAATAAAGCCATATAGAAATAAGTCCTCTTTTTCAAGTGCCTAATAAAAACTGAAATTGAATTTAATTGATGCCCCTTAAATTAATCTCTCTGTGGTTTCATTTTCAACATTAGCAACAAAAAGATTATTAAAAAAGGAATCCAAATACCAAAATCTGCACTTAATCCTCCACTGCTAAATTTAAGAATCTTTGTGTGGCATGGACATGAAATATGCCTATGTATTTATAAGATATTTTAAGCATAAACCAAGCCATCTGTCCATCTTCGTGTCTCCCCACTTTTCATGCTATTCTCTTTCCTACCCTTAGTAGCTCTTCCTTTTAGCTTTAAAGCAATACACAGGTTTCATAAAAATAGACACCTGAGCTCATGTGTTACCAAAAAAAAACTATGCATATATCACTAAGTATATATCATTTATGTTTGTAAAATGTCTATTTCTATATACATATCAGTATATTACTATGGATTCACAGAAAAAGCACTGGAAGAATACTCACCAAGTTATTTAACTAAATGAGGAGGAGTGGGATGGGTTGGTGTAGAGGGCAGGAAATGAAGACAGACTTCTAGGTTTACATGTTTTATTTTTTACATTACACAAAAAAACATACATATATTTAACTTGTACAGACATTTTACAAAATTAAATGCACTTTCAAACTATTGCTTCTCATTTATGGAGAATTTTGGGACAAGGGTGAAATCCCACTCCTTGGTCATTGACAATCTACCCTTCCAAGCATCTAAGTGAAAAGAGGTGAATTTCAGTAAGATAGAGGAGCAAGCAATATTAAGCACAGAGAAGTGGAGGAAGATGGAGAGTGGCAAAGAGACACTGGTTTGGTAACAAGAAGTGATGGGAGATGTCCAAGAAAGTATTATCAGTAGCATAGCAAGGGTAGAAATCAGAAGTTGGGGTAAGCAGGAAACCATAAACAACAACAAAAAAACAACCTACAGACTGGGAGAAAACATTTGCAAATAATGCAACCAACAAGGGCTTAATTTCCAAAATATACAAACAGCTCATACAACTCAACAACAAAAAACAAACCAATCAAAAGACCTAAATAGGCATTTCTCGAAAGAAGACATAAAGATGGCCAACAGGTACATGAAAAGATGCTCAACATCACTAATCATTGGAGGAATGAAAATCAAAACTACAATGGGATACCACCTCACATAGGTCAGAGTGGCCATCATTACAAAGTCTGCAGGACTTCCCTGGTGGCACAGTGGTTAAGAATCTGCCGGGCAATGCAGGGGACATGGTTCGAGCCCTGCCCCGGGAAAATCACACATGCCACAGAGCAACTAAACCCGTGCACCACAACTACTGAGCCTGCACTCTAGAGCCCATGAGCCACAACAACTGAGAAGGCATGCTATAACTACTGAAGTCCATGTCCTAGAGCCTGTGCTCCACAACAAGAGAAGCCACTGCAATGGGAAGCCCACGCACCGCAATGAAGAGTAGCCCCGGCTCTTCGCAACTAGAGAAAGCCTGCACACAGCAATGAAGACCCAACACAGCCAAAGAAAGAAAGAAAAAAAATAGTCTGCAAATAACAAATGCTGGAGAGGATATGGAGAAAAGTGAACCTTCTTATACTGTTGGTGGGAATGTAAGTTGGTGCAGCCACTATGGATAACAGGATGGAGGTTCCTCAAAAAACTAAAAATAGAGAATCCTAAAGATGCTATCAGAAAACTGCTAGAGCTAATTAATAAATCTGGTAAAGTAGCAGGATACAATTAAATGCACAGAAATCTCTTGCATTCCTATATATTAATGATGAAAAATCTGAAAGAGAAATTAAGGAAACACTCCCATTTACCACTGCAACAAAAAGAATCAAATACATAGGAATAAACCTACCTAAGGAGACAAAAGACCTGTATGCAGAAAACTACAAGACACTGATGAAAGAAATTAAAGATGATACAAACAAATGGAGAGATATACCATGTTCTTGGATTGGAAGAATCAACACTGTGAAAATGACTATACTACCACAGTGCTCATTGCAGCACTATTTACAAGAGCCAGGACATGGAAGTAACCTAAGTGTCCATCAACAAATGAATGGATAAAGAAGATGTGGCACATATATACAATGGAATATTACTCAGCGATAGAAAGAAATGAAATTGAGTTATTTGTAGTGAGGTGGATGGACCTAGAGTCTGTCCTACAGAGTGAAGTAAGTCAGAAAGAGAAAAGCAAATACCGTATGCTAACACATATATATAGAATGTAAAAAAACCCAAAAATGGTTCTGAGGAACCTAGGGACAGGACAGGAATAACGACAAAGATGTAGAGAATGTACTTGTGGACATGGGGAGGGGGAAGGGTAAGCTGGGATGAAGTGAGAGAGTGGCATGGACATATATACACTACCAAATGTAAAATAGATAGCTAGTGGGAAACAGCTGCATAGCACACGGAGATCAGCTCTGTGCTTTGTGACCACCTAGAGGGGTGGGATAGGGAGGAGATATGGGAACATATGTATATGTATAGCTGATTCACTTTGTTATAAAGCAGAAACTAAGACACCATTGTAAAGCAATTATACTTCAATAAAGATGCTAAAAAAATAAATAAAACACACGGGACTTCCCTGGTGGTGCAGCAGTTAAGAATCCGTCTGCCAATGCAGGGAACAAGGTTCGAGCCCTGGTCCGGGAAGATCTCACATGCTGCAGAGCAACTAAGCCCATGCACCACAACTACTGAAGCCCTCGCACCTAGAGTGCATGCTACGCAACAAGAGAAGCCACTGTAATGAGAAGCCCACGCACCACAACTAAGACCCAATGCAGCCAAAAATGAATAAAGTTTTTTTAAAAAAATGAATAAAGCACACACAAAAGTAAAATAAAATAAAATAGGATACAAATTAACATATGTACAAAACAAAAGCAGATTCACAGGTATAGAGAACAGACTTGTGGTTGCCAAGGGGGAGAGGGGAGAGGAGGGAAGGAATGGAAGTTTGGGATTAGCAGAAGCAAACTATTATATGTAGGATGGATAAACGAAAAGGTCCTATTGTATAGCACAGGGAATTATATTCAATATCCTGTGACAAACCGTAAAGGAAAAGAATATGAAAAAAAATATATATATATATGTGTGTAACTGAGTCACTTTGCTGCAGAGAAGAAATTACAATATTGTAGATCAACTGTATGTCAATAAAATTAAATATATATATAGGGCAAACTCCAAACTCCAGAGATTAATACAACGTGGTTCTAATATTAGTTTTCAATCCACATTCATTACAATATGGGGAACCTCCAGGATAGAACTGGTTAGTAAACAGTCCATCTAGTTACTTTTGTTCTATTGACTTTATTTTGTTTATAAGATTTATTTATTATTTATTTATTTTTGGCTGCGTCGGGTCTTAGTTGTGGCATGCGGGATCTTCGTTGAGGCAAGTGGGATCTTTCACTGTGGTGCATGGGCTTTTCTCTAGCTGTGGCGTGCGGGTTTTCTCTCTGTAGTTGTGGCGTGCAGGCTCCAGGGCGCGTGGGCTCTGTAGTTGTGGTGTGCAGGTTCCAGAGTGCATGAGCTCTGCAGTTTGAGGCACGCAGGCTCTCTGGTTGAGGTGCACAAGCTCAGTAGTTGTGGCGTGTGGCCTTAGTTGCCCCACGGCATATGGGATCTTAGTTCCCTGACCAGCGATCGAACCCACGTCCCCTGCATTATAAGGCCGATTCTTTATCACTGGACCACCAGGAAAGTCCCGACTTTATTTTTTAAAGCAGTTTTAGGTTCACAGAAAAATTGAAGAGAAGGTATAGATTCCCATGTGCGCTCCACCCCAACATATGCATAGCCTCTCTCATTATCAACATCTCCCAGCAGAGTGGTATACTAGCTACAGTTGGTGAACCTGAGCTGACACATCATAATCACCCAAAGTCCATAGTTTACATTAAAGTTCACTCTTTTGTCCATCTAATTTTATATCCACCTTCTATTTCATTACCTTGATTTCATGTCTCTGATGTAAGCCACCTGAACATGCTTCCTAATTAAAGTTATGCAGTCCCAGTTGGTTGCTTGTTTGAGGACCAACATGCTAATTGAGGGGACTTCTCAATATCTCTATCTGAGATTGCTTGAGGTTGAGTGGGGCTCTAAAATCCAGGCCCACTGCTTCATCTACCAGGTTACTGCTCACGTGTTCATCATTTCGACACTGGCTGTTTTTTTTTTGTTTTTGTTTTTTCCTAATGGCTATTGCACTTTGTTTCAGGAGGTGTTTGGGTGCAGGCACAGAGAAAGAAGATAGTTAAGTTTATCTACATTGTGGTTTAGCTATCAAGCGTAACAAAAGGACAAAGGAGCAAGGGAGTGAGAGCATCTTTATAGTGACAAACATTAAGTCTATGCTGGCAAAGGGGAAAGTGAATATAATAGAAGACTAATGGACAGGAACAAATTGGAGAATCACATGCTCTGGGAAGGAGTAGGTTACATGGTACATCTAAAAAGTGTTAAAGTATCTCTTTTCTGTGTTTTGGAAATTAGGGTATGGGTAAGAGCTTTGGAAAGTAAGCTCTCACAAGGATAAATTACTTGAATTGGTGCTACATTTGCTTTCAATAGAAATGTTGCAGTTGATTAATCCACAAATCAGTAAAATACTAAGAAGGATGAAAATCACATTGGAAATAAATTAATTAGGAAGGTTTAGATAGTCTAAAAATTGATTCATCATGAGTAGGCAGGTTGTCACTTCTCATTAAGCCTTCTCACAATTAAAAAAAAAAGCTGTGCTTTTGGAGACAAGAATGTGCTGCTAGAATTCAGTGCTGCATCAAGAGATGAGGGTATGAAATAGAGCTACTAAAAAGAAAAAAGAAATGAATGTTTTCTCTCCCCTCTGCTCCAAATGAAGTCATATAATCATGGATGGTTCAATTTACTTAGTGTGCCCCAAAGAGCAGAAGGCAGGTTTAGTTCCATGGATATTTGCATATTTAGAAATCTTTGGTCCATTACTTAAAGAAATAACATATCATCGGATAGTTATTTCTTATAAGGAAATATGGCCTCTGAGTTCTGTCATATGACATGAAAGGGATAAAATAAACATGGAAGCATAACAAGTCCTAAAACTTTTCATGATAAAGACTTCTAAGTACAAGGTTCTTGTGTAATCAAAGCATGTGTATCTGAAAAACGGTTTAAAACATGAATGAATGTGCCCCACACACCCCCAATCTCTTCCTAAGGCACTTTCTTGTACTACCTGGCTCTTCCCCATTCAAACTGGATAGACGTTTAATCTATCCCTTGCCACAGGGCAGATTTTACCAGCTAAACACAGATCACAAGGGAGTCATCTCTGTCATGTTTGAATCACCTAAAGTCTCTTGAAATTTGCAACAGAGGCACTAGTTTGAAAGAAGTGATGTTTTGAGAATCAAAGCCCTGAAGGATTTGAGACATAAAGTTTATGCCATAAAAAATACATTTGGGTGAATTGATAAAGGCCAGAATAACCTTGTCCCCTGAATATTCTATAAACTAGGGAGGAGTTGCCAAGGGAAAGAAGAGAGAAAACACATCAGTTGTGTCCCCGTTGAAGATGCTGTGTCTTACCCCTCACCTGAGGTCCAGAAGCAGTTGAGGAGTTTCACATAAGTTTAAGTAAATTGCAGGTCTGTGATTCCAATTACATGTTATATGCACTAGGAGTGCTGGATTTTTTAAATCCTCATTTTGATAAGGATACAGATTTGGTGAATTGGAAGCAGAGGTTTAGAATCTGTGCCTTGCCTTGCAGGGGAAAAAAGATACCTTTGCTCCCTATGACTGGACAACATAGCAAAAATGACTACAAAATGTAGTTAGGCAGACATACCTAAAGCATCCTCATAGAGTTCTCCAGAACTTTCCTCATGTGGCCAAAGAATGATGTGGGCGTGGCCTAGAGAACTGAGGACGCTGATCCCTGGAAGACTTGATGGCTGAGATGGTAAGGGCACTGAAGTTATCTACCTGTACAAAGTGGAGAACGGAGGATGCTGAGAATGTCCCATGGGACACCAGCCTGGATGCCTTGGGACCAGATGTTCCTTACTTCCTCTCTGCCACATCCTCATTCTCATACCTTGGCATCTTGGATCTTCAGATCCTCAAGAATTAGGCAAAATATTGGCATCCTGGGGAATAAAGTCAATGATTAACTGAGACAACCAGGAATTGACTATCACCACCCAGAACTGACTTTTTCAAGAAGAATTGGAGGATGTGAGATAAAAACTGAAATCTTCTTTATTAAGAAAGTTTTTTTTCCTACTCTGGAGTGTGTGCTTGAGAAGTTAACAGCATCTTTGAGTACACACAGATCCCAGATTAACAGCAGAGATGCATTATGGGGTAGATATTCATTTTTATGAAAAAATTCTTTACTTTATAAAATAATGCACCAGATTGCAATGCATACAAATATTGAATCATTATGTTGTACACCTGAAACTAATATAATGCCATATGTCAATTATACCTGAATTAGAAAAATAAAAAGGAATAATGTATAGATCATATACCTAATAATATTTTAAAATAAATTAAAAGTAAAATAAAATAACGCACAAATGAATGCTTTTAAAATTCTTCACTCTAAGTGCATGTAACCTATTATTGGAGTTATAGAAATGTAATTTATATAAATGTTTGGGGAAATCATCAATTGTCTGATGAAAACAAGCCCATTTAACAAAACTCAAGCATACACATTGCCATAGAGCTGAAGGAACTCGTGCCTCTTTCAGTTAGAATCCAGTAAGAAACAGTCGACATTAACATGAATGAGCAAATGGACAGGAAAGAGGGACTATCTGCTGAGAATTGATGGTGAGGTCTGAGCCTTCCTTTGGTGGCATCTGAAAAAAGTTTAGTTGAAGATGGGGAGGCATTCGTTTTTGGATGAACACTAGAGAACCACATGTGTACCAGCACACGTGCACAACCGTAGGACTAAGACAAAAAGAGATGCAAGGAAATCCTGTGGGAGGTGGAGCAGGGTTGATTAGGAATCACAGAAGGCCGATAAGTAGAGTCAGTTCCCCTCAAGCCCTCATTTATGGAGCTATTTCTCCCACCTGCAGTGTGAACACAGAAGCTTGTTCTTCAGCTTGATGACTCTGTAAGTTGCAGAAGACAAAATACAGTCTGGAGGGATCAGGCGATGTTTAGGACTGCCCTTCACCTCCACCAATTAGCCTCATTGGGCCCCTCTTGCCCATTTTACTCCTATAAGCTACTCAGGGCATCACCTATGAATTTGAGTTCTCTTTCTCAGGACATAAAAATGCCAGCAAAGTTTCAATAATCATCTCATTCCTTTAAGTCACAAACCAGTTTAGAGCAAGAGTATAAAACAGAGTGGAATATGGTATGAAAATAGTATTTCCTTTTCCCTTGCTTCCAGGCATGTAAGCTTACAACAGTTATTGAGGACACCAAGGATCTTCACAAAGTACAGGACAACAATACCAGCGCATTGTATATATAAATATATATATGTATGTATGTAGTCGATTCTTGTTATTCATGGTAATTATGTTTTATAAAGTCACCATGGACACAGAATTAGAGAATTGCTTCTAGAGGAAATAAGAGTTAGGTTCCTATAAGCCTCTGGTCACAACATTGTCATCAACTGATCAACACATAACTTTGTTTTACTTGTGTTTCTATTTAAAGACAACTTATTTAATATATGCAGTCATCCCTTGGCACCTGTCGGGGATTGATTCCAGGACCCACTAGGGTTACCAAAATCCAAGGATGCTCAAGACCCGTAGTCAGCTCTCTATATCCACATTTCCACATCCACAGGTTCAACCAACTGGGGATCATGTAGTACTGTAGTATTTACTATTGAAAAACAAGTCCACATATAGGTGGACCCATGGAGTTAAAACCTATGTTGTTAAAGGGTCAGCTATATTGTTAATTCAATAGCATTGACTTTACAACAGCACTATAACTTCTACCTGAACAAAGCTTATCTAATAGAGGTATTTTCTCCATAAGGCCTATCACAGCCTTCTTGCACTTAGGAACACTAGGCAGAACTTCAGCACTACACTTGTGGGCCATTTTAAACAGCAAAATCACCAACAGGAAAGAAAAAAAAGAGGCTAGAAATGTGGCACAAAAAGATCACAGAAAGGACACCTGTCTTCAGTATGAGAGCTGAAACGGTAAGGCAGAATATCACCTTATTCAAACTCAGCTGGGAACACACACACCAGGCAATTCAAATTTGGGGAGTTACAAATAAATTTTAGTGGGTAGGCAAGTTTGCAAGTAGAGAATATGAATAATGAGGACTCATGGACGTTAGTGGGTACAAACCATGGTGATTTCTCTTCATCAGTGACAGTGCAAATTATTGAAAAGTTTTCTTCATTCCTATTGGTATTCAGATTTAGGAATGCTCTAAATGTTTATAGCAATCCACATGTTGTGTATCAAAGCACACTGCAGAAAAGGTTCACAGGAAACAGACACTGAGGCAATGATTTGCATGCATGAGGTTTACTGGAATGTGCTCCTGGGATCAACCCCTGCAGGGAAATGAGGGCATGGGGTTAGGGAGGAAACACTTAACTGAAATGAAGTCACAAGGACTCAACAGGGACAAGGAGGGGGATGGGGGACGCTGGAGCTAGAATGGCCCTTAGAGTTGTCCGACATCGAAGCAGAGGAGCTGGATTTTTACAACTCCCCTTATGACAAGTCACTAATGCAGGCTGTCATTCAGAAGGAGCTGTGACTTTGTTCATCAGTGATATTGGACTATAGTTTTCTTTCTTCGTGACATCTTTGTCTGGTTTTGGTATCAGGGTGACGGTGGCCTCGTAGAATGAGTTTGGGAGTGTTCCTCCCTCTGCTGTATTTTGGAAGAGTTTGAGAAGGATAGGTGTTAGTTCTTCTCAAAATGTTTGATAGAATTTGCCTGTGAAGCCGTCTGGTCCTGGGCTTTTGTTTGTTGGAAGATTTTTAACCACAGTTTCGGTTTCAGTGCTTCTGATTGGTCTGTTTATATTTTCTATTTCTTCCTGGTTCAGCCTTGGAAGGTTGTGCTTTTCTAAGAATTTGTCCATTTCTTCCAGGTTGACCATTTTATTGGCATATTGTTGCTCGTAGTAATCTCTCTTGATACAGAGGACTGTATGTCTGCAGTGTCAGTTGTTACTTCTCCTTCATCAATTCTAATTCTATTGATTTTAGTCTTTTCCCTTTTTTTCTTGATGCGTCTGGCTAATGGTTTATCAATTTTGTTTATCTTCTCAAAGAACCAGCTTTTAGTTTTACTGATCCTTGCTATCATTGCCTTCATTTATTTGTGATCTGATCTGTCTGATTTCTTTCCTGTTGCTAACTTTGGGGTTTTCTTGTTCTTCTTTCTCTAATTGCTTGAGGTTCAAGGTTAGGTTGTTTATTTGAGGTGTTTCTTGTTTCTTGAGGTAGGATTATATTGCTATAAACTTCCCTCTTAGAACTGCTTTTGCTGCATCCCGTAGGTTTTGGGTCATCGTGTTTTCATTGTCATTTGTTTCTAGGTATTTTTTGATTTCCTCAGTGATCTCTTGGTTACGTAGTAGTGTATTGTTAAGCCTTCACGCGTTTGTATTTTTTTAGAGTTTTGTTCCTGTAATTGATATCTAGTTTCATAGCGTTGTGGTCGGAAGAGATACTTGGTACGATTTCAATTTTCTTAAATTTACCAAGGCTTGATTTGTGACCCAGGATATGACGTACCCTGGAGAATGTTCCATGAGCACTTGAGAAGAAAGTTTATTCTGTTGTTTTTGGATGGAATGTCCTATAAATATCAATTAAGTCCATCTTGTTTAATGTACGGTTTAAAGCCTGTGTTTCCTTATTTTCATTTCAGATGATCTGTCCATTGGTGAAAGTGGGGTGTTAAAGTCCCCTACTATAATTGTGTTACTACTTGGTGGTAGTTATTTACACTATTTTATCTTCCAGGTCACTTATCCGTTCTTCTGTCTCAGTTATTCTGGTATTGATTCCTTCTAGAGAATTTGTAATTTCATTTACTGTGTTGTACATCATTGTTTGTTAGCTGTTTAGTTCTTCTCGGTCCTTGTTAAATGTTTCTTGTGTTTTCTGCATTCTATTTCCAAGATTTTGGATCATCTTTACTATCATTATTCTGAATTCTTTTTCAGGTAGACTGCCTATTTCCTCTTCATCTGTTTGGTCTGGTGGGCTTTTACCTTGCTCCTTCATCTGCTGTTTATTTCTCTGTCTTCTCATTTTGCTTAACTTACTGTGTTTGGGGTTTCGTTTTTGCAGGCCACAGGTTTGTAGTTTCTGTTGTTTTTGATGTCTTTCCCCAGTGGGTAAGGTTGGTTCAGTGGGTTGTGTAGGCTTCCTGGTGGAGGGGACTGGTGCTTGTGTTCGGGTGTATGAGGCTGGATCTTGTCTTTCTGGTGGGCATGACTGCATCTGCCGGTGTGTTTTGGGGTGTCTGCGAACTCATTATGATTTTAGGCAGCCTCTCTGCTCATGGGTGGGTTGTGTTACTGTCTTGCTAGTTGTTTGGTACAGGGTGTTCAAAACTGTAGCTTGCTGGTCGTTGAGTGGAGCTGGGTCTTAGCATTGAGATGGAGATCTCTGGGAGAGCTTTCACCATTTGATATTATGTGGGGCCAGGAGATCTCTGGTGGTCCATGTCCTGAACTTGGCTCTCCCATCTCAGAGGCTCAGGCCTGACACCTGGACAGAGCACCAAGACCCTGTCAGCCACATGACTCAAAAGAAAAGGGAGAAAAAAATAGAAATAAAGAAAGAAAAAGAAAAAATAAAATAAAATATAAAGTTATTAAAATTTAAAAATATTAAAAATAAAAAAGTAATAAAAAGAAAAGAAAGAAGAGAGCAACTAAACCAAAAAACAAATCCACCAATGTTAACAAGTGCTAAAAAGTATACTAAAAAAGAAAAAAAAAGGACAGACAGTACCCTAGGACAAATGGTAAAAACAAAGCTGTACAGTCAAAATCATACAAAGAAGCATACACATACACACTCACAAAAAGAGAAAAAGGAAAAAAATATATATATACTAAAAAAAAGAAGGAAGAGAGCAACCTAATCAGTAAACAAATCTACCAATGATAATAAGCTCTAAATACTAAACTATGATAAACATAAAACCAGAAACAAATTAGATGCAGAAAGCAAACCCCAGGTCTACAGTTGCTCCCAAAGTCCACCACCTAAATTTTGGGATGATTCGTTGTCTATTCAGGTATTCCACAGATGCAGGGCACATCAAATTGATTGTGGAGATTTAATCCGCTGCTCCTGAAGCTGCTGGGAGAGATTTCCCTTTTTCTTCTTTGTTCACACAGCTCCTAGTGTTCAGCTTTGTATTGGCCCCTCCTCTGTATGGAGGTCGCCTGAGGGTGTCTGTGTTCTGCCCAGATGGGATGGGGTTAAAGGAGCAGCTGATTAGGGGCCTCTGGCTCACTCTGGCTAGGGGGAGGGAGGGGTACAGAATGCAGGGTGAGCCTGCGGTGGCAGAGGCCAGTGTGACATTGCAACAGCCTGAGGTGCACCGTGTGTTTTCCTGGGGAAGTTGCTCCTGGATCACAGGACCCTGGCAGTGGCGGGCTGCACAGGCTCCCGGGAGTGGAGGTGTGGATAGTGACCTGTGCTTGCACACAGGCCTCTTGGTGGCTGCAGCAGCAGCCTTAGCATCTCATGTCCGTCTCTGGTGTTCACGCTGATAGCCATTGCTTGTGCCTGTCTCTGGAGCTCTTTTAGGCAGTGCTCTAAATGCCCTCTCCTCGTGCACCCCAAAACAATGGTCTCTTGCCTCTTAGGCAGGTCCAGAGTTTTTCCCGGACTCCCTCCCGGCTAGCTGTGGTGCACTAGCCCCCTTCAGGCTGTGTTCACGCAGCCAACCCCAGTCCTCTCCCTGACATAATTTTTTGATCCCTGCATCTAGACCATCTTTTGAATTTAAGAATAAGGGAATACTTGTCCAGAGAAGTTAAGCTATTTGTCAATCCTGCACAGTGTTTAAGAACAGAAGCTCTGGAGTCAGACACCCTATTCTGTTCCAATTCTGTCTGTATCACTTATTAGTCATGTGACTTGGACAACTCATTTCTCCCTGTGCCTCAATTTGCTCTTCTGCACTGTGATCACAGCAGTAGTTTTCATTTCATGGGGGCCATCTGAGGATTAAATTAATTTTTTTGTGTAAAACATGAGAATATTCCTTAAGATGGCTGGCACATTCTTTTTGTCTCTTCATCCCTGCCTCAATCCTGCCACCTAGAATGCAGATTCTACCATATTGGACCATGGTGGTGAGGGTCTCAGCCTAGGAATGGTATTGCCATGAAGAGGAAGAAGCCTGGGTTGCTAAGATTCCACGAGATGAAGCTGCCTTGCCAACCCTAGATACTGATCTCCAGACTCCATTTACAGGAGATGCAAATAAACTTCAAACTTGGTTAAGCACTATCCTTTTGGCTTATTTGTCATTCAGAACCTAATCCTATCTAATACACAGGGTGTATCTTTTCTATCCTGTTATTTTCAACTGTCTGTGTGGTTGTTTTAGGTGTCTTTTTCCTGTAACATATAACTACATTTTGTTTTATTTATCCAGTCTGATAATCTCTGTCTTTTAATTGGCATGTTAATTAGTATAATTTATTTTAATTATACTCCACAGAACATCTTTCTTAATAATGTTTTCCCAGAACAATTCCCTTAATTGGATATAAAGCAGTTGTTTGCTAACAACCGTATTAACTGATGACCAGGAAGCAATGCTTTAAGAATTTCATATCTTATCATTATAACTTATTGCTTATACAAATGGACATTTTAATGTCTTAGTTTCATTTTAGAAAAATTGTAAACTGGTGGAGAATTTTTAATTGAACTGCACTACTTCATGTTTTTTTGCCCCTTAAAATAAAGAAAGATAGGCTTGTGGTTAGGGTTTTATGTAAAATATCTGATTTTCAGGACTGGACATTGACTTTAAGATAAAAATATTTCTATAGGGCTTTTTTTCTACTATCTTAATTTAAATATTCTGTTTACCATTCCTTCTCTTCACTTTTTTATCTCTTTTATGTTTTCTGTTGGAAGCTGTATAATTCTATATACCTTTTTCTTCCTTTTTTTTTTTCTTAACATCTTTATTGGAGTATAATTGCTTTACAATGGTGTGTTAGTTTCTGCTTTACAACAAAGTGAATCAGTTATACCTATACATATGTCCCCATATCTCTCTCCTCTTGTGTCTCCCTCCCTCTCAGCCTCCATATCCTACCCCTCTAGGTGGTCACAAAGCTCTGAGCTTTGTAAGCTTTGTAAGTTTTTAAAAATTAAATTGGCTAATTTACTGATTTTAGCATTCCCTGCTCTGATTTTGTTCCTCATTCTGTGTCAGTCTTCTCCTAAATAGACTTTCCCTTCATTAATTCCTTTAGTAAAGGTGCTTAGCAGGTAAATTCTCTTTGCATATTTGCAACTGAGTATGTCCTAATTTTTCTCTTGCTGTTGAATAATATTAGGTTGGATATTAAATTCAAGGTTGAAAGTTATTTTTTCCTCAGCATGTTGAAGATATTTCTTTGCCTTCTGGCATCGGCTTTTGCCATTGAAAACTCCACTGTCAATCTGATCTTCATATATATCTATATATCTATAACTCTATCTATCTATCTATATAATTTTTTTGTAGTTAATCTCTCTTTTCTCTTTAGTAACTTTTCAGATTCCTGCCCTGTTTCCTTGATGTTCTGTAGTGCCAGTAAGAAAGATCAGTAAGATAGATCTAGGTATAAATTTATTTTCATTTTTCCTTTATTTTAATTTTTTCCTGCTCTATAATCAAATTGTATTTTGGATTTGAAGACTCATATAATTAACTGTGAAAATTTCTTGTTTTTATCTTTTTAAGTATTGTGTTTCTTCTACTCCCTCCATTTTCTTCTGGATTTGCCATTAGATTTATGTTAGAACTTCTTGCCTATTCTCCCTGACTCCTAACTCCTGTCATATTTTTAATTTATTCATCTCTTTTTGATGCATTATGGGTAAAATTTTCACCAAAACCTTTCAATTCCCTAATTCACTATTTTTTTGTTTCCAGTTTAGAGTTTATCCTATCTAGTAAATATTAAAGTTTTTCAGTGATGATTTTGTCTATATACAAATTTTCTAATTTTTTTCATATTACTTCTTTATGTTTCATATCTCCTTTTCTAATAAATACCTCTTTGTTCAGTATTAGTGAATATTATTCTTTTATTCATATCTTTGAGCATCTTAAACATAATTAAAGTAATTCAATTTATAAAGTAAGTATGTTTTGAAATGAATATAGTTCCACTTATAAATGTATGTATGTACATCTACACATATATCGAAGAACACAAATATTTATGAAGCTCATCTAAATTGAACAAGTTTTGCCTCTAGTTTTAGGCCAGGCTAATATGTGTCTCTATGGCCAGTGTCCTGATTTGTTGATTATTTCAGGCCTGTGCCATACTGGTTGCTATATGTTTTGAATATCCCTCTGGCTTTAGGTATAATAAGAGGCTCATAGAAGAAGTTCTAGTTGCATTTTCTTAAAGGCAAAATGAACCACAACAGTGAAGAAGAAAAAGGAGCTGGAGAGAGATGCACCATATAATCATCAACTACCCATGAAGGCAAAGTTGACCCAAGCTCTGGAATTATTATTATTATTTTTATTATTATTACTACTAATACTTAAAGAGAAAAGCCTGAATTCAGCCTTGGCATTTTTCTTCCAAAAGAGGAAACATCACACAGAACCATACAATATTAGAACTGAGAAGGATCACCAGTCCACCAAGTAAGATTTTCTCATTTTTAGAAAAGAAGAAATTGAGAAACAGAGGAGTTAGCTTGCCAAGATCCTCTGGCTAGAGAGTGTTCAGAACCAGGGATGTGGCCCCCATCCTCTAACCCATAATCCAGTAAACTTTCCCTGTTTCATGGTTGCCTTAATTTCCAGAAGACTCCAGCTTCCCTAGCATTTTTTAAAATAGGATTCTGAAATATGCCAACAAAACAACTCAAATATGTCAACTTCTGCTCATCCTCTCTTAGCCATATTTTTTACTAAGTTTATCTCACTGAAGGAAATATGAGAACTCCTCTCTTTTAGCATGTAAATCAGCAAGATCAATTCCCAAAAACAGTTGTTTGGTTTCATACACTTTAATTAGCAAAGTGATTTTTTGGTATTGGTTTTCACCACAGTGTTAATCTCAAAGTAGTTTTAAGCATAACATGCTTGTTTTCTAAAAATAGTGATTGCCTGTGGAAAACATCTTTTAATTTAGTCTCAGTATATTCTTATCTCTCTAACAAGGGTCAGTTTCTAACCAATTAGCACCTTAAAACATAGGCAATACCTCTGCATAGTCTTTTATGCTGTTTTATTAAACTAAAAACTTCTAAGATTAAATTAATATTTAAATAACTAAAATGTAAAGAGTCTTTCTATAGGTATTCTATATATCTCATCCATTGTTTTAAAATATATATTTGAACATATAGTTTTACTTTTCAGAAGCTAAGACAACTCAGAATTTGTGTAGTGTCTATTATGATTATTGTGAATAATTATTATATATTGAGGGTATACCAAGTGTCAAATTCAGTAAAATACTGAATAAGGTGAAATACCATATACATTTCTCACAGCAAGCCAGTAAGATAGATGTTATTGCTCCCATGCCTTACATAGGATGTGGAAAACTGAGGAACACAGAGTGAAGAAATTTTCCCAAGGAAATTGCTAGCTAATACAGTGTGAGATATAACCCAAATCTGTATAATTCTAGTGCTTTATTTCTTTACTAATATATTAGTGCTTATCATCTTCTCTCTTCCTCTTCTTTGCACCTCTTTTTAGTTTATTCTGATTGTTCTCATATATTTTCATACTTCCACCTTCCTTTTTTCATGATTCAATAATTAAATCTCCCCTTCCTAAGTCTCTTAACATTCTACTTACTCTCCTCATTATTTACACAAAATGTGACTACATTAAACCATGCCATGACAGTAACAAAGACTTAAAAATCAGGACAGGAGTATTAAATATTGAACATTGAACTGTGGAATAAGTTCTGCACTTCACATTGCTTGGTATTCATTTCCTCTAGATATCTGGTAGATTGCTCCCTTCATTCCTTCAATTTTCTGTCCAAATGTTTTCTGTCTTCAATTTTCTGTCCTCTTTTATCAAAGAGGATTTCATTTTTTCTCTTATTTTCTTTTATTGAGATATAATTCACCTACCATAGAGTTCATCATTTTAAAGTGTACAATTCAGTGATTTTAATGTATTCAAAAGCTTGTGCAACCATCACTACTATCTAATTCCAGACCATTTTTATCACCCCAAAAAAGAAACCGCTTACAAATAAAACAGTCATTCTCCCTTCTCCTCTCCCTCTAGCGCCTAGCAAATACTAATCTACTTTCCTCTGAGTTTTCCTGTTCTGGACCTTTCATAAAATAGAGCCATACAACATGTAGTCTTTTGTATCTGGCTTCTTTCACTTTGCATAATGTTTCAAGGTTCATCCATGCTATAGCATGCTTTTCATTCTTTTTTTATGCTTTAATAATATTCCATTGTATGGTTATACTACAGTTTGTATATCTATTCATTAGTTGATGGACATCTGGTTTGTTTCCCCTTTTAACTATTATGAGTAATGCACCTATGAACATTCATGTTCAAGTTTTTGTATGAACATATGTTTTCAATTCTCTTGTATATATATCCAGGAGTGGAATGACTGGGCTATGTGGTAAGCCTATGTTTAACTTTTTGAGGAACTTCTAAACTGTTCTCCAAAGTGGGCGCACTGTTTTGCATTTGCACCAGAAATGTAGAAGGATTTCCATTTCTCCACATACTTGCCAACATTTGTTATTGTTTGTCTTTTTAATTATACCTATCTTAGTGGGTATTAAGTGGTATCTCATTGTGGTTTTAAGTATTTCCCTAATGACTAATGCTACTGAAAATGTTTTCATATGCTTTTTGGCCATTTGTATCTTCTTTGTAGAAATATCTATTCAAATCCTTGGCCCATTTTTCCAGAGTTGCCTTTTCAATGTTGAGTTTTAAGAGTTCTTTATATGTTATAGATTCTAGATTCTTATCAGATACATTATTTGCAAATATATTCTATTCTGTGGGTTGTTTTGTACTTTCTTGATAGTGTCCTTTGAGGAACAAAAGTTTTTAATTTTGATTAAGTCCATTTTATCTATTTTTAGTTGATTATTTGTGCTTTGGTGTCATGTCTAAGAAACAGTTACTTAATCAAAGGTCACAAAGATTTATATCTATGTTTTCTTCTAAGAGTTTTTTCTCTCTTACATTTAGGTCTTTGATGCATTTTGAGTTAACATTTGTATGTCCTATTTCCTTGTTTATCTTCTGTCTACTTGTTTTACACATCATTGAAAGTCAGGTGCTGAAATCTCCAACTATTACTGTTGGATTGTCTATTTCTTCTTTCAGTTCAGTCTGTTTTTTGCTTTATGTATTTTGGGTCTCTGTTATCAGAGCCATATAGTTTTATTATTGTTATATTTCAATGGACTGACCCTTTTATAAAATGTACTTTTTTGTCTCTAGCAACAATTTTTGTCCTTTTAAAAATATTAAAAAAATTTTTTATTGAAGTATAGCTGATTTACAATGTTGTGTTAATGTCTGCTGTACAGCAAAGTGACTCAATTATACACATATATACATTCTTTTTTATGTTCTTTTTCCTTATGGTTTATCCTAGGATATTGAATATAATTCTCTGTGCTATATAGTAGGAGCTTGTTGTTTATCCATTCTATATGTAATAGTTTGCAACAATTTTTGTCTTAAGGTATATTTTGTCTCCTGTTAATTAGTTGGTCAGCACAGCTCTTTTTTTATTGCTGTATACAGGATATAACTTTTTCCGTTCTTTTAGTTTCAACCTATTCGTGTCTTTTAATACCAAGTGCATCCTCTTTATTTTTTTTTTTTGTTTTTTTTTTGTTTTTTTTTTGTTTTTTCTGGTACGCGGGCCTCTCACTGTTGTGGCCTCTCCCATTGCGGTGCACAGGCTCCGGACGCACAGGCTCAGCGGCCATGGCTCACGGGCCCAGCCGCTCCACGGCATGTGGGATCTTCCCAGACCAGGGCACGAACCCGCGTCCCCTGCATCGGCAGGCGGACTCTCAACCACTGCGCCACCAGGGAAGCCCGTGCATCCTCTTTAGATGGAATATAGTTGGATCATGGTGTCTTATCCATCCTACCAATATCTGCATTTTGAGTGGAGTGTTTAATCCCTTTATATGTAATGTAATTACTGAAAAGGTAAGATTTATGTCTGCTATTTTCTTATTTGTGTACTGTCTTATGCCTGTTTTTCTCCTTGGTTATTCTATTACTGATTTCTTTTGTGTTAATTAGATATTTTCTAGCATATCGTTTTAATTCCCTTTTTATTTTTTATATATTTTAGTTATTTTCTTAGTGCTTCCCTGATGATTATGATTAAAATTGCTATTTACAGCAATCTTGCTTAGACTTAATTTTAGTAGTGCACAGAAAGGAGCTCCACTCCTTTCCCCCTTTCATCATGCTATTATTATTTTTTCCAATACATCTTTATACACTGTATGCCTATTAATATAATTATTGCTCTATGAAGTTTCTTTTAAACCAGATAGGAGGGGAAAAAGAATAAACAAAAATATACACTTATACTTTGTTTTACATTTACTTATATAGTTAGCTTTACCAATGCTCTTTATTTTTTCATGTGGATTCATGTTACTGTTTAATGTGTTTTTAACTCAGCCTGAAGGACGCCCTTTAATGTTTCTTATAGGGCTGGTTCACTAGTGACAAATTATCTCAAGTTTTCTTTACCTAGGAAAATCTTAATCTCCTCCTCATTTTTAAGGATAATTTTTCTGAATACAGAATTATTGATTGAAATTTTTTTCTTTCACCACTTTGAATATGTTATCTCACTGTCTTCTGCCCCCATGGTTTTTGACGAGAAATTAGCTGTTGATTTTAGTGAGGATTTTTTAATAGATGATGAGTCACTTCTCTCTTGCTGCTTTCAAGATTCTTTCTTTGTCTTTTGAAAGTCTGATGATAATTCATCTAGGTGTGGGTCTCTTTAAGTTCATCCTACTTAGAATTCATTAAGCTTCTTGGATATATAGATTTATATATATATATATATAAGCACAGGCTCCGGACGCGCAGGCTCAGCGGCTATGGCTCACGGGCCCAGCTGCTCTGCTGCATGTGGGATCCTCCCAGGCTGGGGCACAACCCCGTGTCTCCTGCATCGGCAGGGGGGCTCCCAACCACTGTGCCACCAGGGAAGCCCGAGATTAATATTTTTAAAAAAATCAAATTTGTGGGATGCTGACGTCATCAAGATGATGACATAGGACTCAGCCTCCCTCACAAGAAGACCAACTAGGAACAATCCATTTATAAAACACCATTGTAAAAATCCCGGAACTTGAGGGTGAGGCCATAGCTTTCCTCAGACCACAGACACCGAGAAGGACCACATTAGATGGGTAAGAGAAGCAGTTCCACTTTGACTGCATCGCCCTTCCCACAGACTGGCATAGCACTGAAGTGAGCCTACACTGCCAAAGTTTAGACCACCCTAGACTGCCCTGAGTCTATGCTTTCTCCAATGGGAAAAAGAGAATCCAGCTTCCCCAGCACTGCAGAACACTTCCTGGGAGGCTCACTTGGGTCTCATCTCATGGGAATCACTGGGGGAACCTGTGGAGCTCAACCGCTGGGGGTCATATAAAGATGAAGAAGTGGGGCAGTGCTTAGACCAACCAGCGCTCAGATCTTGGCAGATCATGTTCCTGCTTCAAAGTGCCTGAAGAGAGATTCCAGATAGCAGCCTATCTGCAGAACTGAGCTGGTGGCCCTGTCTGTCCAGAAAGCTTGGTTAGCAGTTCTGCTTGATTTGGATCCCTAGCCAATGGGCCATACCAGCTGTGGAGCACATGCTGCAGCCCTCCCAGAGAGGAGAGCAAACTTATAGTCCTGCCCAACTGCTTAGCAGACCCTTCAGTCCTATCCCACTGGGAAGTGTGGCCACAGCTACCCAGTAGCTGCAGATCACATCCTATGGCCATCCTGGGCAGGGGAGCAAATTTGCACTCCTGCCCAACTACTGAGCACAGTTTATAGATCCACCCCTTCAGGAATGCTGGCCACAGGTGCCCAGCAGCTTCAAAGCACATCCTACAGCCCAACTGGGCAGGGAGCCAAGTCAACAGCCCTGTCCAACTGCTGAACATAGTCTCTGGTCCCAGATAACCAGGGTGGCTGAACAGTGGTCTTGAGCAGCCTTGGATCCCAGCCTACCACCCCACTCAGCAGCAGAACCCAGCATACAATCATGCCTTATTTCTAAACACAGCCTGTGGCCTCAACCAGGCAGGAAGCCCAGCTAGTGATGCAACCCAATTGCAGAGCATAGCCTGTAGCCCTACCAGACTTGATGGCCCCACCCAGCAGCAGAAGCACCGGAAGGGCAGGGGTTTCCTCTGCTTTGTTCATTGTTGTATCCCAGCACTAGAACAATTTATCAGCCCATGTGGATAGGTTAACGAAAATTGGGATCAATTATGTTCCACTTCCATTACTCTTCAGTGTAATCACATGCCAACTGGACTAAGTGCTAATTATAATCATGATATTTTGATAACACTTTACCATTTCAATGAATTCATGTAGCTGCTTTCCTGCAGTATCATTACTGACATTCAATTTTTAAGTAATGTTATGGCTAGTCATGGACCAACATTCTGTCTAGAAGGTTATTTCCAACTTGCTTTACTGAAAATGGAGGCAAAAATGAACAAACAAAAAACCCTGACAGTTTCACATAAGATTGCTAAAATGTTTTCTAAAAATAATATTTTCCTATGTGGACTCACAGCAAAGGGTATATTAGGGAAAAAAAAAATAAATGCTTCATAAGCAGAAAGGGTACTTGACAACATTCTAGCCGAATGTGTATTAAATAAAAGTTTCATTTCTTCTATTTTCTTATTTTTTTGTACCTATATGAGATGATGGATGTCTAAACTTACTGTGGTAATAATTTCACAATATCTGTAAGCCAAGTCATTATGCTGGACACCTTAAACTTATACAGTTCTGTATGTCAATTATACCTCAATAAACCGGGGAAAAATTCCCCCCCCCAAAATCCTGAATTCTAGGAAAGTACACTCATGGTACTTAAAGATGGATTCCAGATTAAAAAATAAAAGTCCATAATTGGGTTAAGTGGACAAAGAAGAAATAGTGGAACCCAGTGCTTGTTAGTCTAATTTTTCACCCTCAGGTCTAGAGTGGTATATTTAGCTATCTGGCATTTCCCCTCTGGTTATATGTGGCAGGAAAAAAATGTGGTAGTGGGGAACTCTCATGAATTACAGCATGGCAATAGCTACTAGATTCCATCTTTAGTTGCTTGCTCATAGGGGACCCATAAGAGAATATGGTCTCAATGCATCATTTAAAGATGGGGATTTGCACCACTGTAGCCCAACCTTTGGCTGAGGATCTCAAGGTGTTTCCCTTACCTCACTCCCGATTAAGCACACACCCCAACAAGAAGCAGAGACTTGATTCTCCTTAAATTCATGACTGTTCTTTCAGAATTGGAGGCTGACTTTCCATTGCTTATACAGGACTTCCTCTCTTTCCCTTTCTTGCAGGCTAGAATATGAATATGCCCAGAACCCAATTTTGACCCGACAGAGAAGGACGATGCCCTAGGGGATGGCAACAAGAGTAAGGGGATATTCTTGGTCTTTAAATGATCACGTGAATTAGAACCTCCTCACTCTAGTTGTGAGATTCTGATCCTACCTAGGACATCTCCATCAGTGCAGGTTGCTAATGCTTTATAAGTACTAAAGTTACAGTCTGTGTTTCATGATCTTGCTTTGGGAAATGTTGAGAGTATAGTGTTTAGAGTTAAGCCTAAATTGCTATAAGCTCAGAACACAGAGCTTAAAGAAAATTCAAGGTTGTTTCTTTCTGATGTAATAGTGCTGAGGGGAGCCATTAGGAAGGTGGCACTTTCAAATGGTAGTTCAGGGACAGTAAAACTATAAGGAAAACAAGAGATAAGAAACCCTAAATTTAGAAAACTGGTTAGCTCTGAGTGTGGAGGGGAAGGGAAGGGATATATAGGTGCTATAATGGCATGGCAAAGATCAAATTTCTAGTTAGTTGACTTCTTTTGCTTTATGACAAATATAAACTTTATAAATACTTTTTCCTGCTCACTATTTAATGAAAACAATTCAAAGGAAAGAAGGAAGTTAATAAAAAGAGTTCTTGCTAACAAGATGAGGAGGAAGATGAAACATTTGTTTACCAATTCTGGTAACTAAAGAGAAGGGAGAGAGTAGAAGAAACTAGTATTTATTGAGCACCTACTATGTGCCAGGCATTGTCAAGGTGTGGTCACAAAAATTATTTCATTTACCTGTCACGATAATACCTTTAAAGTGAATATTAAGATTTTTTTTGAGATGAGAAAACTGAGACTTAGAGAGACTGAATGATTTTCCAAGACCAAGTAACAAGCTAGTAACCAGAAAAACTGGGATGCAAACTCGTGTATTTCTTGACATCAAAGCCCATGAAAGTGGCTGAGTCGTATGTGGCACTGTTTCTCAATCCTTAGCTGTTGGTTCCACATCTTCCCAATTTTTGCTATATCTAAGCACCTCTGACTACCACTCTCATGATTTCTATCATAGTGAATGTACCTCATTGTTATTTGCTTAATAGTTTTTTTCTTTAAAATTTTCTTGATTTTATTTAAAAAGAAACTTTGCATGATAGTTGGGAAATGAAGAACCAGTATCACTTACCAATATCACTTACTTAATGCTATCACTTAAATAGATAGCATTAGGATTAAATTGTGATTAAATTTTATTTGGATACTATTGTTTGTTGAAGGTTTTGAGCCTGAGACCTGTTTTCTATTGATTGGAAGATGATGAGCAAGTGTGTGTACTGAAGGAATGCTGGCACCAGACAGAATCACCATCAGAATGATTGAGAGAAAACTGAAAGGAGAATTACAGCCTCACCACGCAATTCTATGGTGTTTAATGCTGTACTTGTGTATCAGTAAAACCTAAAATATTTCATATCTAATGGTCTCAAAATTTGGGAAATAATAGATAGACCGACATGGGTTCAAGTTTTTGCTCCAAGAGTTTCAAGTTAACGAACTTCTCTCACTTAATGTTTTCTCATGTGTGAAATGGAAATGTACTTCATAGACTGTTGTGAACATTAAATGTGATCATGCATGGAAAGGCCTTAGCACACATATTAGTAAATGTTCTGGGAAAACATCATTATGCTCTCTGCACTCTATTATGTTGTTGCTGCACCTACCTGAGCTTGTAATTGTAGTTATAAAATTGTTACCCCTACCCCACTCAAGACTTCATTGAGATGCTTGTTACAAATAACAGCCTACCTGCCACATAAACATTTGGGAAAAACATCAGTGAGGAGGTGTATCACAGCAAGAAATATTTGCTGAGCACCAGGACTGATGTGTAGGATGATACATTTTTCTGCTCTGCACAAAGGTACCTGGGGTGGAGAGAGCAAGTGGAAGCTGACATTCAACTATGTTACCCAAGGTAAACCACAGGCTCTGGCCGGGGTGTATCGACTTCAGCAGGTGCTTTTTCCTGATATACACAAAAGTGCCTTGTCAGTGGCAGCAATCCCCCTCCTCTCGATTGCCATATTTAGTTCCATGGGGCAATGATCTGTGCACTATGAGTGATAACAGGAAAATCAGAAATAAAGAACTCTAAGCGAAGGAACTAAAGAAGGCACTGTGCTGGGGGCTTGGCCGAGGAGGATCAAGTCAGCCCTGGTCCCAGAACCCCACCCAGCTCCGTCTCCATGCAGTGCCAGCCTTCCCTCCTGCATCCACAGGTGCTCACAGCAGCTCTTATTGTCTTTCCAAGCAATGTCAAAGTTCAATTCTAAAGTAAAAATTTTCATTCCCTGTGGAATTTTGAAGGTGGAACTGAAGGATGGATAGGGACTGTATAAATAAGAGAGAAAGGCAGAACAGAGAAGGAAATCCAAATTTAGCTGTGGCATAGCTGGGTTATTTTTATTTTGGCTAATAAGCAAAATGCAGAAAAAGATCTTTTTCTTTTTGTTAACTGTTAAATAAAGAGGCCTCTGCCTGTGTCACTGCAATAGTATTAGGCACTATATTTCAGGGGAGCGAAAGGAGACAATACTTGGAGTCAGCTTTCTTTGCTCTGGTTTTACCTTCTTTTCCTCATCTATCTGCACAAATCCCACCTGCAAGTAGGCCAGCAAAGGTGTCAGTCTGCACCTCAGGAGATAAGAAGTTATGCCACTAGGCCCTCCACTCCCTTTGCCATCCAGGTACTCATTGTGGGGTCTTGGGCAGGTCCCTTGATCTCTCTTCATCAGCGGCATTGATTGTGTTCTCACTGTATGCTGGACACTGTGACCAGCGCTTTACATGCATCATATCATGTAATCTTCACAATTGTAAGACGAATTGTGGCATTTAAAAACACCCTTATTATTCCTCCAATTTTGCAGAAGAAAAAAGTTAAGGTAACTTGCTCAAAGAAGTACAATGATTAAGTAGCAAAGCTTTATCTAGACAGTGGAACCCGACAAGTTCCAAGGAGGTGTGTGTTCTTAGGTCCCTTGGTTACTTAGACTTTTACTTCGATGAGGTCTAAGCTAACAAATCAAGTGACTTACAACTAACTATTGTATAAATGATTTATCCTTAGGGGATTTAAATAAAGTGTGTAAATGTGGCATTTGTTCAGCCTTATGTTCTGTGAGACATTCTATATACATGGTGTAAGGATAAAGAAGCCTGAGATGAGAGGTGGAGTTGGCAGCTCCTAGGCTACTGTACTAACGTAAGCCACTGCGGGTGATGTGAACATCGTGAAAGCCCAGTTGAGGTTCTTAGTGTCTTCATCCAGTGGAAAAGAGGACAGGCTCAGTATCTCTTGGGTTCCAGGAGAGTGGGGGAAAAAAAAGACATCGTGGTCAGTAAAGGAGAGACTTTCTGCCTGTGACTGCCTTAGCAGAAGTTGGGAAAAGAAGAAATAAACAGTAAACTTATTATCAAGTCACCTCTGAATTAGGCCCTGCTGTATAATGTACTGTCTGCTGTAAATGAAGATAAATTTGCAGATGGGATCTTGGACTCCCAGCCTGGAAACTCTAGTATGGTCCTGGGTAGGTGTATGTGAGCTTCTCTTGTTTGGAGTACAAAATGAACCATTATTCATTTATGATAGTCCATTTAAATAATCCTGGCTCCCCAGTTGCACAACGCAATTACAAAAATAGTTTTTCTTTCTTCAGTGAGGTCTTTGCTCCTTTGATAATTCCGTGATTTGGGGGCTTTTCAATCCAACAACCAGCCAGTGCTGTTTCTTTTCACCAGGAGTAGACAGCTCTGGAAAGCCTGCCCACTGTTGTGTTTGCAGAGATTTACTGGTGATCTTGCAGTCTGATGCCATCATGGCCTCCTGCGGGGGGAGCTTGGGGCACAATTCTAGGGATGGTTCGCAAATGTAAGAATTCTTGCTCTTGCAGTATTAGGATTACTTTATTCTATTACAATCCAGGGATACCAGTGACTCAGCTCACTCAGAGCTTCTCCTTAATGGGCTCCCTCAAACTCCATTTTTCCTTTTCTCTACCCATAGGATGTTGTCTTATGTTAACCCCAACATGCCAGGATTTCTGGGCTAGTAGGTCTCTACGTATCCTCAATGTTCAGTCCTCACCAAAGACTTTGGGTATTGTCTTAGGTTGCTGGGGCTGCCATAACAAAATACCACAGTTTTAGTAGCTTCACAGTTCTGGAGGCTGAGAAATCCAAGATCAAGGTGTGGCAGATTTGGTGTCTGATGAAAGCCCTCTTCCTATTTTGGAGACAGCCACCTTCTGGCTGTATTCTCAAGTGGCAGAGTTCTGGTCTCTTTCTTTCCTTATGAAGAGATACTAATCCCATCCTGAGGGCTCCATCCTCATGACCTCATCTAAACCTAACTAGTTCTCAAAGACTCCATCTCCAAATACCATCACATTGGAGATTAAGGCTTCTACATATGAATTTTGGGGGAGGACACAAACCTTCAGTCCACAGCAGGAATGAACTCTGTTTCTCTTGGGTTACACCTGATAGAGTGGGTGTAAATATGGAATCGTTGTGAGTCAGGGTTACGGCATCCTTTATAGCTGCTCCTATGGTCTCTGTTCCTAATGGAGAAGGGGGAGAAGTCGGGAGCTGGACCAGGAGTCCTTACCTCCACAAAGCCAGTATCATTTCTTTCCACCAGCGTAACTCTTAAAAGTGAACTGCATGCCTCTCATAGAGTTCATCTCATTAGTCAGATGGTGTTATTTTCACCTCTATTCCCAAGGCTCACCTATTTCATATTCCTCTTGAATGGCAGTTGGACTAACCAGTGTATATGTTCAGTTGTTTGGACTGATCATTCTTCCCATTGGTCACTTGGTTACGAGTCTTATCTATCTATCTATCTATCTATCTATCTATCTATCTATCATGTATTTTTGCCTGGAGATTGGTTTAAAATGAAGAAACTGAAGGGACTTGATTTTTGATAGACACTCTGATCAGGTCCCAGAACCACCTTAGAGATTGGTCTCATGGGCTCCTTGCCTTGGGCAAGGTATTTGATGGCTCCGTTTCTCACAGAGTAGGTCATCCAAGGGGACTAGATAGTAGCAACCTTAGTTGAACAACAAGGAGGAAGGAAAAGAATATCCATGGGAATCAGGTGCCTGGTAACTCTGGGTTGTTAGAAGTTAAGAAAATAATAGGAAAGCCATTGAAAGATGATGGGGAGAAGAAATCTCAGAGGACTCTTGATTATACAGCTTAGTTCTAAGGAGTTTTGGCAGACAAGGGTTTGAAACCCAGCTCTGGTACTGATTATCTGACAAATAAACTACTTTATCCTTTCAGACTCCAATTTCTACACCTATAAATTGAGTATAGAAAAGAACTTATTTCTCAAGGTTGCTCTACGGTCTAAATAAGACAATCCACATGCAATACCCAGTGCCTGACCTGGTAAGGCCTCTCGGTATTCTCAAGGACACATTTTGAGGCTACTGGTGAGTTGCTAATGGATGCATCGATCTTTGATAATGCTAAACTCTGAAGAATGACATTTGACACAAGTTACTTCATATCACATAGCCTATCTCCAAAAATGGTAGAGGGATTTTTATATGCCTTTATTATAAATGAATTAGAAATCCTTAGACCGAATTCTCATTGACCATCTTTGGAAACAAAAATGAAAGACAATACCTTAATAAAGAGGGTATATATATATACCCTCTCTCTATATATACATATATGGCTCAGTCTCACCCAAACCAGTTTGGTAGTCCTGAGCTCTGCTTAGGGTTTGAGGCAGAAAACAGCCTTGAATGTCTTTACCATCTCCCCCTGCTAGCTGCCCATGTAACATTTTGTGTGTTGAGAGAGGAAGAGGAAAGCAAGGAGAGAAAGAGAAAAGAGAAGTGGCTGGAGGTGAATCAGAGGCTGTAGAAGGAATTGCAAGAGGGAAGAGGAAGGGAAATGGAGATTCAGTCACTGAAACAGTCCCAGTCCTAACTCCTTCCTCTCCTCTCTCCACAGCACACAAAAGCACTATGCCAATGTGCCCAATCTAGCATCTATTAACGCTTTAACATTTCTCTTTAGCCTCCATGCATCCTGGCACAGTCTTTGCCTCAGGCATGCAAATTTGCATTTTCCCTTGACACTCTTTTAATATGCACTGGTACAAGTAGTTTTCTAAATTTGTCTGAAACATAGCATTTGCAAGGTATTTTGGGAGACTTATGAAGAACTGGGCTGGAGTTAAGCTTAATTATTATTTTATATACTTTCTTTTTTTTCTTCCTCCAATTTAATTTCTAAGACAACTGTTAAACTGCCCATAATTTGAGAAATTTAAAGTTATAAAACAAAAAGAACTGTAACCCAGAGACCATCTTTTTTTTTTTTTTTTGTGGTACGTGGGCCTCTCACTGTTGTGGCCTCTCCCATTGCGGAGCACAGGTTCCGGATGCACAGGCTCAGCGGCCATGGCTCATGGGCCCAGCCGCTCCGCGGCATGTGGGATCTTCCCAGACGAGGGCATGAACCCATGTCCCCTGCATCGGCAGGCGGACTCTCAACCACTGCGCCACCAGGGAAGCCCCAGAGACCATCTTTTACTGGCAGAAAGATGGATGAGATGATGAAAGGTTGTTTCTAAATTAATTAAAAACATCTGTAACCACTGCAAGTACTGTGCTAGGATGCTAAAGTAGACAGAGATGTACATTACATAAATATATGTAATATTTCAAAGTACTCTCCACTTTTATATGGACTGAGAGGGGCTAACTCTCTGGGATGTGTAGTCCAACTATTTATTAGATTAACAGCCTCACAAATACTACTTTAGTCCTTTTATTCACTAATTATTAGGTAGTTCTATACTTTCAAAGGACCTGATTATACAGTTTATAGAATTGAATTAACAACATTTAGGAAATTTGGTCTTTAGTCTTAGCTCCTCAACATAATGAAGTTAGATGGGATGCAAATGAGCCCAGATGTTTTAAATAGGGAGAGGGCTAGATGGGCATTTGGGTGGCAGGTCCCTTCTGAAGCACTGTAGGTAAAGGTCTGTCCCCTAACATGGTTAACTGACTAACAGACTGCTGAGAGGCTGGGTTCAAAGCTGAAATTGGAATCCACCTCCTCCCAGGTGAAATGATTACAGTTTAGCCCATGTTCATTATGAACCTTGTTCTTCTGGTTTGTCAGCCTCTCTCTTCCAGCCTTCTAAGAGTGAGTTTGCTTCCTTCCTTCCCTATTACTATGATTCATGAAAAGAGTAATGTTGTTCGGTATGTTTATTTAACCAGATATGGTATAACCATTCAGACCTCAGACTTGAGATAAAAGAAAAATTCTGAGATTGAATTCCACTTTCATCATTTATCACTTCCCAGTTTTGTGATTTTAAACAAGTCACTCTAACTGAATAAATCCAGTTTATTCATTTGTAAACTAGAATAAACTAGAATAAACTAGAATAACACTTGATAGTGTTATTGTATGGTATTAAGGTATCTGAAAAGTATTCAAGGTGGGACTCAAAATTCAAGATGGTGTTTGTGGAACTGATGAGTTAGTGACTCATGTAAATGAAACTAGGTTTTGCCAAAAGTAGAGAAAATAAATTTTCAAGGAGGCCTATTAAGCAGGTAGAGGGAAAGTTGAATTGGGCGAGGGAGATGGAGAAGGTGTCATGCTCTTTGTCACCTTCCCAATCCCTTGGGTTGATCTTGGTCACTGTGGACAGATTGGAACCAGAAGTTGACAAAAATAACTACTTGGATTTCAGTTAGAGTGGACATGATCTGAGAGAAGGTGGTGTTCTCCTCCTATAGGGACTGCTGTACTAGCATCTTGAGGACTGCTGGCTCTGAGAGAAGCAAGGGGTAGCACCAGGATGGGTGTTTCCATGGTGAACAACTTATCATGTGGTAGATGGAGGTACCCTCCCATGGCTTAGAGGGCAGTGGATGTTAACCAGATGGAAAGGAGGCATGAGGAAGAAGACACCAGACAAGTTTGCCTCAGGATGATTTGAGATTAGGACCAGTCTGTGAGCAAATGAGAGGCACCCTGTGGAAATACCAGATTGAGAAGGGGGAGTCAGGATTTAAGTTACTATTGTTGGTATTGCCCCATTTCTGCCCCAAACTTGTAAACACATTCATGCTAAAAAAAATACTTTAAAAAGTGCCTACTACTGACAAAGATTAACTCTTTACTGGATGACAATTATAGTTATTAATTATTCATAACTATAGCAGTATTTATTGAGAGTTTACCATGTCTCAAACTGTGCTCTAGGCACAGGGGGATGCAGCAATGAACAACAATAGTAAAACAAAACTCTGATCTCATGAAGCTGATATTCTACTGGGGGATAAAAAGTAAACAAATATACAATTTTGGATAATGATATACATTATGGGGAAAAAATAGAGACAACTAGAAAGTTTGGAGAGAAGTTAGGGAGAGTTGTAGTATTTGAGAAAAGGTTGCGTGCGTGTGTGTGTGCAACAGAAGGGTGTGTGTGTGTGTGGGAGTTCCCTAATCATACTGTTTGATTTGCAAAGAACAACTGGATAATCATGCAAATAGGACACCTTACATTCCACATACAAGTATTTCGACATGCGTAGTTCAGCATTTTCTCCTTGTTCCAAATTTGTAGTTTTGAAAAATAAGCCATTACAACCATTTTCTCAACATTCTAATAGTTTAGTTTCAATCCCCAATTCAATCCCTAATGTTTTAGAAATACATCTACCACTATGAGATAACATAGACCCTCCAGATGGCCTAGAGAAATCATAGCATGGTGGTCTCAACTGCTGAAAGTGGCTTTATTTTATCTGGCCCCCATATCCTGATATAACAACAGAGTTGGTCTTGCAGAGCAAAGACAAAAATCACCTTCAAGTGTTTGATGTTGTCTCATCCAGTAGTAGGCCTTTGTAGCCACCAGTAGCCTCTATTCTACTACAACCTTCTCTGGTACATTGTGTGTTCAATTGGTATCACTCAGGCAGGGCGCCCACTCCTGCACTCACTGGTAAAGCCAGATTAGTTGCTTAGACTCAGGCTACGTTGTTGAGTTGGTGCCCAAACTCTACTAGTTGGTAAATATTTTGAATTGCTCTCCTGCTTTTAAGCACATACCATTGAAGCTAATTTAAAAACCCCAGCACAATACATGCAACTACATCCCTCCTTATTCTTTGACCATATCCTTGCCCATATTTTTTCTACAACATGAGAAAGCAACTACTCAGCATCTTTCTCCTCACAATGCCACCTGAACTGTTTCTTTACCCCTGATTCCCCTTTCCTGTGACTCTCAACAGAAGGTTAGTTTGTTGAGGTAGGGGCCAGGTCTTACTGAGTTTGCTTCACAGAAGCCAGCTGAATGCTTTCCATGAAGAGACACCTAATGAATGTGCCAATTAGGAAACTGTGTCCCAACTTGTTTCTTTCCCTGTGGAAGAGATGAAGAGGAATTTTAAAGAAATTGTTGACAGGTCATTAGCACACTCATCTGATATGTGACTTGGGTTGGTGAGGCTGCCTTTCATTTTTAAATTTGAAATATTTCCTAGCTGGGGAGAGGGTGCTTTTAGTAACAGCTTCCCTAAACTACTTAGCTTTCACCAAGGCCAGACTCACTCTGAGGTAGTTTTCTGATTGCACAGGTCTCCCTCAGCCATAAGTTTATTAAGGGCACCACAGCTATAAAATTGTGGATGACAGGTTGATATAGTATTTCTGAAGTCACTTCCTGAGATGGGTTGTGATAACAGTGGATCAAAAATCATTCATATTTTTCCAGTAAGTAGTACATGTGTACTTGGTATTGTAACAGCCAGATGGAAACTGAGAGGTATGAATGAACACAAAATTAAAATCTGCTGAAGGGATTGTCTAGATTCTACATACTGTGCACATATGGGAAAATTTTTTATTATTATGACAGGTGATTTTGTCTTGTGTATATTCTCAATGCAATTTAATTTTAAGCATTAACTAAAATAGGAATTCAATTTGCATTTCTGGACATCTGGAATTCTGCCCACGTTAGCCCCTGTTGTGGCTTTAGGGTCAGCTATAAATATATATGTGAACAGTCTCTAGTGGGCGCTCTGCTAATTTCTATTAGTTAAGTTCTAATGAAAATGAACAAGATGGTGTATTTTAAGAGCCAGTCCTTTTATACTCTAACTTACACCAAACAGCACACTGACATACTTGAGAATTAATATATGGACCCTGCCTGCCTGAATAAACAATCTCTGATAAGGTTGTCCAGCTATTGATGAGTGTGATTTCAAGTCCAGGTGGGATCAATGAAGCAGTTTTAGATTGACTTTTTCAATAATAAAAGTTGGTGAGAATTAAAAAGTACATATATATGTATGCATATGTATGTATACATATGTAAAATACGTTTATATTTTATATATATATTTTTAAAAAGCATAATGCTTCTTAAAGAGACACTTAAAAATTTTGAAGTATGACTTTTATTAGAATTTTTTCAAGAGATCTGTGGCTAACAATTGACCAAATCTGCTTTCTCTTCTTCAGGGGCACACAGCTAGACTACATTTCCCAGTTTTCTTTGCAGTTAGGTATAGTCACATGACTGAATTTTCAGCAGTGGAATGTGAGTAGAAGTGACATATTCTATTTCCAGGTCTGATGTAAAAAATCTCTATGGGTGGCGCTTCCCTGGTGGCGCAGTGGTTGGGAGTCCGCCTGCTGATGCAGGGGACACGGGTTCGTGCCCTGGTCCGGGAAGATCCCACATGCCGCGGAGCGGCTGGGCCTGTGAGCCATGGCCGCTGAGCCTGCGCGTCCAGAGCCTGTGCTCCGCAACGGGAGAGGCCACAACAGTGAGAGGCCCGCGTACCACACACACACACACACACACACACACACACACACACAAATCTCTATGGGTGATCAATCTGCCATGTTCTTTCTCTTTCAGGATTAAGGCAGATAAACATGGTGACTTTGGAAATCAGGAATTGAAGACTGTAGAGATACATGAGGCAAAGAGCCTGAGTCCCTGACCCACTGACTGAAGAAGAGCTACTGGCAGATTAGGAATATCTATTTGAAATTTAAATGCATGAGAATAAACTTTTATCCTATTGAGTCATTGAAAGTTTTAGTTTATTAGAATAGTTAAATGTGCTGTCTCTTGATTTCCAAACAACCTGTGAATATGAATGGCTGCTGCCAACTGCTCTCCTTGATTCTCTGCACCATAGGCATGTTTCTGCTTCATGTCTAATCTCTCTAACCTGCAAAGTGTTAGGTGATGGTGCCTTGCAAGGCACCTTTTCTCATTGTCTCCTCAGAACTTGGAGATATAGAAAGTTCAGGCTTCAGTGAAGTTTAGGACTTTTAGTACATGTATATTATGAATTAAACAAGTTATACTAAATAGGGCTAGCCTGGGTAACTGTGGAGGCTCTCCTGAGTGATAGATGTTACAAGTGAATACCAACTGAATAACAAGTGAATGTATTCTCCTTCCTTTTGCCATGTCCCAAGCCATAAAGAAAAGTTCTGGGTTATTACTATGATTTAAACATGATTTCAAAAATAATTCACTTTTTTCCTTCAGTTTCATCTTGCCTGTAGTCTCTGCCCAAATGCCATCTCTTTTTTATTTCTTTCTTCTCTCCCATCATTGACTTTTCCTTCATGAGGTTGAGAATTTGCTGATAGAGATTGAGTGGGGGCAACAGTTTTCAAGAGTTGGGAGAAACTCCAGCATCCCAGGGTACAAGGATTTTCTAGTACCATGGGCAGGGGTGCACTCTCCCTGCTACAACGCTCATGTCAATGGCCCTTATGGTATGTTCTTAAGGGGCTAGAGAAGTATGGAGTTGACCCTCTTGGTTTTTCCTCAGATATTCTGAAGGAGTCTTTCATTTATAGCCTTGATGCTAGAGGAAGACGTTATTATAAATTCAAAATAACTATCTCTACAAGTTTCATAAATTGAAAATGGCTTCTAAGCTAGAAACTGACTACATTTCAGAAATAATGGAAGGTAATAGAAATATTACTCTCTTAACAAGTCTTTATATTATTCAACTTTACATCTATTGCAAAAATAGCTAAAAACACTAGCTGTTAGCTAGAAGATAGCTTTATGTCACATAAGCTAATGTTAGGACACAATAACAGCAGGAGTAGTCTAATAGATAAGATTTTCTGAGACCTCACTATGTGCTAGGCATCATCTCCAACAATCCTATAAAGTTAGTACTATTATAAACATATAAACAGAATATAATTATCCATCTATCAAGTGTAGAAATGGAGGTACAGAAGGTTAAGTAACATGACCAATGTAAAAAAATCTACCAGGTCTTAAGGAACTAAGGTGCATTAAATATTGTATTATTTCAGATAATCCTGCAAATTGGAGAAGATACCATAAACATGCTCATTGCAATATTTGATCACAACTACTATTTAATTAACCAAGGATTCCCCCCTCACACCAAAAACAAAAAAAACCTATTGAAAGCACGCTGACCACTCAGAGACGGAAGAGATGCACTGTGTTGCAGTACAGCCTCTTGGCTGGCGAAGTCTCTACGAGGGCATATAGTGTCTGTGATGCCGTATAAGCAAGGGAGGAGACTTCTGGATGTGAGAAATCTATTTCTTGCTGTGCCTAGGCCTTTTAACATCAGGATACACATCACCATTCAGAGAGAATTAAGAAAAAATCTACACCTTTAACCATCTATATTTACATATATCCAGGACCTTTTTGGTTCTTGCTTTCTATGCAGATCAACAAAGTTCCTTACAGAAAGCCTATTTTTCTGTAGTCAATCTCCTGACTGATTTTAAAAAAAATTTATTTATTTTTGGCTGCTTTGGGTCTTCATTGCTGAGCGAGGGCTCTAGTTGTGGTGAGCGCGGGCTGCTCTTCATTGCGGTTGTACGCGCTTCTCCTTGTGGTGGCTTCTCTTACTGCGGAGCACGGGCTCTAGGCATGCGGACTCAGTAGTTGTGGCGCACAGGCTTAGTTGCTCCGCCGCATGCGGGATCTTCCCCGACCAGGGATCGAGCCCGTGTCCCCTGCATTCTTATCCACTACGCCACTAGGGAAGTCCTTGACTCTGATTTAATTGGAGATGTTTCTGATACTGGGACCATGCTCACAAAACCATTTCACTGTAGTTCACACTCAGACCTTGATGGAGAGGTCATGTGGTCATCTCTGCAGCCACCAGTGGTCATTTATTTATGTTGCTGGTAATTTTCTACTCATAAAATAACTCACACTTGCATATGATTTTTTTCTGGCATACTTTATATTGTTTATTCATTTTGAGCCTCATTATGAATTTATAGTTGCTCTCCAACTCAATTGGTTCCAATAATTGAACTCAACATTTTCTCACAGTACCACCCCTGTGATCTAGCTGTGACAGTACAGCAACAGAAGACCATCGGATTGAGATTCTTTAGCCATAGACAGCTTTGGAAATATCCTTGTTATTTTGCAGTAACAAAATGTCATAGACTAACCTGGAGACTTTCTGCCCTGAATAGAGTCAGCTATTTTCCAAAGAGTCCTGATTCCTCTTGGGGGAATGACAAAAAAATACATTCACGGCATGAATTCTAATCTACTTCTATCTTACCTAAGGTCAAAACAGCTTTTGACCTTGTTTTAATATGAGGGTTCATTAATCTAATAGTCCTACCTACTCTCTCTCTACTTTCTTCTTTGAGCTAGAATTTCCCTTGCTCTCTCCCTCCCCCACGAAGAAGCAACATGGCACAACAGTTAAGAAAATGTGCTCTGGTGTCTGATTGCCTACACGTATTTTCTGCATCACCATTCTGCGAGATACTCACACTCTCTTGTGCTTCAATTTCCCCCTATATAAAATACCTGATAGGGTTGTTCTCTATGTACATGTAAATCTCTTAGAACAACGCTTGGTTCAAAATGCTAAATAAACATTAGCTATCATTACTTTTGGAACTATACATTTTACACTATCACAGGACTCCATGGATTCAAATTGAAATATTGCCTCAAACTAAAGATATTCACTATATTTTCATGCTTATACCCTTGGCATCCTGGAATTGACTAAAAAATGTGCTGACCTAGATGATCCCCTTTGCCAGCATCACTTTAAAAGAATAACTGTCTAATAAGGTAAAGGAATCCTAAACTGTTTATAAGCTGGCACCCCAACTGCACAGTAAAAAAAAACAAAACACCCTGGATTCTTATAAAAACATTAATAAAAGGGAGAACAATAACAATGTACTCTTTTAGATTTTTATTAAAATTCTATTTTAATTACTTATTTTCTTGGCCATTTAATTATCACTTTTCTTCCACAAAAACTTTACTGTTGAACTCCAAAGGTTTAACAACTTCAAGTAGAACTAGAACCATAATTCATTACTTCTGTAGTTTTTAGAAAGTTATTTATAAATGTCAGGAATACCACAAAATTAATATCAAGACTCATCAGAAACTTTAAAAATCTTCAGTTCAAAAGTTCACGTGGACCAATTTTAGTAGATTCATAAAGTTACAACTTGCTACCTGGATGCCACCATATAAAAAAAACTCTGGAAATACACAAACCAAATTTTCCTTCGTATTATAAAAATTACCTCTATACAATCCTTATGAAGTTGTAATGCACAAGAACCACTGAGTTCCAACTACCTTTCTTAATTTTATCACCACATCGTCTATGCAAATCATATGCCCTGGTCAAATTAGTCTTTTCATTTTTTTCCTACTATACCTATGATTTCCTACCTCTATATGTTTATTCACATAGGTTTCCCACCCAAAATTCCTTCTCCTTTCACTCTTTCTCCTGCAATCTCATGCCCACTTAAAGAGCTGACTCAAATAAATTATTCTCTATAAAGATGGCCCTATTCTTCCCAACTGGAAATGATCTTCCTCTACTATTTTTGGTGCCCTGCATTACTTACCGTTCCCTGTCTATTCTATTTGTTACTTTTCCAATTAGATGTTAAGTTCTTTGGCATCTGTTGGCCACAACAGCTAGTTTGATAAATAATTTATGCTATTCTTGACATTCTAGGTGTTGAATGGGGATGAATATGATTTTCACTTCCTGAGAGTAGTGGCATAAGTAGTGAAAAAGGTTGCATGGACTCAGGGGTCAACATCCAGTTCCAGTTCCTCTGTGTTACTTTGAAAAAAATCACCCTGTCTGACATCAGTGTTCTTAGCTCTAAAAGGAATGGGATGCACTAGGTAAACTTTTAAGGCTCTTCTTGCTCTAAGATTGCTTTACTTGGTAATTACTTCCTCTTCCTTTTTACAAATGAAAGTGCATGTTGATTGCTTATCCATAACCATTTTAAATTTGAAAAATATTTTACATTTAGCACTTTACATTTGACAGGAAATTATTGTTAGAAACTGAGAACTACACTAAAGAGGTATGTTTAAAAATAGAAGTATCAGAAGAATTTCATTTTACTGTCATCTGTTCCAAAGACCTCAAAGATGCTGGTTTAGAAAGGAATCAAACATTTAAAATATATATTAAATACCTCTAGCTTAAGTTTGTTGACTTTGAAATTTGACTGGAGAAAGAAGTATTCATCTAGCCCACTAATTTAAAGAAATATAAAATATTCTTTTGATATTTTCTCAAAATTTGTCAGATGTGTCTTCAAAAAGAAAGATTAAATTTAATTTCTGGTAGACTATTATTCACCTTTATTCCTTTTCCAATTGGAATATATTTTAATTCATGTGTTCAAAAAATCAAGCAAGGAGATATAAAATTATGTTGATTTTTAAATAACATCTTAAGATTTTGCTACATTTGAATTGCCTACTTTCATCCAAATTTAATTCTAAATCAGAGAAGTCATCTTAATTGCAATTAAATAGAATCTTAGGTCTTAATGAATATAACATTGAAGGTATGTTACCCAAATCACCTCAATTTCACAGAAATTAACATTTCAATGCATTTTGCCCTGAACTGAAAATATCTTTGAAGAAACAATTATTCATGAAATAAAACATCTGGTGGAGTTGAATCAGAGACTGTGGAAACAGACAGCTTTATAAGCAACAGTTCTGGCAAGCCGTTTTGATGAAACACTAGACTAAAATTAAGATTTTTAATATTCCAGAGAGTTTTTTTTTTTTTTTTTTTTTTTTTGCGGTATGCGGGCCTCTCACTGTTGTGGCCTCTCCCGTTGCGGAGCACAGACTCCGGACGCGCAGGCTCAGCGGCCGTGGCGCACGGGCCCAGCCGCTCCACGGCATGTGGGATCCTCCCGGACTGCGGCGCGAACCCGTGTGCCCTGCATTGGCAGGCGGACTCTCAACCACTGCGCCATCAGGGAAGCCAAGGAGGTTTTATTTTCTATTAAGCGTAAAGTTTGCTTCATTAATTTGCATGAAAAGACCCTTCTCGGGGACTTCCCTGGTGGTCCAATGGTAAAGAATCCACCTTCCAGCGCAGGGAACGCAGGTTTGATCCCTGGTCAGGGAACTAAGATCCCACATGCTGCAGGGTAGCTAAGCCTGCGCGCCACAACTTTTGAGCTCACGCGCCTCAATGAGAGAGCCCGTGTGCTGCAAACTACAGAGCCAACACACTCTGGACCCCTCGCACCACAATTAGAGAGCCCACGCGCCCTGGAGCCCTCATGCCACAACTAGAGAGAGAAAACCTGTATGCCACTAGAGAGAAGCCCGCGCTACAACGAAAGAACCGGCACGCCTCAACGAAGACCCCGCGTGCTGCAACTAAGACCTGATGCAGCCAAAAAAAAAAAAACCAAAAAAACAGACCCTTCTCAAAAACTGGTAACGGTGTGTACAGCTCCACCCCGCCCTGCTACCCATAACTGGAGAGACTTTACAGCTCCTTAGATTTTAGTTTGATGAGGACAGATTGTCTTTAACTCATTTGGTCCGAGGAATTCTTGGTGATGTCAAACACTCCAATCTAGTTTGCTATTAAAACTACTTTCAGGTTTTATGTTAAAGGTTTTCTCAACCCTGGCATTCATTATTGACATTTTGGTCTGGATGGTTCTTTGTTGTAGGAATTGTTCTGTGTATTATTGTAGGCTGTTTAGCAGCATCCCTGGTCTCTACCCACTAGATGCCAGTAGCACACATACCCTCTGCCACTCAGTGTGACAGACAAAAATGTCTCCAGATATTGTTAGTCCCCTGGAGGGTAGGGGGAAAATGGACCTCCAGTTGAGAAACATCATTTTAAAGGATTATATTAATGCTAACTCTAAAGCCACCCTCCCATCCCCGCACCCCCAATTTGAAGCCCTGTTTCTACACTTACTAGTAATGTGGCCTAGAGCAGGTTTATTAACCTCTCTGAGCCTCAGTGTCTTCATCTGTAAAATAAGGATAATAATTAGCTACCTCATAAGGCCATTGTGAGGATTAAATGAGATGATGCACAAGAACCACTCAGAAGAGTGCCTGGAACAGTAAGCCCTTAGCCAGCATTGGAAATTATTTTTATTATAATCCCCATAGCCTTTGAATAAAACTTTAATTTTCACAGCAGTGAAAGATTTAAAGGTTTTCTTACCAATTTTCTGAGAGTTATATAATTGATACTAGTTAATGGGTATTTTTCCTTTTTAATTCCAGTTAAAATAATTACAGAGACAATTTCTTCAACTAATTTTCAAGAAGGGAACATGTGCCATAAGCCTCCCTAGGATTATGTATTGCCCCATCCTAGGGAGAATCCAGAACATGTTCAAAGGAAAGCATTTTGTAATTTTTTCCTTTCAAATCACAGGCTTACTTAACAAGGTCTAGTTGAACCAAACTTTTACTTTAATAGTAATTGATGCAAATGCTAATAAGCTCAACACCTCTAGATTTCAGAACACAGCAGTAACTGAGGCTGCACTGAAAATCTCAGCAGGCCCTGCTCTTATGCTCTCCGTAAACCTGAGGGCTACACTAGAAGAGGGTATGATTAAAACCAGTTCTCAATAACACCACAGGCACCCTCGTGTTTGGAAATGGCAACTGAATCTTTTCCTTAAATTAAACAGTCACTTGACACCTTATCAAAATAAACACAGGTTGGGTTTATTTAAAAAAAATATGGTGCTGAGATTTTAAGGAAATAGATCTCAAATCATCTCCCTTGACAGCATTTTAAATTGCGTTAAAATACAGATACTTAGCCCCTACTCCCTGACATTTCGATCCAGTCATATCTGAAGTATAGCTCTGAAATCAGATTTTTCTAAAGCTTTCCAGGTGATTTTCAGATTTTCAAACAGATTTGGAAGATACTACCTAAAGAAACAGAGGAATACCTATGAAGCTTAAGTAAATTTCTGCAAATAAAATAAAATTACCCTGATGACTCTGATCATAAAATGCATGATTAATTTATTCATTTACTCATTCTACATATACTCATTGAGAGCCTACTACATGGCAGGAACTGAGTTAGCCACAGGCAAGGTGAATAACAAGTGAACAAAATAGATCTGGACCCTGCCTTCATAAAGATTATCATTGACCAAGATGGCCTTAACAGTCCCTCAGCTTGACTAAGCTCTAGACAGATTTCTTCCTGACTTTAGGCCCCTGACCTCCCTTTTCTTAGAGCCTTTACTTCACAAAATTTGCAATTGTAAATTACTTTTCTGCCCCTTTGAGATGTCAATCTTCTAAAATCTTGGAATGTCTTTCTCAAACTGGGAGCCATCCCTTTGAAATATAATCATCAAGAAAGATAGGGCCCCTCTCTCCAGTTTCTGTGGGAGGATAGAAGCCTAATTTGTTGGATAAATGCCAATTAGCAAACACAGATGGCCTGATCACATTGACCAACCTCCTTCCTAATGTCCTCCAGTTCTTTTGCATGAGCTCACCACAGTACTTAAATATCCTACTACCTTTTATTTCAGTGGAATTGAGTTCAATATCTGTCCTCCATATCATTAGTCTTGACTCCTTCTGCAATTGTCCTGAATAAAGTATTTCTTGCCTGTTTTTTCTTTGATGTTTATGTCATCGATTTTGATCTTTACTGTTCATAAAAATCACCTGAGTTTGCTAATCCAGTAAGCCTGGGTATGATCAAGGAATCTGCACTCATAAGCACCTGCATGATATGAGCAGGACAGAGAAAGAACAGACATTGAAATCCATTGGTGCCCATTGTCTCACCATACATAACATTAAGGACTGGATCATCACAGGCAAAGTCACAAGACCTAGAAGCCAGCTGCAAGGGTTCACAAAGGCCAAATCTTAGACATTTTGACCATTGAAATAATTAAGTATAGTAATTATTTCAGAAACATTGTACAAAATGGAAACCCATGGGCACATACTGATTATAAATAAATGAGTAAGTAATTGTGGAGAAAGGAAGGCTCTTGATTACCGAAGAAGGCTGAGTGATGATTGATCGATGTTAGAGAGGGCTGGAGTTTAAAAATCAACCTTTTGCAACTATGACAGTAAAGATTAGTTCATGTAAGAATCACCAATGAGTGATAAATCAAGGGGGAAATTTTTGATGCAGAGCAGGATATATGCATGGTTGAAGAGTATCTCTCGACAGAGTGCTTGTTAATTGCAAGAGAAAAAATAGTAACTACATGATTGTGTAACTGGACGGTACCTTGCCCAGGTGATTAAAGTTAACATCAACAATGAAAGGCAGATGGACATCATGTGCCACTATATGTGATACCCTGAAAAGGACATAATATAAATATTATGCAAATAATTTTAAGAATAATCTAATCATGAGGAGACATTAGAGAAACTCCAAATGACGATCTTTCTATTAAGAAGGAAAGGGGGGAAGGATGTATGTATTCTTCAAAAATGTCAATGTCATAAAAGATAAAGAAAGGCCGAGAAATTATTCCAGACTAAAGGAGACTCAAGAAGTCTGAAAATTAAATGGACTGTGTGATTCTAGACTGGATCTTGTACTGAAGAAAAAACGCTACATAGGCCTTTGTTCCATCTGTTGATAAAATTGCAATATGGTTGATAGACCCCTTAGAGTTAAAAATTATATAATGATTATGTAAGAGAATATCCCAATTCTTAGGACATACACATTGAAACACGGAGGGGTAAAGGGTCATATTGTATATAATGTATGCCCATGTGGTTCAGAAAAAATATAGGTAGACGGCAAATAATAAACGTAAAGCAAATGGGGCAAAATATTAACAATGGTGAATCTGTGTAAAGCAGATACAAACATTCTTCGTACTATTCTTGTAATGTTCTTGCATGTTCAAAGTTCTTTCCAAATAAAAAGTTTAACATATGCCATTAAAAGTGCATGTTTATACAACGAGGAAACCAATAATTCCATAAAGCAAGCCATTGCATGGCCTTTACACAGCTGCAACTAAATATTATGCCCTTAGCCTCTACAGAGGCTTAAGAGGATGGTTTTTGAATATTATTTATTCTGTTGTTTAATGTAAGAAGAAAGCAACCCATTTATACATTTCTGTGTGACTGCAGACCAAGGGAAGAGCTTGGTTAGGGAAAAGCTTTACTAAAGAAAAAAACTAATAAAATTGTTAATTTCGTTTATTTCAACATGGAGCGCCACTAGCCCTTTGGTTTTCTTCTTTGCCTTGACAATTTAGAGCCAATTTTGTTATATTGCAATAACTCTCTTTCAGCCTAGGTTGGCTGGTACAAGAGACAGCACCTTTCTTCAAAGTTCTACCTCCTTCCTTATTATTTACCTGTTTAAGGTCTATGTTGTTGACCTGAAACAAATAGCCTGCCAGGTATTTCACCAGCAAAGATGGGTTTATTTGGATCATCAGAGAACTGCAATTCAGGGTCTGCAATCATGGTGAGCTGCATGCAAGTCCCCACCCAGCAAAGGAAGGAGAACACTTTAATAGAGAGGAAAAGGAAGTTAGGAGGGCTATAGTAAACAGAGTCCATGACCTTTCATTGGCTGAGTCCTTGTCAAGAAAGAAGAGGAGTCTTTCTTTTTCCTGTTGGGCTCTACTATCATCGCAGGGCATGGAAGCTCCCCTTTCTGGTCTCCTGGCTCTGTTTAACTGAGATTTCTGTTTATTCACTTTACAATATTAATGGGCTTCAATTTTGGGGGTGGTATTTCGGGAGTTAAATGATAAACTGCATCACAGTGTTGAAAATGTTGCATTATAAATCAATAGATAAATGGAAATGCTATACTGAAGCAAAAAATGGACTAGGCCTGTCCTCTAGAATTCAGAGGCAACTTTCAGATTTTGATCGAATGCCACAATCTGGGGGACCTCCTGACAAGTATATCTCAAACAGAAATGCCCTTCCCACTATATCCCCCAACTATGGTCACTCTCTATCAATTTACCCTGTTTCATCTATCTGCTTTGCATTTAGTGCCAACTTTTTATATGTATTTGTGTGTATTGTTTGTCTTCTTCTTCTAAAACATAAATTCTATGGGAGCAAAAGCTTTGCCTATATTTTTGTTTACTGCTAAAACAATGTTTAGCAAATGAATGAATGAAAGAGAGCATGTCCCCATAAATTCATTCCCTGGCTCTTTACTTAAGAGCCAAGGTAAAGTTTTCCATTATATCACAATCTTTACTTCTGTAACAAGATATAAATATTCAATATACATACACACACACACACATATATATCTGTATATGTATATCTGTATATGCATATTTCAGTCTTTGATGATTTACAAGGCAGATACTGCCCACCTCATTACCCTCACCAGCAGCAAAGGAATGGAGACTAAGGAATTGTGTGTGTGTATTATTATACCTTTTTACTTATTTTATTTAAAAGTTCCCCAGGCCTTAAGAAGGGAGAAAACATCTGATTCTAGGTATTTGTTTAAAGTGCCTTTGTGTGTGTGTGTGTATGTGTGTGTGTTGTGTGTGACTAGTGAAACTGGACAGTGGAGGGATGCTGGAAAGAATAGGATAAGAAGGAAGGAAGAAGTCTCAAAGTTACAAGTGTGAACAGAGTGTGAGGCTGTTGTCTCAGAAGTGCTGGGCAGAAGCATCTAGAGAAGGAAGGATGTAGAAGCCATCAAAGGCCACATTGGCCAGATGTGCTCACCAGCTAAGGACCCAGTTGGCTTACTGCCCAAGGCACCTGGGAGGGGAGCAAAGAAAACTCAGAAAGGGAGAGGGACAGGAGGCCCCAAAGTCAATTAGTTTGCATTGAGATGAGATTGTCTATCAAAGGACTTTAGATTTTACCCTTCTAGGGAGTCACTGAAGAGTTTTAAGCAAAGGACTGACACAATTGTGTCAAGTAAAAAAGTCATCTGGTGGTGATGGATACGTATATTAGTTTGAAGGTATACGTTTATCAAAATATCAAGTTGTATATCTTAATCATATACAATTTTTATTTTTTAATTATACCTCAATAAAGCTAGGGGGAAAAAGCACTCTGGTGGCAAGATGGAGAATAGTTTGGAGAGAAGGAAGGCCAGAGGCAGGGAAATCAGAGCTATTGATAAAAAACTGGCAGTGGCAGCCCTTTCCCTTTTCTACAGACATGATTGAATTTTCTGAATCAAAAAAAAAAAAAAAACTATAGCAAAGATAACCAAATGTAGATTTTCCTCTAAATGAAATAACACATATATGTTTTAAAAAATTAATGTTTTTAGATCTCTGTAAGTGTTGGGCCTATTTAGAAATCTTTTTTTGTTTCTATCCATGGATCATTAAAATGGTTGACTTTTATTTTAAATTTATTAATGTATATGATATTAATCTCTTTGACCAAACTATAAATTTGTTTTTAGAACCTTTGCCATTTCAATTGATGGCATGATGAAATGATGAAATATCAGGCTGTAACTGTTATTTTCTTCTGAAGAGTTAATCTATTTCATTATTTGCTCTGACGTAGTGGATCCAGAGCTATAATATTTCATAGTTCTGTTGATGGTGACAACCACATTCATTATAAGCAGCCTATTAATTCTACAATGCTTCCTTCAGCTCAAGGATCAGTAAGTTCATCAGACACCCATCTTCTGGAAATCTGCAGGGTGTAGAAAGGGGCTGTGGTACGTAAGAGCACAGATGTATCAGTTGAAAATTTGACTATTTTTGTAATAGAATTCACTGGTAAGACCTTTGAGCAAGCAAACAGAACTGGCACACACTGCCTGGTATATTATTGGTCAGTGACAAAGTATAAACCAACTACAAAATCTAGGCACGATGTGAGGGGATGAGGGAGACTTTCCAAAAGGTATCATGAACCAATTCCAAAGGTCATTTTAGACATCTGATTGGACAAGGCATGACAATGATCTCAGGAGGCCGACTCTCATCTGTATTTGGAGCTTTTACTGCTTTCTCTCTAAAAGTAAAATAAAAAGTCAGTACAACTAAGCTATCAAGTTTAATTATGGCAAATGGGGAGCAACTGCAGGGTTAAATACCATCCAAATAACCCTTTCCAGACTTTTCTTCACCAATCATGAATATTAAGCACCTCTTGCTTTTTTCTGCCCTTTCTATGTAAGTTTAACACTCACATTTCATTTAACATGTCTATGTCTTACATGTTTCTTAGGTTATTAACTTTTTTGTCCATGTATATCTAACTCGCCTTATGAGTTTTCCTGTCTTTATAAGTACTACCTTATTTATTAATTGTGCTCAGCATATCTCATGAGTTTCATCTAGCCCATTTGTTTTTCTTATCCTCTATGTCAGAACTGAAGTTCTTAAATAATGCAGCAAACTTGCACTGTAGTAGTTACGCAAAATGAGACTTGTATCATGTTATTATAATTATTAACTGAGTCATGTAAGCAGTGATTAATAAATTTAAGCAGTTTAGATAATTAACCAAAAAAAAAAAAAGGAGAATTGTAGGATTCCACTCCCCCCCATACTCTTTAAACAAGATTTAAAAAATATTTGCTTCTATGTAATTTCTCTTACCTAACATGAAGGTAACCCTATTATTGTTTTTTCATCTAGTTCTCTAATTTTGCTTTAGTTGGAACTAAGTTAGCTTGAGTAACAGTAAATACTCAAAACAACAACAGCTTAAAAAATTAGTTTATTTCTCTGTCATGTGTGTGAAAGAAGTTTTCCAGCTGAGCAAGAACAAGGAAAGAAAAAAAGAAAGGCAAAACCAAACTGAAAAGTTAAACACGAGATGTTTATTTATAGGCATCAGCTAGAACTTAAGTCATATGACCATACTTAAATCAAAGGATGCTGGAAATTGTCTTTTTTTCCCCATTGGCCATGAGTCTAGTTAAAAATCAGCATTTAGGGAAAAAGGAGATAACACATATTGGAAGAAGAGTATCAGGCTCTGTCACAAAAGTCTGAACAGAACCAAAATTTCCACAAAAGTGTAAAAATGTGATAGACCTGTAAATAGGACAAATGTCCTGCCACCTTGTGGGAATACCATCATTTTCTTTCCAATCTAAAGCCTGATGTAAATCCAAATCCATATTATTACAGCTCTCCCTAAAATGTGCATAATTATGATCAAGTTAGCATATGATTAAACATTTTCCTGTAAGACTTTAGATTCAAAATAACCAATAATTATCTTGTGCAGCATACTTAGCAAATACATCTTGTTACCATAATAATGTCAAGATCATATTAAACCAAATATAAAACTTTGGAAACAAAAATGAACCTAACTCCCCCTCAACAGGTGCATGCTTTTCTCCTCTCATCACCCTTTTCTATTTGCTTGGGTTGTTTTTCCCCTGAACTTTACATTTTCAGAAAAGTAAACTACTCATCTGCCCTTCAATATGGATAATTTGTTAAAAGCTAGAACTTTATACATTTCTCTTCCAATCACTGGCTCTAGTCAATTTGAGGTGGATGATCTCTAGATTTCCTTTGAGATCAAAGGAAATCTTTGGTAAGGAATGACCTACTTTGAGTAGGTCAAAGTAGGCCTTTGAGTTGGTGTCCACGTTAAATTTTCATTCATTGAAGTTCTCCAACCAATAAACCTGGCACTTTCCAACCTCTCAATAGATGATATCTGCCCTACCTGCTTTGGGAGAAAAGACTTAAGGTGGCTGGGCAAGGGGGCTGTACTGCTGTCTCTATTGTATCCTATAACGCCTGAAGTCTTACAGGAAGGGAACTAATATTTATTGAAACAATTACTCATTGCTGAACACCAGAAATTGAAGGTTTATTCAATATACTTTAGTGGAATTGTATTGCTTTCTTAAATAATCATACACAAAAATTTCTTGTTAATCATATTCTTGGATATTTTATGTCTAGCTTTCACTGAGGTCTTTTTTTTCCATTATATTTTCAAGTTGATTTTTCTAGGAATATAAGACAGCTATTGACTTTTATATATTAATTTTGTAGCTAGCTACCACATATATTTTCTTACTGTTTTAAATAAGTTTTTCACTTAATTCTCTTGGGTTGTTCAAATGTACAATGGTATGATCTATTCCTTATATTTTATTCTCCTACCTATTTCTTTTTAGAGGTTTACCGCTAACCACCATGAAGAATGACAGTCCCTGGTTTATAACTTGACTCCTTCTGAGATGTTAGAAGCTTTACACCTATTCACTAAATTAAGTCCCAAAGCTACTTATAATGTGGGTATAATCCATGTTTCACAAAGGGAAATTACCTAAGGTCACAAAAGTAAATAAGGGAAATAAATATTTTTTGAACCCAGATTTGTTCTCACATTTCATGTATTTTCTATGATTTCACAGAATGAACCCAAAAGGAGAAAATATAAGATTCAGTAAAAAAGTAGGATCTATTCTCCAGCTAATGCTGGAGATTTTCATCACAGGAAAATCATAAATCAGAAAAGTACCTATTCCAGTTATGTACTGCTATGTAATACATAACCCAACCTCAAGAGTGTAAAACTATATACATTTTATTATACTCATGGATTCTATAGGGCAGATATTTGGACAAAGCACAGTGAGCATAGTTTGACTCTCTACAGGGCACCACACAGCATGCCACGTTCTGCTAACAGAACTGTTAGGTACAGGTAATGTTGTAGTTTTGGCTATATGGGTGACAAGATGAGGCTACATAGAGAGGGAGACAATAGAATTTGGAGGATCTTGCCTGGCAGGCCAGGAACTTTGGATGATTATCTGTAGACAGGCTTTAAAGGAACAATGACCAAATTTGCATTTCAGTTTATTCTAACAGCATTTTGAAAGCTATATTGGAGGTGACTGAGGCAGGAAGCAGGGGATATGTTAAGGAGAAATGATGAATGTTTTTACTGGGGCAATAGCAGTGAGAACTGCTGTGATTTGCCGGTGGATTATATAAGGAAGTTTGGGATAGCGGTTGAGTTTAGGAGGAGAACTGCTGTGATTTGCCGGTGGATTATATAAGCAAGTTTGGGATAGGGGTTGAGTTTAGGAGGATTCCAGGCAGAACTGGATATCCCAGCAGATGGTCAGGCTGTGCAGGAGGCCAGAATGACATGGCGGAATAGCAGAATGACATGGAGGGAAAGAAGGATGATGGATTTCATCTGGAAATATTAAATTTGACTTGTCTGTGGGAAATTTCCCCATATTACTTCAAGAGGAATTGTCAGGTAGGTAGCTGTCAGTCTGTGCTACAGTCTGAGGAATCAGCATATAGATGGAAACTGAAGCCAAGGGTGTGAATGAGATTGTATGGGAAGGTTTTCAGAAATAATAATTTAAAAAGAAATAAGGACAATCACTGGAAAGTACCAATAATTCCATCCAAAGCTGAGTAGGAAGATCAGAGAGCTAGAGGAAAAACTAAGAGAAAGTGGATCTGTAAAGTAATTGAAGGAGAATGTCAAGGAGTTTTTGCTCCATAGGTTCATTTGAACTCTGTGACTGAAACAAAGATATTCTCTCTCTAATGCCAAGGATTGGGCTCCTTAAATCATCAACAGGAGAAATTTTTAGTTACAGCAAAGAAAGCTGTAGTGGTTCTTGCTTTTGTCTGCCCATATCTTTTTTTTTTTTTTTCTGACAATCCCTCCACCTGCCTGGTTTCCTGGGTGGAAGGCCAATCATTGGAATCCATCTTGCTGGTCATAGTGATTGGTTCACAGTATATGCGTGGGAGGAGCCACACTGTTTTCCCTTCCTTTTCTTTCTTTCTTTTTTTTTTTTTTTTGCCTCCTCCTCTCTGCTTTCTGGAGTTGTATCCTATTGCTTGCATCAAGAGCTGATATTGGCTGGTTTTAACAGCTGGCATTTTTTTTTTTTTTTTTTTTTTTTTTTTAGCTGGCATTTTTTATATGGTGTCTGTTCCAACTGGCCAATTGTTAAATATACTGAATATGATCCCTGTTGCCACCAAAACATGTTAACTGATTCAGATGTTTAGAATAACTGAAGAACAGAGTTTGATCTGAAAGGGAGCTGTAAAGTACATGAAACAGGCAACCTGTAAATTATGACCCAATTATTTTCAGGAAATATCAATCTAAAGTGAGGCTTTGTAAGTTGAAGTACACTTACAATTTTCAGGGCTTTTGCATCAGAAGGACAAATGAGTGAGCATGCTAAGGATGCTGGCCAGGAAGTTGTTGAAATGATGTACCAGGAAGGAAGTAGAGTCAGAAAGGGGATCACTGATTTGGAAAGAAAGGTGGAGTCAAGAGACTTGAGGTCTCTATAGGGCCAGAGTGGAAATAAGGGGGCTGGACACACTGAAGGATGAGAACTTATGGTCTGAGAATGAGGGACTGGAGTGCTGTTATTGAATATGCATAGCCATCCTGGCTGGGGACAAGTTCTAGGGTGTGAGTAAGGAATGAGGTAGTGAAAGGGAGCGAGGTGGAAACTCAGTCTAGTATGTTGAGGAACAGGATAGGACTTTGGATGCATCTGCTAAATGGATGCTTGACATCTGTTAGGATTTCATGAGGACAAAATATAAACGAAGCAAATGTGTGTGAGTTAAGACATATACATCACTACTGTTGCATTCTGTCTCACCATATCTTTACAGATTAGATCTCAAGCTGTTTAAGAATATTTCCTTGACTCCTAGCTTTCCTAATGATGGGTCTAACAGCCTAAATGTCTCCCTCACTTCATATCATTAAGGTTATATTTAAAGCATGTGCTATGGGAAAAATATAATATGAATCTTGATAGTCAGATATTTTATAGGTGAACATGCTTTTTCAAGACTGAAATTCAGTGTTTCTGAATTTGTAACAATATTCTCTCCACAACAAGGGTGAGTAGAACACCTTGATCAATTTTTTCTTGGATATATATTTTCCCATTTTTCTAGTCTCACTTGAAATCATTTTCCATAGTTTATGGAATAACAGTCTAAGTATTTATAAGTCATGGAGATAGTCATTTTGCTTTGAGATATAATTACAAACCAACATGTAGAAGTGCTAAAGCAGAATTTTTTCTAATTTAAATAATAACACTAGTATTTATTTCAGATATTCAAATATTGTCTTAAAAAGAGGAGGCAATTACAGTTGTAGGTGAAAGACTAGGAGTATTTATACCAAACAGAAATGTGGTAATTCAGAGAAAATGGGTAAATGCCCATAGTAAACCAAGCATGCTGATACAATGTTTAAGACTGACCAAAGAAAACCTCAAAATGTTTGAGCCCTCATCTTAATGCTCCTTTTTGTGTGTGTGTCAGGGGGCAGCTCAGCTGGGTGCTCTGTGATGACCTAGATGGCTCGGATGGGGGGTTGGGAGGGAGGTCCAAGAGGGAGGGGGTATAGGTATACATATAGCTGATCCACTTCATTGCCCAGCAGAAACTAACACAACATTGTAAAGCAATTATACTCCAATAAAAAATAAAATAAAAAAAACAAAAGAAACCAAACAAACAAAAATTAATGCTCCTTTTAATGAAGGCAGTTTGACACAAAGTCCATAGCTTCCCTTATGTATTAAAAAACTCTCAAGAGACCATATACTTTCATGCTCCTGTTTTAAGATTCAACAACACTTTACAATTTTTTCTCAAAATATTCCTAGGAAGAAATTCCCAAATATTTATCAAGTATTTTTTCATTGTCCCATAACAAATCTTTCTCAGATTCTAATTCAAAGTTTTTTAGTGAAATTAAAGGATATGGAAGGAGTTACATGGATTTAGTGCTCACAACAGGAGTAGTTTCTTTAAAATCTGAATAATTCATGATACCAATTCAATAAACCAAGTGAAAATGATCACCTTGCTTTCTGGGCCCTAAAAAGACAGCAGGTGGAATCACTTATCTGAGTCACTGATGGGCTAGGTGAAGAAGATGGAAAAGGCCTGAGGCAGATATTTAAGGGGCAAAAGCACTATACAACCATAGGGATATGTCTGAATAATCTATTCTCCTTCTTGGAATGGCCCTTCTTTCTCTTCTCCATGATCTTTTAGCACAAATGTCTTTTCTCTGTGGAGTGTTCATTCATCCACTTCCCCAGACAGAGGTCATCCCTTTGCACACAGCTCTTCATAGATATGCATATGTAACCCATTGTACCGTAATAACTTATTGAATGTCTCTCAGGCCATAGCGAGGTTCCTCAGGAGTCCTTCGTGTCTGGTTCAGTGCCAGAAATGTTAGATTCATTATAAAAGACTTATTATCATTAGAATGGTTACTTCATTCAACACATTAAAACAGTCAAGGCACCATACTTTCCTCAAGTGGCAAAAGGATGTGGTTCCAACTTGATGTTAAAGAAATTAGATCTCTTCACCTTAATGTCTTTTAACCCACCTGTCAGAATTATAAGGCAAGGGTGGGAGTGGTCAGCTAAGTCAGCTACTTGAGATTCTGGACTTCCTGAGATCACAGGGAGAGAGATATGAATAGGCTGAAGACGTATAATATCGACCAACTTTTATGAAGAAATGATAATCTGGGAAGCATCTGACATTTTCCTGAGGTCAGAGATCAACCCAGCTGTATGTATTATGGTGTTTTCAATCCAAATTAGTGTTGTCAACATTAAAAAAAAAAATGCTTTTGTGGGTGGAAGATTCTCATGAAATAATCCAAGAAGTAACAGCAGGGGAAGGGAGACAGCCTGGCGAAGTCAGGACAAGTCGCGGGTGTTAGTTTTAGTTAGATTCCCTATCAGCTTGGGCACTTCCCAGATGTGTGGATTTGAGTGCATGATTTAGCCTTCTCTGATTTAACCTCAGCACCTTTAAAATAGCAAAAGTATGTGGCTCATTGTTCTGTTTTGATAATTAAATGAGACTGAGTATATAAAGCATATAAAAAAGGGTAGGTATCAATAAATTTTAGCCTTCTTATTTTATCTGAAATCTAACCAATATTTATTCCATAGTTGAATAGCTCTTGAACTTTAGTGTGCATAAGAATAGGCTTGAATTCTTATTAAATTGCATATTTTTGAGCATCACTACAAGAAATTTTGATCTAGTTGGTCTATGAGGCCCAGAAATCTTTTAAACAAGTCTTTCAGGTGATTCTGATATAAGTGCATTTAAAAGACCACACTTTAAGCAAAATACCACCAAGAACCATTTAGGTAGAATGGTAGATGTGTAGTATATGGTACAATGCATTTATAATTTTATGTAGGCTAGAGTTCAGTGATGATAAGTCTATAAGAAAGGGAAAAAGTATGGGTCTAGTTGGTTTCAAAACAATAGACAATTTTTTCAAGATTCTAAAGGAAAGGACACTGTCAATTTTACTGTGAGAAATGTTACCTGCCCATCCCCCCTCTCCCTGCACCCCTCAGCTATCCTGTTATCTAAACACAGCAGCACCATCCAGTCAAGGAATGATTGTGAACCCATTGAAATTTGTGGTCATACTGACAAAGATGGTCTCCCTGAACAACTTCATTCAGGCTTCTCTGAACTCTCTTCTGAACTAGGCTGGAACTTACACATGTCCCACCCCTCCCTGTCCCACTGCTGGGCCTGCACAGCCCAGATGTAGCAAGAATCCTGCCAAGTCAGTTTAGAGAGAATCTCACCACCCTTGATATTTAATCACCCTGGCCTGCCTTTAGCAAGAATCCTATTAGGTCAGTTTAGCAAGAGTTTCCCCACCCTTGATATCTCCTCTTAGTACTTTTCCATCCACTGACCCCTCATTCTGCTCCTTGGCTCTAAATCCCCATGTGTCCTTGTAGCATTTGGAATTGAGCCCAGTTCTATACTGAGGTCTCTTTTCTCCTAATCTGTTTTTACTGCTTTAACTACTGTCTAGCTGTGATTCTCTTTAACCATATATAAATGTTAAGTCTATTTTTGTACCCAGAGTGCTGCTCACCACAGTACCTACTGTACTTAACACATGTGCACATTTTTATAAGTAACACAGAGAATGTGCCTTCTCCAGGCATTTGAAACACCTCACAACACTTTATATTCGGAAACTGCTTCCCCCACTTTCTCAGTGCTTCTACAACTTCACTTACTTTAAATGGCAAGAATTAAGTTTTCCTAGAAGTCTTTTTTCTTTCTGATACCTCTCCTTTCCCTATTTTCCCCACCTCCAAGCTCCTGGCAAACACTTTTCCACTCTGTGTTCCTATGAGTTTGACTTCTAAAAGTTTTTTTAGATTCCAAAAATAAATGATACCATGCAGTATTTTATCTTTCTCTGTCTGATTTATTTCACTTAGCATAATCCCCTCAAGATTGTCACAAATGGCAGGATATTTTTTCATGGCTGGATAATGTTCCACTGTGTATATATATCTCACAACCTCTATATTTAGTCATCCACTTGTGGACACATAGGTTGTTTCCATCTCTTGGCTATTGTGAATAATGTTGCAACAAATATGGGGGGTGTATATGTCTCTTGATATACCCAGAAGTCGAATTTTTGGATCATATGGTAGTTCTATTTTTAATTTTTTGAGGAACCTCCATACTGTTTTTCATAGCTGTACCAATTTACATTCCTACTAGGCCTCCCTTTTCTCCACAGCCTTGCCAATACTTATTGTCTCTTGTGTTTTTGATGATAGTCATTCTAACAGATGTGAGGTAATATCTCATAGTTTTGATCTGCATTTCCCTGATGATTAGGGATGTTGAGCACCTTTTCCTGTACCTACTGACCATATGTAAGTTTTCTTTGGAAAAATGTCTAATCAGAGCCTTTGGCCATTTTTTTAATTGGATTTTTTTTCTATTGAGTTGTATGAGTTCTTTATATATTTGGGGTATTAACCCAAATTATCAGATATATGATTTGCAAATATTTCTCCCATTCCAAAGGTTGCCTTTTCATTCTGTTGATGGTGTCCTTTGCTGTACGGAAGCTTTTTAGTTTGATGTAGTCTCACTTGTTTATTTTTGCTCTTGTTGCCTATGCTCTTTTTGTCAAATCCAATAAATCATTGCCAAGATTAATATCAAGGATCTTACCCTCTGTTTTCTTCTAGGATTTTTATGGTTTCAGTTCTTATGTTCAAATCTTTAATCCATTTTTAGTTGATTTCTGTGTATGGTGTAAGGTAGACATCCAGTTTCATTCTTTTGCATGAGGTTTTCCAGTTTTCCCAGCATCATTTATTGAAGAGACCATCCTTTACTCAGTATATTCTTGGCTCCTTTGTTGTAAATCAATTGATCATATAAGCATGGGTTTATTTCTGGGCTCTCTGTTCCATTCAATTGATCTATGTCTGTTTTTATGCCAATATCATAATACTGTGATTACTGTAGCTTTGTAATATAGTTTGATAGGAATCTTTGTGGAACAGTTGCCTAAGTACCATCATAATTTCTAAAAAAATATCTGACAGTCCTTTCCTTGGTCTATTCTTTACATCAAGACTGTTTGATTGGCAAATGATAGAGTATCAAGTTCAATGCCAAAGAGAAATGTATTGATTCACAAAGCTTAAAAATACCTGGCTAAGGTTAGCTTCAGACAGGGTTTTATCTAAGAGTTCAAAAGATGAGGGTCATCCTTCAGTTTCTCATTATCTTTTGGCTCTGCTTTGTACTGTGTTATTTTTATACTTTGGCTCTGCATGATGGCTCCTTTAAGCTCTAGGCTCATATTATTGTGACTATTGGCAATCCCAGTGCAGAAAAGAGAGTATCTTTTTTCGGTAACCCCTCAAACAAGTCCAAGGATTTACCATATCAGACAATTCTGAATTACTTACTCATCAATGTAAGGGATACAATACTTCACTTGATCAGGCCTAGGATACGTGTTTTACTCCAAATCTGAAATATATAGATGAAGAATGGGTAGAAATGGTTTTCTTAAGAAATTGCAAGGTACCATTATTAGAAGAGGAAATGGATATCAGGTGATAAAAAAACCAACTTATTTCCCCAAATTCTTTTGGGTCTCTGGGCTTTTTCAGTCCTTATATTCTATACCTGAAAATTCCTTCCCCAACTCTCTTTCTGGTGACTGCCTAAATATCCTTTTAGAACCAAGTCAAATATCATCTCAAGGGTCAGAGTCTGCTTAAATGTCATCTTATCAGGGGGTGTTTACTTACTACCCTGTTCTGTCTACTTTCTTATTTCCTTACTCTAATTTTTTATTCTTCACAGCACTTTTTACCATTTGTCACATTATGTATTTTCTACATCTCCTTACTAGAATGTCAACTCAGAAGGGGAGGAATTTTTGACTGCTTTTTACTGTTGTATCACCAGTTCCTAGAAGAGTACCTAGTACCTAAGAGGTGCTCAATAAATACCTGTTAAATGAATGGATACATGAATGAACTTATCTCCTACCTCCTTAGTGCATGTCAATACCTACCTCCATGTCCTGTCAATACCTTGTATATATTTCTGTTCTGGTCCTAGCACACTGCACTCTACCTACAGGGATAAGTGTATCCCTGGGTGGCCTAATCAAACATTTGCTTAATTGTATCAATCATTCTCTCTACTTTTGGAGCTCTAAGTCTTCATGAATTGTGCTCCCACTAAGTACTAGGGCATCTGTTTTATATTCAGTTTTCCTTTCTTTCTTTCTTTCTTTCTTTATTTGGTTGTGCTGGGTCTTAGTTGCAGCAGGCAGGTTCCTTAGTTGCGGCTTGCCAGCTCCTTAGTTGTGGTACGTGGGATCCTAAATTGTGGCATGCAAAATCTTAGTTGGGCATGCAAAATCTTAGTTGCAGCATGCATGTGAGATTTAGTTCCCTGACCAGGGATTGAACCCAGGCCCCCTGCATTGAGAGTGTGGAGTCTTAACCCCTGTGCCACCAGGGAAGCCCCTATATTCAGTTTTCTTAATTGGTTTCATTAGTCTGACTGTCAGCATCTGGGAATGTAGACATTTCCCAATTACCCTTTGTTAATTTATTCATGTTCAGTTGGTAATTATTTATTTATTTTCCTAGTTTTATTGAGAAATAATTGACATACATCACTGTATAAGTTTAAAGTGTACAGCATGTCATTTGATATTTGTTGAGGCTGTGTTAGGATGCTGGGATAGTTCAGGAGCTAAGATTATAAGAGAGAAGGAAATATTTCTACTTATGACATATAATCTCAATACTTAAGTATATTTTGGATTTATTCTAATCTCTCATTTAAAATAAACCACCATAACAAAACAATTATTAGCTTAATTTCCTGAGATTATTGCTTTTTCATAACCAGGTATGCTATATATTTTGCAAAAGAAAATTAGCCCTAAGAAGCCAGAAGACCTGCATTCTAGTACAGATTCTACTATGATTATCTTCATGGTGTCAAATACGTCATTTCACTTGTTTGAACCTTCCACCTTGATCCTCACAACCCCCTCTGCTTCATTATTTTTACCCTATATAACCCCTGTCCTCATCTCAGTTTCCCTTCCTCCACCTTCTAACTTTTGCACCCTGTGGAGTCAACTTACCTGTGGTATCAATCTGTTCTTCAAACACTCATCAGATCTTCCAGCCTTAACATTAGCACTCAGAGGACACCATTTCCTCAGGAAGTTAGAGTCTGGAGAGGAGAGGCCTCCTTGCTTCATAATTCTATTTCTAAACCATTAATCTTTCACCCTTTTAAAAACATCTCCTCAAGGTTTATGGAATTTAGCACTTGAAATCTCTGTCTTGCTTCTGTGCCCTAGTTAGATGCTATCAACTTATTGGTATCTTCTTTTGATTTATGGGAGATGCACACGGTTCAGAACAATTTTCACCTATGCCATCATCCTGGGTGCGCTCACCATCCATGTGAAAACCTTTCTTATGTGTTGGCCTTTATTGCATTATTCATTCAGGTGTTCATTCATTCAAAAAATATATATTGACAAGCCCTGGGAGTACTGCAATATACAAGACAGACAAGATCTCTAACCTCAAAGAGCTTACATTCTAGTAGAGGAGAGAGGCAATTATCAAATAATCATAGAAATAAATATAATATTGCTATTGTGATAAGTACATGAAATATGTGGTGATATAGAAACTGATAAAATACAGATTTGACCTCGTCAAGGAAATTAGGAGGCTTTTCTGGGGAAGTGACACGAGAACTGAGATGTGAAGGATGAATAGAAGTAAATGCCAGAAAGGAGAGAGGGGAGAGTATTCCAGGGAGAGGCAATGGCATGAGAAATTATCGTTGCAGCCTTGTGTGTGCGCGTGTGGTACAAATACCATAGTGGGATTGCTGGGTCGTATGGTAGTTCTATTTTTAGTTTTTTAAGGAACCTCCATACGGTTCTCCATAGTGGCTGTATCAATTTACATTCCTACCAACAGTGCAAGAGGGTTCCCTTTCCTCCACACCCTCTCCAGCATTTATTGTTTCTAGATTTTTTGATGATGGCCACTTTGACCTGAATGAGGTGATACCTCACTGTGGTTTTGATTTGCATTTTTCTAATGATTAGTGATGTTGAGCATCTTTTCATGTGTTTGTTGGCAATCTGCATGTCTACTTTGGAGAAATGTCTATTTAGGTCTTCTGCACATTTTTGAATTGGATTGTTTGTTTTTTTGATATTGAGCTGCATGAGCTGCTTGTATATTTTGGAGATTAATCCTTTGTCAGTTTCTTCATTAGCAAATCTTTTCTCCCATTCTGAGGGTTGCCTTTTCATCTTGTTTATGGTTTCCTTTGCTGTGCAAAAGGTTTTAAGTTTCATTAGGTCTCATTTGTTTAATTTTTATTTTATTTCCAGTACTCTAGGAGGTGGCACATACCCTAATTTAGCCAGTTAGTCTATTCCATGTTAAGAGTACATAACCCCATATAAATCAATTGACCCGAAGAAAGTTTTCCAGAACTTCTGGAACAGAAGAGCCTTCTTATCCCAAAAGACCATCAAGAACTGATTCTTACTGACTAGATGTAAAAGAGGAATGTTATAACCCAGCAGTTACTGGATACCATCTTGCAGCTCTGCAAGAAGAACCCATGTGAGGAGACGAAATCAAGAAATAAAAGAGCTATGCTGGCTTTCTAATTTCTGTGAACGCACCACGCTCTTCCCAATAGCAAGGATAGTGTCTTTCTAGATATGTTGCATTATAAAATTTTCTAAAAAGAGCTTGCATACATTTGTTGTAAAAGCTTTATGAAATGAATCAAAAAGCATATTGCCTTAGGGCTTATATTGGCTTTAAGTCAGAGCCATTATTCTGTTATGTCTAAGAACTGATTAGCCCACAATTATTTGTTGAACTTCTACTATAGGCAAGGGACTCTTTAGAGGATTCCATCATAAGCAAAAATACTTAGGAAATGTATATTCTAGTTGTTGGGAAAAGACAGATAAGTAGAAATTTGAAAAATGCATATATTTAGCCTCATTTAAAAATGTCTTTTGTTTTTCTCTGAACAGTGCTGAAAAAGCTATCTGGCTTTCATCATCAGTGTTTGGAAGTATTATGAAGACCAGGACAGACTAAGCTGTTTGTATTGGTGTTTGGCATCTGCTGCTCCATGTCTGTGTTTGTCTTTATTAAAGTAATTAGAGAACAACATGTATCTAAGTTGGAGAGTAGTTTATCCAAAAACTTATTCTGGAATATCTCTGAAAACATACATGACGCTCAATCCATAAATACTAATAGCAATGAGCTTGGGATCCTAGCTACATTTAAAATGTCCATGATTCTGACATCTCTCAATGTCAAATAGAGGTAGGTGTCAACCTTTGACAAATCTAGTAGACTGGTTCTCCTCTCTGTACTGATCTGTCACTCATCAATTAGCTACTCATACTTGACAGAGTGAGAAGATGCCCATTTGTTGGAATGAGAATTTCCTGTTTCCATTTTACAAAATGAATAATAAAAGCTGAACTTTCTAAGTGTCCGCACTATTTCTAAACCAACATCAAATTTTCTTATATGTTTGAAAGGAAAAAAGATCTCTAAGACAACACGTGTTCAACCAAACTGCTCCACCTTATTCTAGAATAAAATAAATTCAAAAGCACTAGCATGGATTAATTATGCCCTGTTTTGAGGCTGGTAATTGACAAATCTTTCACATGGGGTTCATTTGGTTTTATGAATGTATACCAAACTATAAATTTCAGTTCTGACATAAACAAAACACTATTATGGTTAAGTGTAAATCAGACAGATCCTGCCTCCACAGAACTCTAAATTCACCAGTTAGAACCCAGTACTCTGGCAATATAAAGTATACTCTAGGACTTTTTTTTTAAGTCAATTGACTTTTTAATTGACTTTCTTTAAGTCTATTTTAGAGCAACTGAGGATATGATTCAGGTCTAAATATGGGAGACACCAAAGACAATGCAATCTCTCAGATCAAGAGCATATATTAGAAACTGAAGCCCATGGGACCACAGATCCATAAATACATATAATTGGTCATCCATGCCTTCTTTCCATTGAATTAAAATTTTTACCAGTATAAAATTTGGGATTTTTAAATACAAAAATCTGGAGTTTGGGTTATCTGGGAAATCAGTAACATGTAGCTGAACAGGATTGTTTGTTATAGAAACTCTCCTGTTGGTCCATCTTCAATCAACTCACACAGTGTATGCACATGCTCCTATATCTGGTCCTTGATGAGCATTTGGAAACATGACCACTAGCCTTGGGATGTAGGGTCAGGAAGGATGGGTAGCGTATTGCATGTAGCACTGTAGGACAATTCATCTTGCTGATGCTTCTGTGGTGGAGATGGTTCTTTAGGGCAGTTCCAACTGCCTTGGAATCACCTAAAGAAGTTTGTAAAGTTATTAATTTTTAAGTTTCACTCTCAGAAATTTAAAGACAGTATATACATCAGGATGGTAGTGGTGGGAAGTGGGGAGAGTGGGCAGGATCTGAATTGCATAAATTCTTCCCTGGTACATCTAATATTTAGGTTGGTAAGCTACTGTGTATTCAGCAATCTTACCATATCCTGATGCCTTAATTTGCACAGGAGGTCAAAGATTATAAAGAAAGTCTGTAAATAGGAATTGGGCTCTCTGGGTTTTAGCTACTTGTTTACTAGTTATTATTTGTGGGACTTGGGCCAAGTATAGAACATAAGTCTCAGTAATTACACCTATAAAATGAAGTCAGGGATTTAAGTGTACTATACAATGCCACCAAAATTCCTATGAAAATAAAAAAAAACTTTTAACATGCAATTAAAAAAATTAAAAGTTATCTATGAGAGAAAAACTAATATTGAGAGCTTTTGATAAAAACTGACATTGTTTTGATTTGAAAAGTTCTCTAAAGTCATGACACAAAAATATCCCATTGAAAAATCTTTTTCCTAACTGATTTGCCTGAGTGATTCTGGAACCATAAGGATTAGTAACAGGTCTGATATGACTCTCTCTTACATCTCTTCCTCCTTCAACTTTATATCAGAAAACATGATCAAACTGTACTTCAGCAGATTAGTATAGAAGCAGATACAACTGAAGAGAAAGACAAGCAAAGAAACTATCATCATGTCAAAATACATTTAAAATTAACTACATTAAAAGACTTAAAAAGTCTCTAGAAAGATTTATAGGCTCTGTGAATATATTACTTGTTTAAATTAACCAAAGGCAAAGGAGAGTACTGAAGACTGAAAAATACAGTCAAGCTACAAGAACAAGAAGAAAAATAGGACTAAAGCAAGGAGGATTAAAATGTATTAATCCCTGCTTGCTAACACTGCAAGTGCGATGATATAGAAAATTATGAGCTACTCAGGGAGACAGAGTCAGCGAGACAGAATAATTCAGTGTCCTTAATCCTCTCTCTTTTTTGGAACTGAGAACAGTCATAGATGGGGACACATGCATGTCACATCACATCCATTCCAGTTTTTAATTATTTAGATATTCTCCATTTTAAAATATCATGCTGTAAATCTACATTAAAAAATGAGCAAGCAACAACAGTACTTGAGAAAGAAACAACTTTGAACACAATACTTTAGCATCTAATTATTCAAATACAAATAAGATATAGTTTAATTAATATAAACTAAAGTACACCTAATATAAATTACAACACTCTTAAATTCTGCATACTAAAGAAAACAGGAAAAAAAGCGACAGCATTCACATCTCCTCATAGTGAAAAAAAAATGTTTTCAAATTAAGAGGACATGAATTTGCAATTCCAACCTTCCTATTTATTAGGTGTGTAACTTTGAACATGATATTTAATTTCTCTGAGGCTCAGTGAAAATATTTTTGAGGTGGCCTGATAAAGGGGGACTAATGGAATTGGTGGTAACTATACTTATGAGCTTAAGAGACAGAACATGTTCTTACTCTGCTTTGACCTGTATTTTTCTCCCATGGGAGTTTTTGAACAGAACTTAAAAATTTATAAATATATCGTATTTTCCTCATATATGAGTAGTAAAAACTTGCATTCTTTTTTGTCTTGGAATATTAGTAATAAACAATTAAAATGGTTCAACCTGCACTCCAGGTCCTTGTTTACCATTAATTATTTGTGGGACTTGGGCAAATCACAGTTAATTAAACTATCCATAATTTTGTATCTTGGACTATTGACAGAGAAATGTGGTGAGGATACTAATGGATGTGAGTGATATATTTAGCACCAACATACATCTGGGAACTTTTATGGCCCTCCCAGGTGGTTTCTGTAACCCACAAAATACCACAAGCCAATAATAAGATATCACTACTGGATGAAACATCTGAGAACAAAGCTTGCTAAAATGGGCACAAAATTGGAAACTGCATTTGTACATATCTTCTCATTCATGATAGCATGAGTTGTTGGGTAGACAGAGTTGTGTCTCATGTGAAAAGGAATTGATTAATTTGAATGAGAGTATAAATTATATGAACCTTGTCAAAATTAGCCTTGAGAAAATGTATTAACAGATTTCACAATGCCTAAGGGAATCAAGAGGCTAATAATATTTTCCAGAGATAACGTAAGTTAGAATTCTTCTGATAATTCCCTATGCTTCAGGTATAGAGACTACTATTTATCCCCATATATACATTCTTCAATGGTAATAAGACCACTGATTTTTAGCTGGACTCATGACTATAAGAGTAAACACATTTCTCTTATTGTGGAATGGAGGTGAAAGTGTTGCTTGGTAATTTCCAGTTAAGAAAAGAGTCCCATTTAAGGCTTCTCTGGTGGCGCAGTGGTTGAGAGTCCGCCTGCCGATGCAGGGGACACAGGTTCATGCCCCGATCCGGGAGGATCCCACGTGCCCCAGTCCGGGAGGATCCCACGTGCTGCGGAGTGGCTGGGCCCATGAGCCATGGCTGCTGAGCCTGCGCGTCCGGAGCCTGTGCTCCAAAACGGAAGAGGCCACAACAGTGAGAGGCCCGGGTACCGCAAAAAAAAAAAAAAAAAAAAAGTCCCATTTAAAAAAAAAAAAAAAAGGAAAAAAAAA